>NC_133769.1:16766028-16940431 GCF_003597395.2 Chelonoidis abingdonii | reverse complement strand
GGGGGGGGGGGGGGGAGAGTGTTGGGGAAATTCGAGGGGGGTGTAGGGAAATCACTGCCCATTGTGGTTTCTTCCCTTTAACCATCTGTCTGTGCAATGACAAGAGGATCCATTGTGGTTGGGGCCTCTCAGACAGGATGTTTGCCAAACCCCACTTCATCCTCATTCTCTGAGGAGCTGGGCATTCGCTGGGTATATCTCCATCACTGGGACCTGTGTGGCTGGGGGGCTCAGAATCTCTGGAAACATCCTCATGGGGAAACAATACTTGTCCCACATGTAACAGATGATTCCGATGGAGAGTTTTGGTGGGGTCATGACTGCCTGTAGGATGTATATGATATACATAGATTCCCCCAGTTTTTCCTTTATAATATATGGGTGTGTCTCCCAACGATCTGCAATTTTGTGTTTTCCCTGTAATCCAAGATTTCGGGCCAAAACTCAATAACCAATCTGAAGCGCCCATTGCCTCACTCGCCGATCATATCTGATTTTATTCTTTTGATTCTGTGACCAGATGCTTGCGTCACTATCCGATGTGCCTCCTTCAGCTGATCTCTTAGGTGAGTCACATACCCCAAATACATTTCTAGGTGTGCCCCATCTGAAGACACTCCGAAACAGAGATCAATCGGCAAGCGGGCTTCTTGACCAAACATTAGCATGTATAGTTTGTACCCAATTGCATCGTATTGAGTGCAGTTATAGGTATGTACCAAATGCTCCACATACTGGCTCCAGTATTTCTTCTGCTGAGGCTCCAGGGTTCCCAGCATGTTGAGTAGCATGTGGTTGAATTGTTCTGGCAGTGGATCCCCTTGTGGATGATAATGGGTGATGTGTGATTTTTTTTTTATTTTTTTTTTTGGTCCCCATGATCTTGCAACGTTCTTTTATTAACTGACTTTCAAATTCCCGTGCCTGGTCTGAGCGTAGTCTCGCAAGCAACGCATAGTGAATGAAGAACTTTTCCCACAGGATCTTAGCAACCGTGGAAGCTTTTTGGTCTTTGGTGCGATAAGCCTGGGCATAATGAGTAAAATGGTCAATGACCACTAAGGTATTTGCAATACCCAGGTGGTCAGGCTCTAATGACAGAAAGTCCATAAAGATAAGCTCCATGGGTACCGAACTTGTGATACTGATAAGAGGAGCTGCCTGCTTAAGCAGAGTCTTTTGTCAGATACATCTGGTGCAGGTGTGAACATGGTGGGCGATGTCACCCCCCGCCCCCATCTAGGGCCAATAGAATCTTGCTTGAACGAGAGCCTCCAGTCGCTCTACTCCTAGATGCCCCATTCGATTGTGGAAGCTATCCTGTTAGCTGGTGTTCGCCTAGCTGGAAAGAGTTAAGTTGGTTGTGCTCAAAGCCCTGACGCTTCTCGCTTTCATGACTCAGTCAGAGTTGTGAGTTTGACGGTGTACAGCAGATGGAGTTTGTTTGTGGAGCTGGTTGGGAAAGACGTCTGATCACCAGCTTCTACTGGGCTTTCTCTTATGTAAGAACGGGTAGATCTTTTATTGGTATTTCATTGCTGAAGAAATTCAGATTCTTTTGGCTTGCACCTCCTGCCTCAGCAGCAATATAAATTGCATCTGAACGTTGACTATAACAGAGAATTATAACCAGCTGATCTATAGAAAAAGATGTCGTAGTGTTAAAGGCTTCTGCTGCCAGCTCTTCCAGTAAGTGCCTAAAACCTCTCCAAAGAGGCTCATTACTTTTTTGCTCTTTGTTACTCCCAGCAACTAGATTTTTCAGAACAGCATAAATGTAGTAGTGAGACGTGAGTTCACTTACAGAGGCCTAAGGATTTTATAACCAAGTGCTTTATGATGGATCTGTCAAGGCTACCTGGGAGCATAAAATGCCCTGTCACGCTGTACGGGGAACATTATTTTTATTTCTAGAATCCCTGCGAGCACCTTCCTTTTTTCCTAGTGAATTCATAGAGGAAGAGAGAGAGGAAAGGACACAGACTCTTCTTGTATGAGTACTTTGCTCTCAAAGAGAACAAAGATGAGGCAAGAAGTAGGGATGCATGCACCTGGCATTGGGACAGAAAGCCTGGGCAAATGGATCCAAGCACATGAATATACAGTACCAGATGGCTGAGTGTCTTCACATGGGATGCGGGGTGGAAGGGGAGGTAGAAAGTAGCTTACAGGCTTGTGACAGCCAGCCTGTTAAACTCTGAATGACCGGATGGAAAGACAAGCCAGGAGGGAGGAATAAAAACTGGGATTTTGTTGTGGTTGCAATTAAGAAGAAACACATTTATTTAGGGTTATTGTTGTTGTTATTATTTATTATTATTTGCAAAGCCTAAAAATTGAATTTCATCCTATTACTACTAAGCTTTCTAGTACCAATTAGGCATGTGGAGGAATCTTCACATAGCCTGCCCACACAAATGCCCTTTGCAATGGAAACTGACCAATACTACCCACTTGGATTCCCTGCAACTTGCTAAAAAGGTGCTACTAATTCTGGATTCAGCCCTGCAAGGTGCTGATCTCCCTCAACTGCCATAAATTTCTCATTAGGTGCTCACACATCACAGGAATGGGCCCTTCTGTTGTATCGATCTACATGGCCCAGTTTTTGCAGAAGGATGTCTAATAGGAATGATGGGGCCAAATCCTCTTTAGTCCTTTCAGGTGTGCATTCCCACTGTAGTCAAGGGGACTGCTTCCATGTGTTTGGTAAGCAGGACTGGACCCTCACTTTTTCCACGTCTTCTAAGGCTTTGCAGCCATATAGGGCTCAGATTGGAAATGAGCAAACTCAGGAACTCAGCAAAATCTTTGTTCTCCCTTTTACCTGCATGAGCTATTCCTAGGGGAAATACCTTCTCATGCCTTCCTAACGCACAGTGACTTTTTGAAAGACTTTACCTTTTTCTGCACAAGCTACTTGCAGTTTTCAAAGAAGGATGACCATTGATGGTACATAAAATGCTTTTAAAAAACAAAGTGAAAACCAGCTGTAGGATGGTCTGCCAGATGGGTTGTAAAGGGAACATTTCAAAAACATGGTGGGGGTACAATCTATGTCAGAGACCAGTCCTGTATAGCCATGTCCATACACCATTTCTTTACACTTTTGCTGTATCTTATCAGTTTTGGTCAGTCAAAATAGTCTGGTCACTTTCATTTGTTTCTAGTCGATTCATTTTCTGGTTCTTGGATACCTCACTGTTGCCAACTAGGAGTTTATCATGGGATCACACTACACCTCTACTCCAATATAACACGGTCCTCGGGAGACAAAAAAATCTCACCGCGTTATAGGTGAGACCGTGTTATATCGAACTTGCTTTGGCCCTCCCTGTTCCTTGTTCCCTGACTGCCCCTTCCAGAGACCCCTGTCCCTAATCACCCCCAGGACCCAACCCCCCTGCTCCCTGTCCCCTGACTGCTCCAACCCCTATCTACACACCCCATCACGTGAAGCAGAGCAACGTGGCCCCAGCCCACTCCATTCCGCCACCTTCCAGCCGCGACCCTCTGCTTCCCGCCACCGGTGAGTGTGGGGAGGTTGGGGAAAGAACGCCCCCCGTACTCACCTGTGGCGGGATGCAGAGCACCACGGCTGGGAGCTGGCAGAGTAGAGCGGGCTGGGGCCAGGCTGCTCTGCTTCCTGCCGCCAGTGAGTGCTTTGAGGTTGGGGAAAGGACGCCCCCCGTACTCACCTGTGGCGGGAAGTGGAGCACCACGGCTGGGAGCTGGCAGAGTAGAGCGGGCTGGGGCCAGGCTGATCTGCTTCCCGCTGCCGGTGAGTGCTTGGAGGTTGGGGAAAGGACGCCCTCCGCACTCACCGGTGGCAGGAAGTGGAGGGATGTGGCCCCAGTCCGCTCTGCTTTCCTTGCCCCAGCCCCAGCTGTGTCGCCAGGGGTGGGGGTTGGGGAAAGGTCCCACACTCACATGTGGCGGGAAGCAGAGCACCACGGCTGGGAGCTGGCAGAGTGGAGCAGCCTGGGGCCAGGCTTCTCCACTTCCGCCGCTGCCAGTGAGTGAGGGGGAATCCCTTCCCCCAAGCCATCTCTCCCGAGCGACATGGCTGGGGCTGCGGCAAAGGAAGCACAGTGGGCTGCTCCCGGCCCCCTGCTAATCCCCCAGGCCACTCTGGGACTGTGGGGCCCCCAAAATTGCCCTCCCACAGCTCCTGCCTCCTAGACCCTGGTGGGGGAGCTCCTGACTGCCCCAAGACCCTTGGCCCCTTATCCAATCCCTCGGCCCCAGCCCAGCACCCTTAACATGCTGCTCAGAGCAGCGTTATCAGAGCTTTACCACGTTGTATGCGAACCCACGTTATATCGGGGTAGAGGTGTATTTGTTGTCTTTCTTAAAACCTCAGCTCCTGGAGCCAGGTGAATATGTGAGAGTCTCAGCTCTCATTAGAAGAAGGGTGGCGGGGGGGAAGCTTCTAGCTCTCCTGATTAGGGAGAAAAGCTTGAAAACTTGACCCAAGGGTACCCTAAAGGTTCAGAGACCAGAAGGCAAAGAAAAACACCCACATTTATTATTTTTTCAAAATCCCATGTTTTTAAGTAAAGTTAATGTTTTTTAATACGTAGTTTGTGATAGTTTGAATGCTTAGGGTTGACAATACTGCAACATCTTTATTCTGGTTTGTGTTCATGCACAGAATGGGAACATATACATCCAAAAATACTGTGTATTTCTTTTTGCTCTCCTCTTTCTTGCCATTCTTTGTCCTTTCTAACTGATCAGAAGTCCAGTAAAGAATAAATATAATAGAGGGAAGGAATTGGAGCACTTTATATTGAACTATCAGCGGGCGTTCTGTTACTGACTCCAGTCATAGCAGGATTAGGGCCAGATATATGTAATGTCATTTCAAATTAAAATTTAAGTAGCTGAGACTAATTTTTATGAGACTTTTCAAGACTGTCTGGGATGGAATTATACTTATCTAGCCAGGAATTAATAAATGAATATATGTGAATTGCTGCTGTCAACATCTGGTTCCAAATTATAAAAGGAGCTTTATCTTTAGCCAAAATCCTGGGGCATCTAAATAATCTTGCAGACAAAAGCCCAGATTCTGCACTCCGTACTCCAGTGTAAACCCTAAGTGACTCCACTGAAATCAGTGGAGCAGCTCAGGATTTACACTGGCGCAGAATTTGGGCTGCGATTTTCCAAGCATGCGAATAAAATCCTTTGTCAGAGCCAGACTTCTGAAGTACAGCGTGTGAGGAGATTGTCATAAACAAAACCCTTTGAATAATTTTGGGGGACAGTAAGAGCTCTGTTTTATTTGGAGAAGCAGAAGTGTTTTGCAGTAGTTTCTCACAGAATTTCAGTGCGTACAACCAAGCGAGAGGGTGGGAGAGAGAAGTTTGTCTCTTGAACCTTTATTCTGATCTTATTCCAGATTAACTCCACTATATACAGTAGAGCTGATCCAGTGTGAAACTAGAATAAGAGAAAGCAAACTTGAGCTTGGTAACTATTTTCCTCTAAAAGTTATTTTATACATAGTGTGATAGACCCAGGCCAGCTGGGTACAGCAGAGTAGCAGAAGGCAGATATACTGGCCACTGACTGACCAGAGCAGGGGCTGCTCCAGGCTAATGAGAACACCTGACTCCAATTAACCTGCGAAGGCTCAGGTGAGGCCATTAAGTTAATGTGGCCACCTGACTTTAATTAAGGCCTCTCTGATACTATAAAAGGACTCACTCCAGACAGGCAGGGGAGAGCCAGGGAGCCAGAGGAGAGGAAGTGCGGCTGAAGGGCTGGTCAATGAAGACACCCTCAAGTCATTGCTAAGGGTGAAGAAGGGAGAAGCAGGAGAGCTGTGGGGAAAAGGCCCAGGGAAATGTAGCAACTCTGGCAGTGAATGGTTGGTTGCCAACAACTGCTACCATTAGGGTCCCTGAGCCGGATCCCAGAGTAGAGGGTGGGCCTGGGTTTCCCCCAACCCACCACTACAGGAACATCTCCTAGGAGGGGAAGTCAGGCTCCTGTCAGGACAGGAGGCTGAACAGAGACCGTGGGAGTTCTCTCACCAACCTCCTTGCTGGCTTATGATGAAAAGGGCTCAGCAGACTGTAACCCTGGCCCTAGAGAGAGAAGGGCTATGTGGAGGGTTGCAGTGAGCCACTGAGGCTAGCATATACAGCCTAGAAGTGTGGGACCCATGGGGACGAGGTCAGAGCTCTGCCACAATAGATTTAAAATTTAACCCATCATGGCAGCCCTTTTTCAAAAGCTGCTAAGCCCCATATGCTAAAAATCTATTGTGTCACTGAGAGAACCAGCCAGTACAAGCACACAGGCTTATGAGACCAATTGCGGGGTGGGGAATCTTTCCTACCCCAAGAACTGCCCTCATATTAGGGTGATTAGCTTTCAAAGTAAACTATAATAGAAGGGATAACAGGGGAGGAAGAATGGTCTGGGGAGGAAGTGATGTCTAGTGGTTAAAGCACAGAAGTTAATGTCAGAGCCTCATCTCCAGACTGATTTGCTGTTTGGTCTTGAGAAATTAAACCCCTATGTTGCCTCAGTTTCTCTATCTATAAATAGGGATGGTAATTGTGACAGATATGGAAATTTCCTGCAAAATCTCTGGGAGATTTTACTGTATTAAGTGCGGGTATCATTGTGAGCCACGGATTGTATGTCACTCCATGGGGGAGGGTGACCACAGCTCCTCCAGGAACTAAGAACAGTAAGGGTGATGAGGCACTCTCTCTCAGTTTGTAACACCTCAAGAGAGGTACCACCACCTGGAGATGCTCGCTTATATTGGTTCAAACAAACTGGATTCTCCAGACACCAACAGACAGAGAAAGGATTTTTGGATAAACAGCCTGAGTTTAAACTGATTCAGGGCCTGCTTTGTGATCCAGAAAATGGACAGGCCCTTCTGTCCAAGCAAAGCCTCCTTCCTGGGAAGGATTGGAAGGGCTTTGGCCTACTGAGGCACCATAAGACTGACAGGCGCCCTCTGGTCAGCTTTTAGCAGGCATACAGGAACTTCTATTGGTTTTTTATATGTTTTTCTCTGTAATGTTTTAATTTAAGAATAAATTTACTTGCTCGGAAAGGGCTATGTGGTAACTGAAAGCTGCTAGCAATCACACCGTTCACAGACTTCAGCGAGAAAGCAAAGCACAGATGCTGGGCTAGTTAGGCAGTCTGGCTTGGCTGGGAATGCCACAGTCTAGGCAGAGAAGTGTGCAGCCTGGAAAAAACCTTGGTCAGGAGAGAGAGAGATAAAGGTGTCTAAGCAAGAGAGGTGTGGCTGGGGACCTGGGATCCTAGATTCCATGTCCTTGGTGGAGCATGGAACACAGGTGCAGACACCCTGACCTGTGACAGTAATATCTCAGTGTTGTACAGTACACAAATCTGCTCTATAAAATAGCTAGTTAATTACAAATATTGTATTTTGTTATTCTACAGAAGTAGGGTGACCAGATGTCTCAATTTTATAGGGACAGTCCCAAAATTCACGGTTTTTGTCTTATATAGGCACCTATTAACCCCGACCCTGTCCTGATTGTTCACACTTGCTATCTGGTCACCCTGCACAGGGGACAGTTTGTGTACCGCTACAACACATAGAAACAAACTTCAGACAGTCCTTACTACAAATTTCCTGAACAAACTAACATCCCATTCATTTGCACAATGCAGTGGCTTTGTCTTTGCATCACTGCATTGCAGCTTTTCAGTGTTTAACTCGACATTATTACACCTAGGAATTTCACTTGAGCAACACTCAGTTGAAATTATGGACATGATCCACCTGCCATTAACATCGGTATATTACAGTGGGAGACAGGCATTGGCCACTGTCGGAAGATGGGATGCTGGGCCAGATGGACCTTTGGTCTGACCCAGTATGGTCATCCTTATGTTCAAAATTGGCAACTCTATCTACACCCGGCCTATGTTTGGTAGAGAGTAAAGCTGAGATTGGTTTCTTGAAAGCCCCACCACTTTCTTTTACTGTTCTTGTGGTGGCTCTTAATTCAGAGCACAACTGTACAGGGCAAAAGACAACAACCTTATAGCCCAGAAATCTGCTGCTCCTGCAACACTCAGTTTAGCCATGAAAGCATCAATGGCTTGATAACACGATCACCACTGCAGCCTCTTGCAATCTTCCATCCTGAACAGCATTTAATCTTTTAGGGAATTAAGTTTTTAAACCATCATTTGAAGACTTCAGTAATTCAGGCAGAAGTCTATTACAGGAGTGGGTGGATGAGGTTCTGTGGCCTGCAATGTGTAGGAGGTCAGACTAGATGATCATGATGGTCCCTTCTGGCCTTAAAGTCTATGAGTGTATGAGAATGGGAAGGGGAGCTTCCCCAGGGGCAGGAAGCAAGGAAAAAAGCAAAAGGAAAGCAGAGAGAGAGAGAAGGAAAATAGGGTAAAGGAAAACAAGAAGAAAAAAGAACAGATACAGAAGAGAAGAGAGACAGCACCTATGCTAGGGCATGAGGCGAGGGGACATAGGAGTCCAGTCAAAATAAAGTAGAAATGATGGCCACTGCTTTCATACTTGAGATTGGTACCATTAGGCACCTCAGACCTTACTTAAACACCTCAAAGGAAGTGACTTGGTTTTCAAAGGTTCTGAGCTCCCACAACTTCCATCAAAGTCAGTCAGAGTTGCCTGTTCCCACAGATGGAGCCACTGGTATAGTGTCACTAAATATTGCTAGTTACTGTGAGGCATTTTAGTACTGAAAGGTTGAGCCAACCAAAAGTACCTTGGCAAAGGATGGTGTAGATGATGTGGATGGGCCAAAATGGCAGATGGTGTCAGTGGAGTGATGGTTTCATTACTGCTTTTAAAACAGGTTAACCTCTGAAGGCAGCTAGGCTCAGTGACATACTATCAGTGAAATGAAATGATGGGGTGGACTCCCCATCTACACAGATAGACAGGCATCTGCCCAAACAGGTGGATATCCAGATCTCAAAACAATTGCCCTCACAATTAGCACACACTTCGGCAGTCTTAGCAAAGACATGGAATGTTCTCCTCAGGCCTAAAGATGGCCTCTCCAGGTCAGTGACGAAACACGCTAGTGGGATTGGGTGCAGTGTCTATGAGAGAGCGGTTTTCTGGGTGCTCACAGGAGCTCAGATTCTCCAGCTCTAAGCTTGTAAGAGAGAGAAGAGAAATATATATTTCAAGGCTGTAAAAAGCTTGAGTGGCTAAACTTGACGGGGTAATGCCGCTTGGGTCATTGCTTTTCTTTGTTGTAATACCTCGGGCCTGCCAGTGCTTCTCATTTGGAAAAAGTCTTATAAAAACATTTATCTTGTCATGTAAAAGCTGCATTTTTCACTGTTACGGAGTTATGTCAATCCCACTGCAGGCAAGAGGTCAGAAGTGGAACTCCCACACTCATTCTTCAATTTACTGTACTGTGATTGGCCATCCCAATCATGGTGATCCCAAGCAGCATGTGAAATAAAAGTTATGCCTTTCTGCAGCAGGAGCCATGACTGATAACTGTGTGGCTTTTTAACTGGGTTTTCTACTGGTAAAATTCAAATGCATTATAGATTTCAGTTCCTGTCCAGCACAACACATTGTATCTGCAGCCTTTTTTGTGCCATGTAGGAGGGAGGGTTTTGGCTTCTGCCTAGGGGCAGAAGAACTCATGTAACTGATTTTATCCCCTTCCAAACCTTATTCTCACTGTTTCTGTCCCCCCTCTCCCCATGCCTGTGGTGATGCAGCCAACAGGAGCTAAGGTGACATGCTCCTAGGGTCAGAGTAATTTTCCCTCTGTGTGGTCCATCAGGAGGTGTGGGAGACAGATGGGTCTTTCTTTTTCTTCTTCCTTGCATTAATCCTATCAAATGGGGTCCATTTGACAAGTCCTCGCCTTCCAAAGTGCTCTGTTCAGTGCTATAGCCTCTATCATGCCACATACTAATATGTCTTCCTTTATAACAGCCAACCATGGCTTGACCCAGCCCCTCTGGGTATGTCTACACTGCAATGAAAAATCTTGGGCTGGCTTGTGCCAGCTGATTTGGCCTCGGATTGCGGGACTGTTTTATTGCAGTGTAGATTTCCGGGCTCAGCCTGGAGCCTGGGCTTTAGGCCTCTGCAAGGTGGAAGGGTCTCAGAGCTCAGGCTCTAACCCAAACACAGAAGTCTACACAGCAATGAAACAGCCCTGCAGCCCGAGCCTTGTGAGCCCAAGTCGGCTGGCACGGCCAGCTGCGGGTGCCTAGGTGCTGTGTAGACATACCCTCTGTATTTCTCTTTCAGCCTTGATCCATTGGATTCTCTTATTGACATAGTTGTTAGGACTGCGCTTTACATGGCTAATCCATCTGACTCTCCATTCCTTCATTTTTTGTGTATGAGTGTTATTTGAGCATGTCTTGAACATACACACTTCCTTATGTAATCTTTCTTGTTTACACCACTCATCCATCTCAACTATTCAAATTTCAGTTAGGCCTATTTCTTCTTTGTTGCCCAGCATTCAGCACCATATATGAAAACTGGACAGACTGCTCTTTTATAGACTTTCCCTTTTAATTTTACTGTCACATACTTATCTCTCTCCGTTTGAGCCAAGCATTTCTTATTCTCGCTCTAATTTCATCCTGAATTTCCCTATTTTCCTCAATTCTGGAACCCAGATACCTGAAACGTTTGCCATTTTTGGCTTTGTTGGCCCATCTAGTTTCAAGGATAATTCTTCAGTGTTCACATTATTGAAATCACATACCATATACTCTGATTTTCCTCTGCTTATTTTGAGCCCATGTGTCTCCAGCACATCTCTCCATTTATCAGGATCCTCTTCTAGGTTATCTTTCTCCTCAACTGCAACCAGCATGCATCAAGGTGTCTCCTACTGTATGTTCCTTGGGAGGGTAAGTAGGACAAGGATAAACAAAGAACTCAGTGCTGACCCCGATGTGTCTTTATTTCTCTTCCCCCCCACACACACACTTTTTTTTTTTAAATAAACAAATACCCTTCCAGAAGGCCATCCTTTCCAATTCATGGTCTCTAGGCAGGAGTTCAGTACTGGGTTCCTGCTCTTGTCTGGTTGACAGAAGCCTTGGAAACGCTATCACTATAGTGTTTAAGTGCCTTCTATATAAAACTAATAGCAATAGTGTAGCACCTAGTGGACTTCATGGGCTCTCTGGCACTGATCCCTTTTTTGGGGTCAAACTCTGTAGGTTTTTGTTTTTGGGGGGAGGGGTTGAGTGTGGGGGGAGTTTGAATTATGAATGTCCACTTATGGTGGAAAGTCTTTCTCAGTGAGGAAGATTTTGCAACATAAAGATTGGTCAGATGACACTGGATTGACCAGATCTCCTCTGGAGGACTCTTCAATAGCCAGATCCCCTTGTTAGAGAATGCTTTCCCCCAGCTGTCATACACTTGTTCCTGGGCATTCGCACAGGGAATTGCTGCTGTCGTGATGGTTCAAAGATCAAAGTTTGAGCTTTGGTATAGCTGAGGCTTAATCCATTAATTGCTTTGAAAATTAGGGCCAAAGTCTTAGACAGGCATCAGATGCTGACTTTGAGCAAGTGGAGGGGGTTGAGAACAGCTTGAGGTATTCACAGCAGCCTGAGCCATGGATAAGGCAGACAGCTGCATTCTGCACAAGCTGGAACCTTTGTAATATCTTCACACTCAGTTTCAAATACAATGAGTTTCAATAATCCAGCCTAGAATTGACATGTGCAAGGATTACTGTGGCCAGGTCCTTGTCCTTGAGGGAGGTATGAAGTTTCTTAGGAAGGTGAAAGAAGGCAGTTTTGGAAACTGATACTAATCAGTCATCCAAGGTTAGTGAAAAGTCAAACAGGACCCAGGGCTTTGCACCTCTTCACAGCATTGTAACACTACATCCCAGATTTGTCATAGTAATATTGTGATGATATGATTATCCTATTTGTGTGCATGTATCATTTTTGTATCTGAAGTTATGAATATTGATTATGGGTCTGTATTTCAAATGAGCTTACTCTGGAAAACAGCCACAGCCAGCCTTTCAGGTACAACAATGAAGAAGCCAGACAATGCTGATGGCCTATCTGCAAAGACAATGGGCTGTAGAATAGCTCAGCCTTCCTGTGGATGTTTTGGCCAGCCTGTAAGTAATGGCTGTTATGACATTGCAAGGGCATGAGACCAGATCACATGATTCAGGGCTCCATTTTCATGCCTGTATTTTTCCACAAACTGAGCTGGGAACTATTTTTGAAACAAAGGATTCTTGCCACATGCTAAAGCTATATAAGACAGGGAATGACATCATATGGGGTTCTTCACTTCCTTCACACGTCAACATCTGAGACACGCTTCTGAGGAAAAAGAACTTGGAACAGGGGTGGGGATCCCAAGCCGCAAAGCAAATGCAGTTTGTCCCTTAAGAATTGGCCAGTCAAGGTGAGAAATTGCTATTCATATCCAATCTTTCTAGTATCTTAGGCTTAGTTTGCAGTTTCATTTATTTACTAGGTAATCTTCTGTGATCTGTTTGCTATCACTTAAGCTCTAGCTTTTTTCGGTTAATAAACGTTGTTTTATATTTTATCTAAACCAGTGCATTTTGAATGAAGTGTCTGTGTTGACCAAGTTGGGATTTTTACCCAATCTCAGCAAGTCCTCTTCACATTGCGAGAGATGCAGACTGGGTATTAACCTATATTCTGAACAAATTTGACCAGGGCAGGATGGTACAGTTCCGGAGTCCTGAGCTGGTGGCTATGTTGGCTGTATCCTCTCTATTGTTGGTTCACATGCAGTGGCTGGTCAGAGAGCCTGCATGTAACTGCAGCTGGGTGTGTCCTTACCTGTGTATATGCTGGTGGAAGCGTAAGACCAAGAGCGGGGCTGAAGCTTGTCACAGCAGCACAGTGTGAGAGGGAGCCCAGGCTGGTGGGTCAGAAGGCTCAGCAGTACCCCAGCTGCAGGCAGCACTCCGGGGGAAACTCGTCACAACCACCACTGTATTAGAGCACTCCTTTCTCTCTCTGTGGGAGGGCTCCTTCATTTCACCCCACCATCCAAGTAAGCAAACATCTTCACACTGTGCTACAGCTCATTCAGTCAGCCAGGGAAGAACAAGTCCCTCACACCATAGTCAAAGACCATAGTAGCCTGACTAACATGCATAGAAAATGAGATGGAGAGATGTTGAGACCACTCCTGGAAAAAGGTCACTCTTTGAAGGCCAGGGCCAGCTCTTCAAATGTGCTAATCACCTAGCACCTTCCACTACGAGTGACCGAGGACAAGGCTCCTCTCTCATATCCTGTGGAGAACAGTGGGAGCTGATCTGTGTTCTGTCAGGCTCATAATATCTAAACAGGGATTCATAGATTCTAAGGCCATACAGGACCATTGAGGTCAGACTAGGTGATCACCTGTACAAGACAAGTCATGGAACTTCCCTGAAATAATTCCTATTTGAACTTCCAGTGATGGGAATTTCACAATCTCCCTTGGAAATCTATACCAGAACTCGCCTTGTAGTTAGAAAGTTTTTTCTCTACTATTTAACCAAAATCTCCCTTACTGCAGATTAAGCCCATCGCTTTCCAGTACAATTGATCACAGCCCTCTTTATAACAGTCCTTAATGTAGCTGAAGATTGTTAGCAGGTCCCCTCTTAGTCTTCTTTTCTCAAGAGTAAACATGCCCAGAATTTTAACCTTTCTTCACAGGTCAGGTTTCCTAAACCTTGTATAATTTTCGTTGCTATCTTCTGAACTGTCTCCAATTTGTCCACCTCTTTTTCTAAAGTGTACCTCTCAGAATTGGACACAATACTCCAGCTGAAACCTCACCAATTGTCTTCTGTGTATTAGTTACAACACTCTTGTTAATACATCCCAGAAGATTAGCCTTCTTCACAACTGCATCACATTGTTGACTCTTACTCAATTTGTGTTCCACTATAACCCCCAGATCCTTTTCAGCAGTACTATGATTAGTCCTTGTATTGTAGTTGTGCATTTGATTTCTTCTTTCCTTCCTAAGTGAAGTACTTTGCACTTGTCTTTATTGAATTTTATCTTGTTGAATTCAGACCTTATAGTAATTTCTTCTAGATAACATTTCCCTAGTTTATGAGACTGTCATGTAAGACTGTGTTAAAAACCTTACAAAAATCAAGTTATATCCCATCGGCTGCTTCTCCCCTAACCCCGAGGCTAGTAATCCTGTCTAAGAAGAAAATTAGGATGGTTTGGCATCATTTGTTCTATTCCTTTATAACCTTATTATCCTCTAGGTGCCTAAACTGATTAATAATTTGTTCCAGTGTCTTTCCAGGTATTCAAGTTAGGCTGACTGGTCTATAATTCCCCAGGTCCTATTTGTTCCCCTTTTTAAACATAGGTACAATACTATGTTTGCTGTTCTCCAGTCTTCTAGGACGTCACCCGTCCTTCATGAATTCTCAAAGATAATTGCTAACGTTTCTGAGATTGCTTCAGCTAGTTCAAGTACCCTAGGATGAATTTCATTGGGCCTTACTAACTTGAATACATATAATTTTATCTAAATATTCTTTAACCTTCTTTCCCTATTTTGGGTTGCATTCCTTCCCCCTTAGCATTAATATTAATTGTGTTGAGTCATCATTAATCTTTTTAATAAAGACTGAAGCAAAATAAGCTTTAAACACCTCAGCCTTCTTGATGTCATCAATTATTAGCTCTCCTTCCCTGCTAAGTAGAGGACTGTCATTTTTCTTTATCTTTATCTTTTTCTTGCTCCTAATATATTTGAAAAACCTCTTCTTATTCCCTTTTATGTCCCTTGTTAGGTGTAATTCACTTTGTGCCTTAGCCTTTCTGATTTTGTCCCTATATACTTGTATTACTCTTTTCAATTCCTTAGCAATTCATCCATGTTTCCAGTTTTAGTAGGACTCTTTTTCTGAATTTCAGGTCATTAAAGAGCTCCTGATGGAGCCATATTGGCCTCTTTCTATTCTTTCCATCTTTTCTGTGCATCGGGATAACGTTCAGTTGTATCTTTAATATTGCCTCCATGGGAAACTGCCAGTTCTCCTGAATGCCTATTTCCCTTAGATTTTCTTCCTGTGGGACCTTACCTATCCATTCTCTGGGTTTGTTAGTCTGCTTAATTGTCCTTATTCTGCTGTCTCATTCCTTGCTCTCCTCAGAATCATGAAATCATCATTTCATGATCACTTTGACTCAAATTGCCAAATCAAGTCTAAAATGGCACTCCTCCTGTTTGCTTCATTTTCTGAAATAAAAAGTTATCTACATCACATTGCAAGAACTTACTGAAAATCATGTGTTTTGCCATATTACATTTCCAACAGATGTCTGGATACTTAAAGTTCCTCATTATTACCATGGTCAGTCCAAACCTTCCTAAACTTTAGGAATGTTCAGAATCTGAACCTGAAATCAGATACAAATTTTTGCAGAGAAGTTGGCATATTTTTATCATGCGTGAAACCAGAATGCCAGATCCAGTTACAATGAGTATCTATGCATATTGCAGTGTTTTTGTAGCCGTTTTGGTCCCAGGATATGAGAGAGATGGGGAGGGTGAGGAAATATCTTTTATTGGATCAACTTCTGTTGGGGAATGGGACTAGCTTTTGAGCTTCTTTATACAACCAGTATATCAGTAATACAACCAGTTATGGGTTAATACATACCTATAACCTTTGTAATTAAAGATATCAGAGGGGTAGCCGTGTTAGTCTGGATCTGTAAAAGCAGCAAAGAGTCCTGTGGCACCTTATAGACTAACAGACGTATTGGAGCATGAGCTTTNAACTAAAACAGAACTGAAAAAAAGCACACTGCCACCTTTGAGTTTAAGAAAATATATCTCTAATCCCCAAATAAAACTTTTCATTTAAATAAACAGTTTACTAGTAAAAGCAGCAAAGAGTCCTGTGGCACCTTATAGACTAACAGACGTATTGGAGCATGAGCTTTCGTGGGTGAATACCCACTTCGTCGGATGCATAGTATCTCTGAATGTGATAATGGGGCACATGGGCCACGTAAATCAGTCAGCTCACCCTTGAATACCTCTTTGCTGCATAGATGCTGGAACTGGAGGTGCTACCACATCCCATAGCTTGAAGTGGTTTCCATCATATACAGGGTTTACAGTTTGGTTCAATGGCTCTCAGCACCCCTGCCTTGCTCTGACCCATGGAGCATGTGACCATGTTAGTGACAGGTGGCTACAGAGGGAGAATCAGAGAAATCATTATGGGTTCCTGTCATCCTTTTTTCCCCTTATTTGTGCCTGACAATGTCTATTAGTTTTTGAAATCTTGAAATTCATCTTTGTGAATAGAAAAAGGAGCCTGTGTTTGTCTTAGTGATTCATCAGATAGAAAATTCATTTTGAGCCCTGAAAGACATCTCTGGTTGTTTAATCTCTCTGGCTGATATTATAATACAGCTATAGGAAGAGTGAAAAGACACTGTTTACATGTTCTATCTAATTTTGCCCTGAACAAGATGTTGTACCATCGTGTCAAGGCATCCTATAGAAAAGAACCTATAAATTAGTACTTCTGTATTTAACAGATAGCTATTGTGTGCTAAATATAGAAGAAATCACTTGTTTTACTGCAATAAAAGTTCTTTTTAGCCAGTCTAGTCAGATACTCACATTAGTTTGAAGGTGAACAAATGTATGATTCATTCCTGGTGGTCACTGGTTTCCAGGGACGTTACACCAAGGATGATTTTGACCCCACGTCAGTCTAATTGCCATTAATTGGTCAGTGTTTGCAGAAGAGCTTTGAGGGGGGAAACTAAGCAAGACTATAAGAACTGCCATATTGGACCAAATCAGTGTTTGTTTTCTGACTTGGAACTGACTGAGTGCCTCTCTAGGTCAACGGCTCCACAATTATTAGCTCTTGAGCAATGATGGGGACAGAGAGAGGGATAGCTCAGTGGTTTAAGCATTAGCCTGCCAAAACCAGGGTTGTGAGTTCAATCCTTGAGGGGGCCACTTAGGGAATCTGGGGCAAAATCAGTGTTTGGTCCTGCTAGTGAAGGCAGGGGGCTGGACTTGTTGACCTTTGAAGGTCCCTTCCAGTTCTATGAGATAGATATAGCTCCATATAAAATATATATATATAGGTGAGCTGGAAAATGGTTGGGATTTGTTTTCAGTTCAAATGCTATCCACCAAGTTTAGGCCCTGACCTTGCAAGGTGGCAAAGCTGTGAGATGCAGGCACCTTCAGCTCCAATTGATCTCACCAGGACTAGAGGGCTCACAGAAGTTCACAAGATCAGGCCTTTAGGACCCAGTCCTACAAATACTTTCTACTGAGCATAGTGCTTTTGACTGTGGTCAGACTACTGTGAACATGACTCCTCATGGTAGCAAGCAGTATGCTCATTAGCATTTGTAAGATTGGGCTCTTTGCTTGCAAAATTCAGCTTTTATGAGATTTCTTGTTCTGGCCAGACACTGGGCTGAGTGATCAGTCTGTACTTTGAATTGTGATTCCTTGAGTTTTTGCAGTCTCCAGTGCATAACCCTCCAGAGTTTGTTCCTTGCAAAAAAAAATTAAATTGTGCTCATTAAGAAACCTACTCTGTCCAAGTCAGTGAAGTTACATGCTTCGTCAAAGTTTTAACAAAAGAGTGGCAGGATGAACAGGCTGGTGAAGGCAGCCGCTGTGCTAAAGATTCTCCCTCCGACACAGAGTCTATTTCTGGAGTGGCTAACCTATTATCTGATTATCAGAGCTTGTGTGTATCAGAGTTTGTCCATCAGGAAAATATATTGAAACCATCCATCACAGCATGACCCAAATGGTCTATCATGCTGTTGCCTAGTAAAAGTCTCCCATCGCAGACAGGTCCTGTTCAGATGCCTGTCCCAGATGTCTGCAAATGTGATCTCGGCTGTAACTCTGAGAACATTTAGATGGAATTTATGATTTAATGTTCTGCTGAGCTGCATCGACTGACTCCATCTCCCACCTTTATAAATAATATTGAGCTTCTGTTCCTGAATTCTTTGGTCAAGCCCCTTATTTTTTTTATTCTGAAATACATCACATGCAAAACCACTCAAAAGATATTAGTGAGTCTGAGCAGATTTAAAACAAAAAAGCGTTTGGTAGAGTAATCCATTGGCTGATTGTGCTCCCATTGGTGCCAATGGGAAATAAAATAGTTCAGCGAATAGGACACCGTTTGGGAGTTGAGAGACTTGAGTTCTGTTCCTGGCTTTACCAGTGACCATGGGCTGGTCATGTCATCTGTCTGTGCCTCAGTTTCCTCATCTGTAAAATAGGGGTAATGTGTCCAATCCAATACTCACTAGAAGTACTCCCATTGGCTTGAATGCACATTGGATCAGGCCCACTGATACTTCCCTTCCTTTGAAGAGCAATGCGAGAGCTACAGGTGAAAAGTGCTATGTGAGACCAACTATGATTATTTCACCACTGACTGAAATGAGAGCAGGAGTAAACTCTGGGAAACAGGGAGGTAGCAAGTCATTTGGCTCATGCTCCAGACTTAGTTCTGTTCTTTAAATAAAATAAAAAATGAGACTCTGCTCGTGGAAAGGGCTCAGAGCCCTGGACTCCTGTCAGGCCCAAGTATTGCAAGACCCTGAGCACTCAGCTCCCCAATGAAGTCCATGGGACTTGAGGGATTTTGGCCGCTACAGAAGGTCCTCAAAACCTTTCAGGATCCAAACTGGCTGCAGAAGATGTTGAGGGTAGTCAGCATGGTTTTAGGTTATTCCGGTTCATCCCGACCTTGAAGAAGGGCCACAGATTTGCCTCTATTTTGATTCTTTTAGGAGTGAGTAAGGGGATCTAATAATAATCCTAGGAAAAAACTAGTATCCAAACAACTTTTGTTTCCTTGTTTTTTACGCATCTGTGCTCCCCTCTGTCCCCAGCTACAGTGAAGAGCTTGATATGCTCTGACAAAGAACTATTGATAGTGTGCTTGTGTGAATTGGCCTGGCGCTGGTCACAGCCAACTTCTGTGAGACCTACTGCCCTCGCTTTACAATACGCTCCAGTGTCCTGAGCCATTTGTGAAAGGTCAGAAATGAACAGAGAAATGGACTGGAGTCAAACCCTGTAGTCCTATAAATATCAGTCATAATCAAAGGCAGTTTATTCCACTCGCTCCCTGTCTCTTGCTCTGTGGGTGTGGGCGTCTCGCTCTGTTGTGCTCTCCCAGATGCGACACTGTGCTTCTGACTGTGAAGTTCTAAAAGGAAGAGAGCGCGTATACTTAGGCTTGGACTTTCGCTTTCCACATATGGAATAATCCTTGGACCCTCTGTCAGCAGTGGGAGAGCAGGTTTTAGGTCTGGTAGCCCTGAGTCTGAGAATTACCCAGGCTCAGATGTTATGTTTTTTATTTACAGGTAAAGAAAAACCAGTGAAATAACACGTTTGTTACAGTTAAAGAAATAGCTTCAGCGATAGACAATTTGAACTGGGACTCTTGAGGGTTCTTCTGTTGGCTGGACCTGAACTAACATTTGCCTTCACAATGACTTTAGCAGCTAAACTAGAAGACATTGAAGTTACGCTGGAGCACCTGCTAATGGATGTGTTTGTAAGTAAACCACAATTTCCTATTCAAAGCGAGATGCTAATAACCCAGAAAGAGACATCAAATTTAATAGTATGTTAAAGTGTTTCATTGACCTAACCCCTTTAGGTTTTCTGATCAACAGTATGTCCAGCAATACCCAGAGTGTTATGGAAGAGCAATGTCTTCTGTTCCAAGTGATCATATAGAAAACAAGAAAAGTCTGACTTGGAGGCAGGATATATTTTGCACTTGTTTTGTAAAATATGAACAATTGAGAGATGGCTTTGGACTTAATAGCTCTAGGAATATTTTGTAGACGGGAGTATTGAAAACTACAGTGACAGAGCATTTAGACGGCATACCCCTCAGCATCAAGTGCCCTTGTCTTTAGCATTTTGATAGCTATTAAATCACAGACCTTGATCTTGGGTTTTTGTTTTACTTCTAAAATAGATGAACGAGCCAACAAAGTATATTATGTTTTCAAGAAAATGATCCCTGTGTCTGATCTCTGCTACTGTATGTTGATGTAAATCTGGAGTTTCTCCCTTGCAATCATCAAGGCTCCTATCCTAAAAGTAATGGAGCTATTTTAGATGCAGTGGTTTTCAACCTGTGGTCCACAGACCCCTGGGGGTCTGCAAGCTATTGCTAAGATTTCCAAAGGGGTCCGTGCCTCCATTTGAAAATTTTTAGGGGTCCGCAAATGAAAAAAGGTTGAAAATCACTGCACTGGAGCAGCTGACATTATGGGACTTTAATCTTTTTTAAAGAGTTAGTTTTTAAAAATAATAAAACATTTTAAACAAGATTTCGAGCAACTTTTCCTGAATAGCGACATATTTTGAGTAATGTGCAAAGTGTAACATTTCCAGCTGTTGTGTATTAACATTGTAAAACACTGTGCAAAGGAGAGGATTCTGCATTTGTCTCTATGCAAACAGCAATCGGTAGGAGTCTCTATACACTGGAAGGGGCTGAGGACAAGTTGTTTTCCTTGGAGTGCTGCAATCACTTTAAAACATTTGGAGGCACAATACATTTCAGCCTACTCATAATTCTGAAACATTGAATCAAGTTAGTTCTAGTGCTACTGAAAGGTTCTGGATTGGCTGACCTGGAGACTGAAGTCCCTGAAGAGCAGGTGTCATTAAATAAAGCAGAGGCTTGGACTAGATGACCTCTCGAGGTCCCTTCAAGTCCTATTATTCTGTGGACATTTGCTGTACCAAGGTACTTTACATTGTGGTACTTGCAGTATTTCCTGTTGTTAGAATGGAAAATACTATGGTCAGTTTAACCGTTGCAAAGTGTTCAGTTTTCATTCCTATGTTTGTCCAATCACACCTGAGCAACAGTGCAAGATTCCTATGCTGCCCTGCAACCATGCTTCATCCCTGACTAAACAGTTTGCCTCTGGCACTGAGAGCAATCCACTCTCTATTCCCATTCAGTCCTAATCTTGCAACTGTGTAGTGACAGCTTTTCCAGCTTGAACTCTGTCCATTGTTTTCTACCCACTTGTCCATCTAGTCTCTCTCTGCAGCATTCTTATGACAACATGCAGGAAAAAAAGTTAAAATAATCCAAATAAAATATCGGTCAGATTCATAGTAAGTGTAAATTGGCATAGCCCCTTATATGCGTGCACACACACACTCCACAATCCCCAACTACATTTATATAATTGGGGATGGAGCTTTTTGGATTGTGTCTAAGTGCCAGTTTTCCAAATTAGGTGCTAAGTATCCTCAGTTCTCTTGAACTCAGTGGGATTCGAGAGCTCAGCAACATTTCGCACCTTGCAGGACTGGGCCCTAAGGGCATGCTGGGTCCAAGTCTTTTTATATTCATTTCCACTTGTCTTTCAGAATCACTGTAATAGTGGATGCTGTTATGGGTGAAGACCCCTAGAATGGACAGATGGTCTTAGCCACAAAGTTCAGATCTGGATCTAAATGCCCTTGTGTTCTGCTATGGGGGGGTTGGTTGGGAATCATTTCTAAATTAGAAATCAAAAGGTCCCTGCACCCCAGTTAGTGCTGGATTATCCTCTATCTAGACATCAGTCTATCTACATTCTTATATTGACCTCTACTGGCACCTGATGATGTCACCTGTCTCTTGCTGGTGACTTCATCTGTCTATCATCTGCCCTGTCAGCAAACAACAGTCTCTGGGTTTTTGTCTAGTCAATAAAAGGGGGGAGGGGGAAAAAAGAATAGGAATATTGATGCAAGCAAGCAGGCAGGGGTGGCAAGTTACATGGGCCTGTGGTGCCCGGGCTCCATCAATGTTTGGGGCTGGGTCTCTACCCTGTCCCTGCCTGCCACCCCCCCCACACCTACCCCGCATGTCCCCCAGCCCCCACTTGCTGCCCCCGCGCACCTCCCCTAGTCCCCGTCCCTGCCTCTCCCCTGCAGCTCCACCTTGACTCCACTCTTCTGGCTCCCCGCATCAACTGCTGCTGCAGGGTCCTAGTGCCCCCCATCTATTAATGCCAGGACAAGCTGTCTTGCCCCTGCCCTTCTGTCTTGGAGGTCCCTTCCTTTTTTGGGCAGGATCCTCCACCAGCACAGCCCCCCCCTCCGCCAGTCACCACTCCTGCCCCACACTGAGGGGAAGCCCCATCTCCCACCCCCAGTGAGGGGCAGCAGCAGGGGAGGAGGCGTCCATGTGATGGCAGCCCCCCCCACCCCCTCAGCACCCACAACAGGGGAGGCGAGGGGTTTCCTGGACCTGAAGGGGGCCCTAGGAGCACCCACAGTGAGAATGATGTGGGGTGAGTGTGCTGCCGGGGAGAAAAAGGGGCTCACTGCTACCAGTGAGGAGAGGGCTGACAGGAGTTGTCCTCTCTGGCCTCAGCCCTGGGGCAGCCTGCCTGCATCCCAAACTCATCCCAAACTCAGAGGCTGCACACCCCGACACACCCCAACCCTCTGCCCTAGCCCTGAGCCTCTCCAACACCCCACATCCTTTACCCCGCACCCTCTCCCATCCCCAAACTCCCTCCCAGAGCCTGCACCCCTCCTGCACTCCCACCCCTTGCCCCAGCCCAGAGCCTGCACCCCACACCCCCACCTTCTGACCCATCCTGGAGCCTGCACCCAGCACCCAAACTCCCTCCCAGAGGCCAACCTCTCACCTCTTCTGCACCCAAACTCCCTCCCAAAACCTTAGGCAGATGGGAGTGGGGTTTAGGGGGGTGGGCTCTGGGTACCACCAAAATTTCTACAAACCTGCCACCGCTATAAGCAAGGGTAGTCCTTGGGGAGAGCTTTGGTGAATAAGCAGTTTTGTATTTAGCTCTGGGTGTGATGAGATTAGTGCTCATTCTTATTCCTTCTGGTGGTAAATTCTGTAGCCTTAGTCTGGCCCCTCTGAAGGCTCCGCATTCCATACTCAAGAATCCCCCTCCCACTCCAATTGGTCAACATTTTCATTCTCCCAGTAGAAGGTAGCTGTCAGATGGAGATCCTGGTTGCAAAGAGCTGGTTTGTCAAGTAGACTTACGACCAATTCTATGTATGTTTAACCCACACCAGTTCAGTATGGCACGCTCTCTCCCTCTGCTGGTAAATTGGCCCAATATAGAAAATAATGAGCCTGCTACAGGCCTGGCTAAGAGAGGTGGAGACCCTAACTCGGCATGAGAGGCTTGTGCTTTATAAGCCTGAAGTCATGGAATCATAGAATATTAAAGTTGGAAGAGACCTCAGGAGGTCATCTAGTGCTGCTCAAAGCAGGACCTACCTCAACTAAATCATCCAGCCAGGGCTTTGTCAAGCCGGGCCCTAAAAACCTCTAGGGCTTGAGATTCCACCACCTCCCCGCTTCACCACTCTCCTAGTGAAATAGTGTTTCCTAATATACAACCTAGACCTCCCCCACTGAAACTTGAGACCATTTCTCCTTGTTCTGTCATCTGCCACCACTGAGAACAGCCAAGCTCCATCCTCTTTGGAATCCCGCTTCAGGTAGTTGAAGGCTGCTATCAAATCCCCGCTCACTCTTCTCTTCTGCAGACTAAATAAGCCCAGTTCCCTCAGTCTCTCCTCATAAGTCATGTGTCCCCTAATAATTGCCCTCCCCTGGACTCTCCCCAATTTGTCTACATCCTTTCTGTAGTGTGTGTGTGGGGGGGGTCTAGGTTCAATCCTTGTGGCCGATGACCCACCCAGTGTAACACATTGCTTTGAAAGTCAGGCTGGTGACCCTGAACTAGACTCTGTGCTCAGTGGAGAACCACTGCATAAAATGGCAAATCAGGACCATGTAATCCCTTTGAGCAGCAAGGCTGTTGTGTTCTGTACTAGCTGTAAGCTTCATCCCTAGACATAGACTTGCCATAATTAAGCCTAGATGTTACAAATGTGGAGTCATTTTGCCTGCTAGGGTCAGGCACAATCTTCTAACCAAACTCCAATGATGTACTACGTGCATCTTGTATACTGGTTTGCCATGCTCTTGGGCTGTGCTTTTCATCGTTTGCTTTATCACCCCTAATGAAAAGATAGTATAAAGAGACTTTGAGACGGGGACAGAAAAGCTGACATGAAATTCATGTTCTGCCTGTGCTTCATTTTGAAGCACATGCCGTTGTCATAGATCATTCTAGTGGCCAAGTTGATATAGAGTCATTTGCATATTACCTAGCACTTTACCATTACCAGGAAAATTAATATGCAGCTTAGCACTCCCCAAACCAGAGAAACTGAAGTGAGCTGTAGGCAGACAGTTCTGCCATCCAGTAAAAAGAACCACTCGGGAATGATCCTAAAGAACGTTCCAAACCATACATCTTTATCAATGTCAGTTTTACGGCTTCAAGAGCGAGGTGATTTATCACTGCTGCTGTTTCAATCCTCTTGTGCCCTCCGTTGCTCCAAATCAAGAGGTTGCTTACAAGACTGGGTAATTGTAGCGTATGACACTGGAGCATTAAAATTCTGCCTTTCCTATGTCAAAGAATTGTCCTTGTTTCTTTTTCTTTTCTTTTCTGGAACTCGGTGTCACTTCAATAAAACATACCTCACAGGGCAGTAAAAGAAGTGGAATTTGAAGGCTCCAGGACTGAATATCTCATCAAACAAATGAGTGCTCATGCCAATTTTATCATAGGGTGGAACGAGGGAACAGTAGACATAAAATGAGAAGCAGTCTCTGGGGATCTAAACATGAGTCCACTCCTTGCTCAGGCAAACTCCCCATTGACTGTGATTGACTTCAGTAAGGACTGCAGGATTTGGCCCATTGTCACTTATTGGTCCTGGCAGTTCAGCTCAGCTTGAAGCATGTTCTTCTCACTTGAGTACCCTTTAACTGATAGGTCAGTATTAATAGCACTGAGGACACTAAAATAAAAGTCCTGAATAAGAGTAATTGGGGCCTTCTCAGTCACATCAGTGTAAATCTGGAGGAACTTCACTGGAGTGGCTTAACGGAGTTAAGGGTAGAAGCCAGACAGGATTTGGCAAAAGCTGTGTTTCATACTTCCCCCATAAAGCTAATATTCCACTTGAATATGATTTTTGCAGAAGCTAAAAATTTGCATCCGCCTCACATTTGCCACAGCTTCCTCCCAGCACATAATGTATTTGTTACATTGTCATTCTACTATCTCAAAAGCAGCTGTTCCCATATTGACACTTCCTTTCCCTTCTTACTAAAGGGCATTGGAGAGCTTTGTTGGCTTCTGTGAGAGGAGATGAAAGGGAAACATCAGACATGACATTTCCTAATTAGCTGTCATCACCAGTGGGCTTCCTAGGAGCTGTTTGTTGAGAGGAGACTCTGCTGTGTGTGCAAGCCAAACCGATGATTCACAGACAGAAATGGTTCAAAACTGAGGACACAAATCTGAGAGCAGGTCATTGGCTATTTCCAAAGGCTTTAATAATAGATCCAGGAAGTCTGAGGACCAGGGGAGAAATCCTGGTGGTGTGACACAACATATCGAGGGAACAAATGCATGTTAAGCGGTTCATTGCTAGGTATCTGGGGTCTGTGCGTGTTTAAACCAATTGTTCAGCAGTACTGGAGCCATTGACCCAGAATGTCAACTTCTCCAACAAAACCAGAAGCAAAGAAAGTAAGGGCTTGGCTACACTTGCAAGTTGCAGCGCTGGTGAGGGGGTTACAGCGCTGCAACTTACTCGGTGTCCACACGTACAAAGCTCAGCCAGTGCTGCAACTCCCTGGCTGCAGCGCTGGCTGTACTCCTGGTCTGCTACGGGTGTAGCGAATCCAGCGCTGGTGATGCAGCGCTGCTCATCAGGTGTGGACACTCACCAGCGCTGTTATTGGCCTCCAGGGTATTAAGAGGTATCCCAGAATTCCTGTCTACAACAAACCGGAAGGTACTCCCCGGAGCTACCAAACACAGCTGCTCTTTGCTCCAGCGAGCGAGCCGAGCCGAGGCTTTGGAATGTTCACAGCTGTTTGCTTGAGGAGACAAACAGCACGGGGGGGGGGAGGGAGTCCGTCGGAGAAGCTGCTTATCTGGTCTGAAGCCTTTTTGCATTTAAGAGTGATTGAGAGAGGGGTGGGGGAAATGGCCAGAATTTGCAAGGCAGGGAGCTGTCACAGTGTCTGCTCCAAAAATCCACTCTCTCTGTCTCCCCCACGCTCCCTGTCACACTCCACCCCACCCCCCTCTTTTGAAAAGCACGTTGCAGCCACTTGAATGCTGGGATAGCTGCCCACAATGCACCACTCCCAACAGCGCTGCAAATGCTGCAAATGTGGCCACACTGCAGCGCTGGTAGCTGTGAGTGTGGCCACATTTCAGCGCTGTTTCTACACAGCTGTACGACCACAGCTGTAACTCCCAGCGCTGCACATTTCCAAGTGTAGCCATACCCTAAAGAGAGAATAACTCAGATGGAAAAGGGAGTTCAAAAGAGGCAGTGATGCAATGGCCTGAGAAATGAGGCTTTGTACCGAGCCTGGAAGGCAGTGTTGCAGAATTCTGATGGGTTTATTCCAAGCAAGGATCCTCGAGCCAAGAATGCTGCATTCCCATCCCAATCCAGATAAAACCTCAGAGTGTTGCCTTGTGGGGGACTCAGTCATCAGCCAAGCACAAAGCCGTCTACCCAATCTACAGTGCATCTCCCTTCCTAACTGCCACCTTTCCAAAATCACCAGCCCTAACACTCCCTCCCTGTACACCAAGTATATCAGAAAGATCAGGGTCGAGGTGGGGAATAATGATGGGCCCTGTGTCTAGATGCAAGCCAGCCTGTCCCAAGATAAAATGGGGCCTTCTGCTGGAAGTGATGGGGCTGCTGGTACGCGGGGAGGCAGTGGGAAGCTGTAGCTCCTTGTCCCAGTACAGATATAGTAATGACAGCAGCAGCAGTCAACGGATAGCGTTAGCAGCGCTTGCCTGATTCCAGAGTTCCACATACCCAGGTCCCAACGTAGTTAGCATAATAATAAGGGAAAGAAATTTAATATACTTTATTAATACCTGCATTTATGTAGGGGGAAATAAAGGCTTGGCTACCTGTTATGACCAAATGGCTACGTTCCTTATTCACTCTTCTTTCAGGTGCTGAGCAGCTAGTAGAAAAGGGTCTAAACCAAACTCTCACACCCAGTTAGGACTCCAGTTGCTGTCTTTATAGTAGGCAGGATGCAACCCCCAAATCGTAAGACAGCCGAACATATTGGGGGGGTCCATAAATCAACATCTGAATCCCAAATCTTCAGAGGATGTCGATTTGCTGTTTCGAATCAGTCCATTGCAGAGATACAAACTGAGATCTAGAATTTGGGGTCAGGCCCATCTCGGACCAGTACCTCTGTGGTCCATCAGCAGCAAATGCACCAAGTGAGCCCAAACGGAGCCTGACTCTGGTCGCACTGATAGGAGCTGTGCTGAGCTTTTTGAGTGTGTGGGTGGGGGAAGGGGGGAAATCACGCTCTGCTGATTGTTTCTTAGAGTCACCATTGCTGATCCAAAATACTTGGAAAATATCCTCCCAGTCCATGAAAGAGCTACCCACAATTGCAATACCCCGTGAAGGACTGGGGCATCTCTCTCCATCTGCCTTTGGGGATGTGTACACCAAAGGGTTGTGGGGAAGAGGATAGGATTCCCTGTAGTCTATACAGTCCCTTGGAGTGAGCTGGATAGTACTAGGTGGAGCAGGCTGCACTGCTTGGGAAAGGACTGTGTCAGTCTAACACAACTGTAGACAATGCCTACATGGAGGGGTGCTGGGGGTGCTGCAGCATCTCCTGGCTTGAAGTGGTTTCCGTCATAGACAGGGTTTACAGTTTGGTTCAATGGCTCCCAGCACCCTGAATATAAAAATTATTCCAGCACCATTACCTACATGCTTTGGCCTTTGCAGTCTGAAGTACCAAGACATAGACAGTGTCTCTTTTGTGTCATCTACAGCAATTAGCAAGCTTAATGAATTAATATAATAGGCACTTAATTAATAAAATAGAGACGTCCATGCCAGGCAATTATAACAATGATACCTAGCTCTCGTACAGTGCTTTTATCAGCAGATCTCAGAGAGCTTTACAAAGAGACTCAGTACCATTTTACAGATGGAAAAACTGAGGCACAAAGCAAGGCAGAGATTTGCTCCAGGTCATCCAACAGGCTGGTGGCTGAGCCAGGCATAAAACACAAGTCTCCTGAGTCCCACTCCAGTGCTGTATCCGCTAGGCCACTATGCTTGGCCTGGGCATATGCAAAAGCATCCCCAACATGTCACATAGAGCCCGAATTCCAGCGGCAAAGTGTATCTAGTAGATAATCTTTGCAATCAATAGTATAAATAAGAGTGTTTATTTTCTCATTGTCATTGCAATTACAGAGTTTATATTATACGCTGTCCATTTCATAAACGCAGGTGATCAATACCCGTTATCAAAATCCGTACTCGGCAACAGCACAGGATGGGGAAGGCTGTCAGAAGGTTGTGATGGAAGACAAATCCACAAAGCAAACCCCATGCCTGGTGGGCCCCTTCCCTATTTTAATCACACAAACCTTCTTTTGCCTGCTAGTAAGCCTCTGCTACCTGGAGATTACATTGCTCTTAATAACAAATGCAATAATAAGGCATTATCAAAATGTAAAGTGATCCATTAACCTAGGTAACGGCAACAAATCGCCTGGTTAGCTGAGCTGCCAGGACTTGCTAATGGAAGAATGAGCAGCTAGTTTGTACTTTGAGCAGTCACAAATCATGCCTAATGTAAGAGAGCAACTGCTAACGTCGGGCCCTGTGAAATAGCTGATATTCTCATTTATTTATCAGAGGAATCAGATCTTTGAAGCAGCCCCTAATGAGATTCCCTTTGGCATTAACAGCATCCTCTGATTTACCGTCTGCATACACTGCCTGGTTTTTAAGCAACAGAATAAGGACTCATTTAAGGTCTGACCTTGCGCCGTTGAAGTCAATGGGAATTTTATCATTGGACAGAATGGGAGCAGAAACAGGCCCTTAGTTGTTGAATTGCAGTGGGAGTTGAGATTGCTCAGCACTTCCGAGCAGCTGTTCAACAGCTTGCAGGATTGGGTTCTCAGGGATACTATTAAGTAGATTTGGGGGCAGGAGGGAAAAATATTATTTAAAAGAGCTTTTATAAAACCTATTATCAATAAAAATATATATATTTAAGAGCAAAATAGCTAATGCCAGTGAAAAGAGGTGAGGAGAGAGGAGTGGGGATTTATTTTATAAATTTCCTACAGTGATGGAAACTCCAAAACAGGTCAGTTCTTCAGTGTGTTCTTCTCCCCTTCAGCCAGTTTGGATCTGACCAGTTAGGGAGTCCCATGTTTGACCAAGCTCAAATTGAGTGTCACTGGGAGAGGTTACACTATGGAGGTCAGAATTTGACCTACTACTAACCTTATGCTACTGCAAGAAAACCAGAAAGTGAAACTGTGCAGACTAGGATGACTTGTCTGAGCTGAGTGAAAGGCACGAAGTAGACAGTGTTAATGTAGAGCTGTGAATTAGATTAAAGTATTTAATGATTTAAGGTGCTATTAGTAACATAAGGAACAGTGAGAGTAATTAACCACTGGAACTTACTAGGGATGTGGTGGATTCTCCAGTGCTTGATGTCTACTGGAATGAAGACTGGATATCATTCCAATAGAGATGCTGTAGCTCAAACAGAAGTGATGGGCTTACAAAAAAATTACTAGGGGAGGTTCTTTGGCCTATGATGGGGGAGATCAGACTAGATGAGCATAATGGTCTCTTCTGGCTTTAAAGCTATGAAGGTTAAAGCATAATTAAATACACGTCTTCATTTTATTTTGACAGTGTTGACAATGCCGCTTTAAATTTGTACAAATCCAGTTTTTACTCTATTAGGAGCAGGGCTGGCTCTAGCCATTTTGCCGCCCCAAGCACAGCGGCACGCTGCGGGGAGCGCTCTGTCACTCGCTGGTCCCGCGGCTCTGGTGGACCTCCCGCAGGCGTGCCTGCAAATGCTCCACCGGAGCCACGGGACCAGCGGACCCTCCGCAGGCACACCAGAGCCGCCTGCCTAAAAACTATCAGGACGCATCTACTTCTCTGCACTCTCAAATGACCTTCTGTCATGGCTGCCTTCCCTCTGACCACGTGACTTCTCTTGAGCAACTTCACTCCCCTATTTTCCTGCAGTTTAAGACCGTTTGTTTTTTTTTCAAACAGGTGTTACTTTAATTGAAGAATGAAAGAAACTTACAAAGCATATAAAGGATGAAAGAAAATAAATCTTCGGTGTTGTTTGACATAGTCCATATGTCACTTAGCTGTTGTACAGTCCTATTTAAAGCCCAAACCTGATAAGTTCTGAGTACCTCCTAGGGATGCTCAGCATCTCATAGCTCATACTGAAGTCAATGGGAGTTGAGCATGCTCAGCACCATGCAGAATCAACCTCCTAATACTGTTGGATCCAATGCTGAGCACCTGCATCTCCCCTTGGAGTCATGGGTGCTCAGCATCTAGCCACTAACAAAAACTACACTCCGGTGATGGCCCAGATCAATGCATTACCACGCCCGTAAGTGTCGCATCCAGCTTCTGCAGCCTGGCCATGATGTGGGAACATAGCATTGCTGCCAAATATCTCCTCTTTAATTTAAGTAAAGGCCAAAGGCCTGTTCCCCTGATGATGTGGCAGTGGCATGTCTCCAAGGTACTTGTGCCAGACAACTTCCCTCCCAAATTCATTACTGGCCCTCCGACTTGTGTGGGAAAGTTAATAAAACTAAATTATTCTTAACTTTTATTATACAAACCAGGGGTTAAGTATGTACAAGAAAGCTCTAGGGGATTGGGGAACCAAGATTGACCTAGAGACAGTAAAACAGAAGGAAAACTACTATATATGCACCAGAAAAATTCTTCAGCTAGAATACAGACAACCACTAATTCCTATGCTATAAAGAAGTTTGGCCAATGGCCTCTCACCAAAATACAGCCTCTGGCTAGCTTGCTAGGCCCTTTGGGGAATTTCCCATGTTCACTTCTGTAAGGTCTATTCCTGTACCATTGTGAATGCCTCTTGCAAGCACTCGCCTCCACTGAAGTCACACCTCACAGGATTGGAACAGCAGGAAAGTGAGGTTCCGTTTAGGGCTCCATTTAGGGATCATGCTTTTTTTTACCCTTCCCTTTCTCAGCAAATCAAAGCAACTGAAACCCTGTCAGCCCAGCTGCAAACTCTCAAGCACTGAACTAAAAGATCCTGAAACTGTCCATCCTTAATTTGCCTTGCCCATGGCACACAGACATCTCCTGCTCTGTACAGTCGAGCTATCTGATGTACTCATACGGGCCCCATCCTCCTAATATCTGAGCACTTCACAATCTTAAATACATTTATCACCACCACACCCCTGGGTGGGTGGGAGGTGCAGTTATCCTCCATGTTACCAGTGGGAAACTGAGGCACAAAGAGGCCAAGTGACCTGGCCAAGGTCATACAAGAAGCCTGTGACAGAGCAGGGACTTGAACCGAGGTCTCCAGCTAGTGCCCTAACCACTGGACCATCCTTCCTCTCTTCCTGCATATGGCAGATAACAACACAGCCCTGTAAAGAAGAGCCTGCTTCCCCTTTTTTCTGTGTCCTAACATGGATCTTTCCAGTCCTGTGTCCCATCTGGGCTTCTGCTTAATGCTTTAGCGTACAGACAAGCCTGGACGTTCGAGTGTGCAGCACTGGGTTTTGGTTCAGCCCAGGATGCTTCAGGTCTGGATCTGAACTTCCCCAGATTTCAGAGATCCTCGATTTCAGATTGTTGGATTAGGCCCACGTCTACCAGCCCTGCCTATGTGCCAATGAACTTCTGCCAGTAAAAGTTAATGCTTTGTTGTGCAACGTGGAGCTGCCATTAGAAATGTAAATCATCAGTAACAGCAATCAAGGTACACAGTGGATATGTTACCCAAGTTGTGTGGTTAACAGAGTAAAAGCTTTCAGTCATGTCCTGTGCTGGGCTTCACGTTAACGCTGACCGGCAGCCACTTAACCAGGCTGTTACAGCCAGTGTGTCTGTACATCCTAACTTGCTGTTTAGTTTAAAAGCGAAGGACATGGACTGCCCAGGTTAACCGAGATAGGGGTGAGGTAAATGGATGGTGAAGGGAGAATTTTCTCTGCATATTAGTACAGGTCAGGCAGGTACATGCACTGCTTTTCCTCTCTGCTTTTCAAGTCACATGGAAAAGTAAATGGAAAGTGAGCCTTCAGAATTCTCTCATGCTGAATTTCTTCCCTTAGCATGTGAATCAATCAAAGCCTATTCCACAGTACTTGCTTGCCCATGGAAAGTTGATGGGCAACTAAAGCTGAGCCACATAGGGCAACCAGGCAGTGCCTAGCCAGCAGCAGTGTGTTTACCCAGAGTAGGAGCAGGCATAATATCACTGAATGTGCTATGGGGAGTTTATACACCTCCTCAAAAAACATGCTACATGTGACATATTCCCACCAAGATGGGTGGGGCCAGGACACTGACTTCACCCAGCAATGCCTCCTTCTGGCGGTTCAGCACAGCCAGAGGCCCCTCCTCTACACTCATGCAATCCTGACAGTCAAATCATGGTTGCCTCCTGTGCAGGAGATTTAAATGGCAAAGGGGCTCTTTTCCCCCCCATGACACCCACATTAGAGCAGCCATTATATGTTCCCCTTATAAAAGACCAGCAAAGCTAAGTGCATGGGAGTTACTTTCTTTCCTCTGCTAAGTCCAAGTTAGAAGTGTGATTTGCAATAAGACCCTTGCTGATTTTGCTCCTGGGCTGAGCCCTTGTGATGGGGTGTACTGGCCCCACACTGGAGTGGAAGGGGTTAAAGCAGTGCTCTTAACAGCAGAAGCCACACACACACACCCTGACCTTGCTGGGCATGCTCCAACTGCTGCTGCAGTATAAAAGGGAGCAGCCTAGCTCAGTCAGGAGGAAGGATGCACCTCTAGCCGAGGAGCAGCCAGGATCCCAGATCATAGGAGCAGGAGATGCTGAGGCTCAGGCAGGGGCTGAGGTACTTGTGGACCCCCCAGGGAGATCACAGATGACCGCTGAGAGGCCCAGAGACTCCAAAGACACCCCAACTTCAACTGCAGAACTTAAATCATGGTAGGAAGTAGCCTAGGGAGGGACTAGTCAGTGCCCTGGCAGCAGTCGGCATGTTGCGGGCAGATTGTCTGCCGACTTAGTGGTGAACCTGTTTGCCACTACCAGGGCTCTGGGCTGGGACCCCGTGGAGCAGCGAGGGTCCGGGTCCCTCTACCCGGCCACCCCCTTTGGAGGGTGGCCCACTGAACCACCTCTCACTGACTCTGGCCATTAGGTTGCGCTTCCTCACAGCCAGAGGGACCTCTACCAACCCTGGCCATTGGCCTGCTTTTCTCTGCAGCCTCGGGAGTCCTATTGACTCTGGCCAGTGGGTCACACTTCCCTGAAGTCCAGGGAGTCCTATTGGCTTTAACTGCGATCCTATCCCACCCTTGCCCCACCCCCAGGAGGACTGGATGTATTGGCCCGCGACAGTCCTCTTTACAATTTAAAGCCTGGATTAACCCTTTCATAACCCATCTGGGGTAAACACTCCGTCACGTATGTAACACTTCTGAAAATCAGGCCTTTTAATTGTTTTACTCTGGATAGTTTTACTAAATGGAGCTGTTACTGACAGCACACCAACACAGCACATTATGTTTCAGTTTATGCCTGTGCCATTGCTACTTTATATTTCCTAATCTCCACTGGGCATTTATAGACCTGAAATATGACTCTCAGGTTCCAGATGTAACAAACACCCATATGTTTTGCATCAGTAAATTATTTTCTTTCCCCTTTTCATTAAGGATAAAAAGATGTCAAGTCTGATATAGTTATAGACTGGAATGTAATTCTCTGTGATATGTTGTTACCACAAACCACTGTTCCTGGCAGCCTGTAATTAGCGCTGGAGAGCCTCCATCTGATTAAACAGTTTCCCCTTTCAGCAGTTAGTAAATACCTCGCGTCTCTGTTGTGGGTCTTGTGGTGAGCCAGGTCAAGATGCTCGGTTGGAGTAGAGTTTGAATTTGATTGGATTTGATTGTCCCACTCTCTTTTACGAGGTGGTTTCTCTCTAAGCTTTAGGCTAGACATGAAGGAAAAGGTTTTTAACAGTCGATACAACTTTACCCATGTGCTAGGCGAAGTATCAGACTAACCCATGGATCTGGGGTCAGAGGGAGCTTCTGAATGGGGATCTTCCCTTATGGAGGTGTCAGCTGCTGCTAGTCAACCATTCCCCAACTAATGGGGAAGAAGTGGGGAAGATGCATAGTTCCATCTCATCAACCCTACTGAGAGTGCCTTTGTTTGACAACAGAGTCTCTTATGCAGCATGTTACTCACATACGCTCACAAAACCCCACTGCCAGGGCCATAGATGGGATGGGGCATGCTGAGGGCGTTGCATCTATGGCAAATTCTCCTAAATCGGCAATATTTTGGCTACAAACCCCTGCCCCCTGTGAGGGGGAGGAGCCCATGGAGTTCTCCTCCCCCTGGCCATCTGCTTTGGGCTGTTCCATGATGGGGGATCTGACCCTTGGTAGGAGAGAACCCATTTTTCCCAATTTCAAAGCCACTTTGCTGTTGTGGGTTCAACGGTGCAACATGAATGTGGACATGCGGAAGGCAGGGGCAGCGGGGAAAGGAGAAAAGAGAAATTAAGAGAATTAAGGCAGCTAGCCAGATTCTCCTCCCATTTAGCATAACTCCATTGACACCAGTGGAACTGCTTCTGATTTGCAGCATTGTAAGTGAGAGAAGAATCAGGCCCATTATGGTCATAGGGCATACAGGGTGCCTGCTTGTGCCAGCCCTGCAGTAGCTTACAGGGTAGTGGATGTCATCTATCCCTGCCACAGCCACTGGTCCCCACTATCTGCCCCCAGCTCCCTTCTACAGCCTCAATTCCTGGCCTACCCCACTCCTTGCCTCCTGACCATGGCACCCTGGGCTGTTGCCCATCCATAAGGCTGGTCCTGAGTGGGACTCTTTGACCCTAGTGTCTAGACCACATTGAGAATCTGCTGCTGCTGAACTAATGGAGCTGGTTCTCCAGCTCAGGTCATAAAGACTCTTGCTTTTAGAGTAGGTCTTGGGTCCAATCATTTTAAATGACTCATCCAGGGATATCATTACACCCTCACTTGAGAAATGTTAGAAGAAATTGGGTAAGGCATAATGGGAATGAAGTAGGCAGGAACCCTGAGAACCCAGGTCCTTAAATTAGATTACTGGAGAGATCTCTGCTAGCCCTGCTGTACATTATATGATCTAAAGCCTGAGGTTCTGGCTCAGACATGACTCGTCCTGAGTCAGACAACATTTCCAGTGGGCCAGATTGCCAGTCTTATTACACTGGTGTAAATCCAAAGAAATTCTATTGATGTCAGTGGAGTGACTCCCCAGTTTTTGGTGTCAACAAAAACAGCATCTGGCCTTTAATGTTTGGTTCGAACTGGGAGGTGGTTAGCATTAGAGAGAGATTTTTGATTGTCATGAAAAAAATTCTTCAAAAAAAAAAAGTTGAATCAAAATTTGTAACCCTATCCCTAGTCTCTAGAAAGAATCTATATCAGTCAGCCATGCTTCAGACATTTCCATCTTTTCCTGTCTCTCTCACTCTATTTGGCAGCACACATATGGAACTAATTAGGAACAAAGGCCAATTGTTTTTAATATTTGGAATTTCCCACATTAAGCTGCTGCTTTTTCTTTTTTTACTGCCCTTTAATGCATGCACATATGCTGGACAGATACATTCTTTTCTCTGTGTTATAAATGGTGTGCTGAAGGCCACATTCCCAATACCTTCTTTTGGGCTTTTAGACTTGAACCAAAAGAACTAAACAAAAGAAGTAAGACATTAAATTGAGCACTATCCATAGGAGAAGAGATTAATCTCTGAAGCTTTTCAGAGATCTGGCCAAAACTGGACTAATCTTAAGGAAAGAGCAGGGAGCCAAATTCTGTTCTGTTAGACCAAGTGAAATCAGAAAAACATCATGGAGTTCATGAAGTGACTCTCAGTTTGCACAGGTTAACTCAGATCCAGCCCAGTATCTGTAACAGAACATGAAAATACAGAATAGACCTTAAAAACAATTGTTAAATCACATATATTTGCTTTGGGACATTTCATTTGCAGAAATTGAAAGAAATTTGCCAAAGCTCAAATTGCCTCTGTACCAGTAAAACAATGGATATTGTTTCAACATAAGAACAGCCATACTGGGTCAGACCAAAGGTCCATCTAGCCCAGTATCCTGTCTTTCGACCATGGCTAATACCAGGTGCCCCAGAAGAAAGAAACAGAACAGATAATCATCAAACCTCTTATCTTCTGTAAAAGAAAATGTGATTGTCTGCTACTGTACAGTTGGATTCCAGGAGAAAGCAGAAGTACACATTAAGACTCTGATTCTGTACAGAATGTGTTACAGTAAAGTCCAGTTAATTTATTGTTTTAGTATTGGTGAAAGTAGCAGACACTTTTAAAAAATAGGCATATAACTTTATATGTTTCCACTGGTATATGTGTGTATGTATAGTTATGGGGGTGGGGTGTATTGTGTGTGTGCATAAATGTGCATGGTGTGCCTACCCATAATATATAGTGTGCTAGATATAATATGCAGTCTGGTGCGGGGGTATTAACTGAGCAGCCTAGAGAATCCTTTAAAGTCCAATTACTCTGTATGTGCTCCCCGATGTCTAGAAGAGAGTAATATCTGAATGTAGAATTTAACATTAATCTCTGCGCCAGATGGTGATACACCAGATATTCTTTTTAAGGTGAACATGTGATCTACTGTACAGCAAACCAGAGGGGTCTGCCATCACGTGACGAAATGTATAATAAGTCTGATAGAGCTTTGATTAGACAACTGACCTGGTTACCATCTGTAGCTACATGAAACGAGGCTGACATTTTTGGAACATTCTCCCCAGAAGCTTAATTCTTCCACCTCTGTGGCACAGCGATCCAGCTGAGCAAACTACACTGAGAGAAACAGAAGGAAGCTAAAGATATGCTGCTTAAAACATGTTGTTAGGGTTGCAGGGATATTCTTTTCCTTCCTTCAAAACAAGTCACATCTTGACTCACACGGGTCTAAACTAAAAACCCACTCAGCTATTTGATATTTGGGAAATCTGCACGAGACTGTAAGTTATTTCAAAGGAAGCGTCTCTCTGCTCTGAACACACACACACACACACACACACAGAGCTCTGCATTATGGTAGTGCAGACAGCTGTGACTCCTGGTAGGACCCGAAGACTTTTGTTCAAAATACCATATGGATCACTGAGAAGACGCAGCGTGGAAAGGGTAAGCTATGATATCTTTGTACTGAGTAATTGTCCTAGAGAATGGAGATGGTCCCATTCTATAATCTTTTAACTATTAGTAATAAGTACCAGTGGGGGCTATGTGATAATTTGTAGAAGTCAGTAGTAGTAAGACCTATCTGATGATGTATAGTAATTAGTATGAGTCAGAGACTATATGTTAATGTATGATGATAATCAGTGCTAGTAGGAGCTATAGGATAATGAGTAGTATCAATGCTAGTCAGACTTCATGATAATGCATGGTAGTAATCAATGCTAGTGACATCTATAGGATAATTTCTAGTAATCAGTACTTGTCAGAGACTGTGAGAATGCAGGATAGTAATCAGTACTAGTGGGGGCTATAGGATGTCTAGTAATCCATATTAGCTGTAGGTATATGATGATGTATAGCAGGAAGCAATAGGAGTAGATGCTATATGATAATGCAGCGTAGTAACCAGCTCTAGTGGTGATGTATAGAAGTTAATTAGCACTCATGGGAGTTATATGATGCACACTAGTAAACAGCATTAGCATGTGCTATCCAATGATGGTATCCCAGTAATCGGTACTAGTGAGGGCTATGTGATAACACACATATAATCCTCCCTGAGGAAATCAGATGGCGAGGGTGGGAAGTTTGAGAAGGCATTGTTACTTTCGTGTTTCCAGTGTGCGGCGGTGGTGGAGGTGGGGAACAGAGGGAGCAAGTCACTGTGAAAGTGTCAGACATGCAAGTGCTTGTTAAGGAAGGCATCCAAAGTTGTTTCTCCGAGCCTTCCTGTGCTCTTAGCTTCAGGAAGGAGAGGCTTCACTCTGTGACCGTGCATGACAAAAGTGACACTTAGAAGATGGAAAAGTGAAGGTGTTTTTGGTGGTTTTAACAACACGCCTCAATGGCTCTGGAGACACTGGCTTTCATTTGATTTTTTTAATACAATTGGGCTAGCATCATAATTGCATTGCTAATTTCCTGAAAGCACAGCTAGTTGGCCATGGTGCTTTGAGCCAGGGGAATGAGATTCCCTTAGCTTTGAGGAATGACAGAGATGATAAAATGGCTGTAGTAAAAACAAGCCTCTCAGCTGACTGATAACATCGCACTTGTGGAGACCAAAGAGGACAGATGTGTGTGTGAGCTAATGAAAACTAAAGGCTGCCTTTAAATCGTGGATTAACCCCACTGTGAACTGTCCCAAACCCGGAAGACGGGCGTTCAGATGGAAGTGCTGTGTTACCTGAGGGAGATGGAGACTACCCTTGGTGTGTGCACAATAACTACCCAGTACATCTTACAGCACTTAGATGTTTTTCAGTTAACGTGTGCTAGCACACTTTGCATATTCGTGGCTTTTTTCTGCCTTGGATATTGAGGCGCATGATTAAGACTAGATGAACATAATTTATAACTGATTAATGAATTGTGGAGCCTTTATAAATCTGCCTTGTCTATATGATCAGAATGTGAAAAGCTCCGCTGATAAGCTGGTTCTGTTTGCTTATAATGTATTCATAGAGGTCATTCTCGGTAAATTTTGGCTTTGACAAATTAAAGTCCTGATGCTGAGAATTGCTGAAAGACCCTCGATTCCTAATGGAGTCAATGGGCCTACGTGTATGAGTAAGGACTACTCACCCAAGAACTACTGGTTCGCGTCTTCTCTGTCTTTGGGGCAGAAACTGTGTTTTTGTTCTGTATCAGAGGAGTAGCCATGTTAGTCTGGATCTGTAAAAAGTGAAAGAGAGTCCTGTCGCACCTTGTAGACTAACAAACGTATTGGAGCATAAGCTTTTGGGGTGATTACATAGGGGGAGATAGCTCAGTGGTTTGAGCATTGGCCTGCTAAACCCAGGGTTGTGAGTTCAATCCTTGAGGGGTCCATTTAGGGATATGGGGCAAAAATCTGTTGGCTGATTTAATTGGGGATTGGTCCTGCTTTGAGCAGGAGGTTGGACTACCCTGATATTCTATGATTCATCAGATGCATGTAGTGGAAATTTCCAGCAGCAGGTATAAATATGCAGGCAAGAATCAGTCTAGAGATAACAAAGTCAGTTCAGTCAGGGAGGATGAGACCTTCTTCGAGCAGTTGAGGTGTGAACACCAAGGGAGGAGAAACTGCTTTTGTAGTTGGCTAGCCATTCACAGTCTTTGTTTAATCCTGAGCTGATGGTGTCAAATTTTCAAATGAACTGAAGCTCAGCAGTTTCTCTTTGGAATCTGGTCCTAAATTTTTTTTTGCTGCAGGATGGCTCCTTTAAATCTGCTATTGTGTGTCCAGGAAGACTGAAGTGTTCTCCTACAGGTTTTTGTATTTTGCCATTCGTAATATCTGTCTTGTGTCCATTTATCTTTTATGTAGTGACTGTCCAGTTTGGCCGATGTACATAGCAGAGGGGCATTGTTGGCACATGATGACGTATATTACATTGGTGAACGTGCAGATGAATGAATGAGTGATGTTTGTGGCTGATCTGGTTAGGTCCTGTGATGGTGTTGCTGGAGTAGAAATGTGGGCAGAGTTGGCATCGAGGTTTGTTGCATGGAGTGGTTTCTGAGTCAGAATTACTATGGTGCACATTTGGCTCTGGGTGCACATGTACCCAGAAGCCTCCTACTTCAAGACAAGCCCAAGAAAGAAACGAACAGAACTTCACTGGCCATCACCTAGAGTCCTCAGCTAAAACCTCTCCAATGCATCATCAGTGATCTACAACTCATCCTGGACAACAATCCCTCTCTTTCACAGGCCTTGGGAGGCAGGCCAGTCCTCGCCCACAGACAACCCACCAACCTTAAGCATATTCTCACCAGCAACCACACACTGCACCACAGTAACTCTAACTCAGGAACCAATCCATGCAACATCGGCCAGACTGGACAGTCACTACATAAAATGATAAATGGACACAAGTCAGATATTAGATGCTAGAAGAGGGTCTCATCCCCCTTATTGAACTATCCTCATTATCTCTAGACTGATTCTTGCCTCCATATTTATACCTGCCTCTAGAAATTTCCACTACATGCATCTGACGAAGTGGGTATTCACCCACGAAAACTCATTCCCCAATACGTCTGTTAGTCTGTAAGGTGCCACAGGACTCTTTGTCGCTTTTTGTTCTGTGTTTGTACAGCACCTAGCACAGAGGGGTTCTGCATCATGATTGGGGCTCCTACAAGCCATTGCTATGGTACTACTACTAATAATTAATAAATACATAAAAAACCTATAACCTCTTTATATACAGTAGTTATATAGGATAAAATGTAGAGTATTCCTGGGTACATACATACACCCATAGAAACAGGCCCTGATTCTGCGATGTAATCTATGCAGACAGTTGCTTGTGCATTCATTAGCCCTCTTTGGCTTCATTAGGGCTCTGCAAGGTGGTAAGAGTCCACTTACATCAGGGGTGGCCAACCTGTGGCTCCAGAGCCACATGTGGCTCTTCAGAAGTTAATATGTGGCTCCTTGTATAGGCACCAACTCCGGGGCTGGAGCTACAGGCACCAGCTTTCCAGTATGCTGGGGGGTGCTCACTGCTCAACCCCTGACTCTGCCACAGGCCCTGCCCCCACTCCACCCCCACCCCTGAGCCTGCTGTGACCTCACTCCTCTTCCCTCCCCACCCCACCCCCGGAGCCTCCTGCACACCATGAAACAACTGATCAGGAAATGCGGGGAGGGAGGGGGAGATGCTGATTGGCGGGGATGCCTGTGAGTGGGAGGCACTGGGAGCGGGGATGGGGAGCTGATTGGGGGGGCTGCTGGTGTATTCCTGTGGCTCTTTGGCCATGTACATCAGTAAATTCTGGGTCCTTCTCAGGCTCAAGCTGGCCACCCCTGACCTACATGGATCACCTTGCAGCATCAGAGCCACAGTAAGCGGCTCAGGCAGCAACAGCAGAGAAAAATTCTCAAGGATAAATACCATCTACAGTGCAAAAAAATCCCAACAACCACAGCAGCAAGTCTTAGAGCCTGGGTCTACAGACTCAGGCTCATGCTACGAGGCTAAAAGTAGCAGAATAGATATTCCTGCTTGGGATCTGAGACCCATCCCCCTCGCCAGCCCCATGGAACGTCTTGGCTTCTATTTTGAGCCACGCAAGCCCAAATCTGTAGATCCAAGCTCTGAGATTGCAGCCACAGAGGTTTTTTTCACAGACCAGACCTACCCTCCAGCTCCTGAGATTTGTGATAAGTGGGGTGTGACTCGCAGGAGCATGAACTTTATTTCCCGAATCCAACATGTGCATTGCCTGAAGCCAAAAACTGAGGCACTGCCTTCAAATTCTCTTCCACTTGAAATAATTACTAATTCTCCCAGCATGGGTAAGCTTTCAGATGACATAGAGCTGACATACTCAGCCCTGCACCAACTGCCACACTCAGTCCTGGTGCAGGGAGGAGCTGTAGCCAGAGTGTGGTATGCTCCAGCTATGCTCAGGTAGCATATGGGCCCAAACCCAGCTGCCAAAAGTTAGAGCAGTCCCGGGCTGCTCTCGTGAGCACTGCAGTTCATAGCAGTGCAGATCTGGGGCTCAGTGCAGGATTGCATCTGAGCCTGTTTGTTTTATTATCCTTTGGGACTTTTTATTGTGCTGAAGCCTTTATGCTCATGGAAATTTCTGGCCCTAGACATTTCTCAACAGAAACCTCCTGCCAGATGGGAGAGTCACCTGGCTCCTCTCTCCAGCACTAGTCATCAGCCAGGGCTCCTCCCACTCCTTGCCCGTCTCCACCTCCTCCTTACCCACTCACAGTAGGGAGCATTGAGTGCTTACTCTATAGCACAAGCATTGGGCAAGTAGCCACTGCTCTTCTCACTACAGCCTGAGTCATAATCTAAGCAGCCACTGTGTGGCAGAGAAAGGGCTATGACAGACAAGGCCCTAGGCAAGAAGGTGGAGGGATACAGTAGATATGGGCCATTTATATACATGCCCATACCATTTAAATACATAAACATAGAACCCAGCCTCATTACTTGGCTGATGACTCCTAGGGTTTGTGGCCATGTTGTGTCTCAGGGAAGGATCTGAAGGAGGATATGGCCTTACAGATCAGTGCAGGGACTCTGGGTGGAATGACATTGTGGAAGAAAGCACAGAAATGTCTTCATGAGAAGCTGGCAAACAGGTGGACAAAGGTCAGCATTGTTGGCCGAGTGGAAAAGGCTGGGAGCAACAAGAGCAGACAAGTAGAGCAGGGCAGAGTGGCAAGGAGCCTTGAAAGTGAGTGCAAGGAGCTTAATAATAGCTAATTACATGTTAACAACTGGAACATACTATTCACGGCATAGGGTACATTACACACATGTATGTGTCCGTAGTATATCTCGCACATGGGTGTACATACATGATGAGGGAATATACATAATGGTGGGGAGTGAGACAGTCTGGAGTGCATAAATCCTAACTGTCCACAAGTGAGGCTGAGGGTCATAACTCATCTGCAGCACAGCTTGACATGACTTATGTAAGCTCCTCTCCTAGCTCACTTTTCACTGTTCTCTATAGCGACACTAATATGAATGTATGAGGCAACATCAACGCTAATACTGTTTTTTAGGTTGTCTGCTGGGTGAGAGGAGCTCTCTGAAACCACATCATATATTTATATAAAGGAAGAGTGAGCACCAGTGGCAGTGTCAAAACCAGCAGTGTGGAATACGACTTCTGGTGGCTCTCTTTATGTGTACAAGCTTAGGATCAGCCTCATTTAAAATGAATGAAAATGGTTTATTTCGTTTATCCCCACTGTGTAATCCGAGATTGGTTTGTTTGGTTTTTTTCAGTCAAAGGATGTAGCCACACCCATAATACCGCTTAGTGATCAGGTGGAGCATAAATAAAATGAATATTCTGAGAAGGAACATGATTGCAACAGCTCTTACCTCTTCTTTAATCTACTGTCTGCCTCTAAAGTCAGCACTGTTGTCTGTGTTACAATAACTCTCAGAGGCCACCGACCGAAATTAAAGCACCATTATGCTAGGTGTTGCACAGACACATAAGAAGAGATGGATCCTGCCTCAAAGATTTTACACTCTGAATAGATAAAACAGATTAAGGTTGGGAGAATGGTGCCCCATTTTACTAATGGTGATCTGAGACAGAGAGACTAAGCACCTTGCCTAGGGTCATGCAGAAGTCTGTGTCAGAGCTGGGAGACGAATCCAGATCTCCTGTATCCAATCCAATGCTTTATTCCTATCTTGGGCACTTTGTTTTTCCCATAAGCCTTATAGCTAGTGGTTAACAAGATAATATACATAGTTAATGGCAGAGGATACTATTCATATAAGATTATGTACATGGGCCGGGTGCGAGAGGAAGATCTGTGGAGTGTTGTTAATGTCTAAACAGACAAATGCCTGTTGCGATGAAGTTTCTGTTTCCATCGTTGCAAGGAGCTTTTTAAGAGCACATATTGATTCCTCATTTCAAGGCTCTATCAGCTGTTTTCCAGCTGCAGGAATATTGCTCGACACATGCATGAGGCATAGTTCCTTAAGACCAAAAGCCAGCAAAGAAAGCAATGCACACATCCATAGCAAAGTCTGCCACCTCTTATCTGTTCAGACCTTGAAGAGTGGCACTGCAGAAGCTTTGAAAAAAAAGAAAGGCAGACTCAAGGTTCAATGAAGGGTTTCATATATTAAATATTACAAAACTGTAAGAAATGAAGATCAATCACACAGAGACGTTGCTGGAAAAGTAATTTTAAATGAGATGCGACAGTTTGCATCCATGCTTCTTAGCTCCTGGTCCTCAACTGGTGTAAATCAATGTAGCTCCACGGATTTCAGTGGAAGTCAAGAGTGCTATATTGAATTATGCCAGCTGAGGATCTAGCCCTATTGGCATTTTATTCTGGTCTGCCTATTATCAGCCTGATTTCGTTACCCTTTCCATTTTGCAGCTGCTGAGAAGGATATTCTGAGAATTAAGAATGCAGCAAGGTGCCGCTGAACCACAGGCAAAAACTCTGTTGTCAATAACTCAGATATAAATTGGCAGCGACTCCACTGATGTCCTTCCAGATTTATATCCCTGTAACCAACTGCAGGAGTTGGTGCGATGTCTGTGATGCTTCCATTCCAAATGTACATCCATGTGTCGTCATTAAAACATAACCACACAAAGATAAATCCTTAAGTGGATATTTATTACTATTAAAAGCAGACAGCGAAGAAACGGCGGAGACGAGTCAGTATAAGCTCCCATGTTATCACAAACTTCAAATACATTAGAAGTCTGGAGGAGGCCTTGTTCCTTCTATAAATAATTTTTCTCTTGAGAAGAGAGAGCTCAGGGCAGATGAGATTCAGCCTTCGCTTCACAGGCTAACTCCATGGCAGGTTTTCCCACGCTATTCCACTGGCTCATTGTGACCTTTGCTTTTGGAAAAAGAATATTGTATTTATTACTCATTTTCCTTTAAGTGATTGCAGCCATACGCTCTTGTCCCTAATATATGCTGCTGTTGTACAGTCTACTGGCAATATTACTCTCTTGATCCATTGACCGGTTCTTTCTTTTTTCTGCTAGACAAAACTTAATTCACAACATTTGTTTTGTTTAAATATCTTCCAGCATGGATTCTGGAGTAAAGCAGAAGATAACTGTGATGGGGTCTGTGCTACTAACAGCTCAGTGGTGCCTCCTTGTGGCTCATCTGGGGACTTAGCTCTGCCACCTAGTCCGACACCCCTTCCTGCAGTTACCCAGTCTGTCACTTCCCTCAGTTATTCTGTAGTCTCTCATGCATCGGGAGCTGCAGCTCTTTCCTCTTCATGGCTTAGCCCTCCAGCTAAATCACATTAAAGTTCTCCCCCCTTCCAGGGTATCATCAAAGTCTGCTTCCAACCATCCCCAAATGGGCTATTCCTACTGTGTCACTTCAGCAGTGACTGGTAGGGGAACCTGGGCCTGTCATCTACACCGGGTTCTGGTCCAGGGACCCTCAACCCAGCAATTCTGGGCTTTTATTCTCCCAGCCCTTACTGCTCCTTCCCTGCACTGCTTCCTACTCTTCCCCCTTGTATCTGGGAGCATGACTGCAGGTTTCCTCCCTTGCAGCCTACCAACTTCCTCTCTTTATAGATCCTGCCCAGCTGAACTTCATTAGCAGTTAGTCCTAGCACTCCCTGGGTTTCCTCCAGGTGCAGCCCAAAGTTAATTGGCTTGATTTACCCTTTCAGGCCTTGTGTGCGATGGATACTCCATCACACAGCCTTTGGTACCAAGTGCGGCAGCAAGAGTCTTCCCAAGTGTAAAAGATGGGATGGTTTTTGTGGAATTCCTGCTGGGCCATGCTGCTCAGTTGTAAAACTCTTTCATATAATATAGGTGAGTAATGGTGTCAACAACTGAGCAGGTCCCACCACAAAGCAAGTTCCCCTAGAGAGAAGCTGATCCTTCCAGGTCACAGCTGAAGTCACTGAAACGCAAACTTTCAGAACAGCGCGCATCAAACCCTTTGCTTATTTAGTGGGCCTTGCACCGGTGTCTCCTATGAAGTGTGTTGAAAATGCGCCTCTTGTGATTTTCACCACTTCAGTAGACTGCCTGGGTGACAATGGTACAGCTTTGCAATAGAGCTACTCAAATAATTGGGAGGCTGAATGGTTAGAGGAGGGACAGCTCAATGGTTTGAGCATTGACCTACTAAACTCAGGGTTATGAGTTCAATCCTTGAGGGGGCTACTTAGGGAAGTGGGGCAAAAATCTGTCTGGGAGTTGGTCCTGCTTTGAGCAGGGGGTTGGAGGAGTAGATGATCTCCTGAAGTCCCTTCCAACCCTGATATTCTATAATTTTTTGGGTAATTCAGTGGAGGAGCTGCCTGGAAGAAGAGAGAAAATCTTGTGGCCATGAACTTAAGTAGTCTTTTCTTGCAAGGTGCTCAGATCTGAAGGTGCGGAGTATGGTATAAATAACTGGATAGACAAAAAAATGCAGTATTTTCTGATATGCGTTATTTGCAATGAATTATTCACTAGCATTAGACAACAAATAATTGTGCATCAAAGGAAGCTGAGGGAGAGGATTAGTCTATTAAAACTGTCACCAGTATAGTGCACTGATATGAACACCACTTATGACTGCTGAAGCATCAGTTGTATCTGTTTAATCTGATGTTTATTTTTTCTGACTTGTGCATGAGAACTGGTTTAATTTGACCTATGCCTAGATATCCAAGTGAGTGGATCACTCACGGTTAGTTGAAAGACTTTCTATTTTGTCAAGTATCAGAGGGGTAGCCATGTTAGTCTGGATCTGTAAAAGCAGCGAAGAGTCCTGTGGCACCTTATAGACTAACAGAAGTTTTGGAGCATGAGCTTTCGTGGGTGAATACCCACTTCGTCGGATGCATGTAGTGGAAATTTATATTTTGTGACACTTCCAAGAGCTGTAACAAATCAAAATAGGCTTCTCTGTGAAAGAGATCAGGAACTATTTCTGATTTTTTTCCCCTTCTAAAAGGTAGGCAAGTTAATAATGCAGGAGGTTAGAGAACAGATTCAGCTAATAAATAGTGATGGGTGAACCGCACAGAGATCATTATTGGGGTTCTGCTGAGATAGGCCTCCCCACAATGAAGTTTAACTGAATTGTCCAAATCTTTCAGGGCTGGAGACTTCATGACAAGAGGCTTTTCTGTGCAATTTCTGGGACTTCCACGTTGACCAGCAAATGAAAAGCCTTTCTCATTGCAATTTGGTACTTCTAGTCCCAATCTTGGCTGGAATCCAGGAGTCCAAGGCATGTAGCAGGATAGAGTTTGGGGTGAAAAATTATCTGAATACTTCATGTCCTGAAAAAAGATTTGGTAAAAATTCAGTTCTAAAAAAGGACAAAGGAAGGAGCCACAGGATGGTTCTTTCTTTTTATGCACTTAATTGTTTATCCCTGCTAATAAGCCTAATAAACAGGCTCATAGTGCTAGCTATTAATATGATACTACCATGCATGTTCCTTATACATCTCCAATACGAGAACAACACTCTGGCATTCCGTTGGCTAGCACGTTACCTGGTTACCACCCTGAGCCCCAGAGGCACAAACTAACTTGTCAAGGAAGTCACCCAGAGGTCCTCTTTCATATGAAGACTGCACTTCCTGTAGGGATAGTGGTTGATTGTGAAGAGCAGTACAGAGGTGCTTTGGGTTGTGTATTTAAAAGATCTGACTTACTCACAAGCCTCCAGACTGCTCTATATTTTAGTCTGAATTCAGAACCAGGCCTGGTCCATCTGTAGTGAATGCATTACATAAACCCATGACAGGTTTTGAAAGCCCCCACCTGGATCACTCTAGTTCCCACTGATCTCCAAACATTATAGGAGAGAGATTTTCATGGTTCTTGAATGTATGAATCGTATTTAGGAACCAAGTGTGACTGAGTGTTTTTCTACTTATTTTCTTGGATAATCCTTCTCCCTTCATGTCAGGATACTATATAGCCTGTCTTTTTAAATGAGCATCCACAGAGGGGCATATAGGCTTGGATAAAATAAGAACTGAAACCAAAACTTCACTCAGCCTTTTTTTGAGGTATAAAAAGGTCTGGCTAATTATTTCCCCCTTCATTAGAAACAGCAAAGAGTCCTGTGGCACCTTATAGACTAACAGAAGTTTTGGAGCATGAGCTTTCATGGGTGAATACCCATTTCATCGGATGCATGACTTACTCACAAGTCCATTATTTTTCATCTTTATGCATTGCTGGCCAAGTACAGGACTGCTGTAAGTGGAGGCACTTTCATTATATTAGTGATATTTGCACCAGCTCTGGTTTTGGCCTCAGAAGCAGAAGTGATGCCATGAGAGAGGCTATGCTGGCTAGATAGCTCATCAATTTCCATTGGTATCTGAGATTTGGCCTCTTCTTTCATCTGGTGTTTTTTATTTTGTTTTGCTTTGCTTGTTTGTTGGCTTTAGTTTTAAGAATATGGATCTGTGACTGAAATTTACCTGGAGATACATTTAAACAAGTCCCCAAGTGATATATTTTGGACGTTCAAAAATATAATACCATGCAATCAGTGCACCTATCCTGTTAAGTGCTATTCTAAACTTCGGTAATGGGCCCTGGATCTGAACACACAGATAATGAAATGGCGAAGGTCTTTACATTGCATTGGCAGATGGAAACATGCAACTTTTATACTTTATTTTGTCTTGCTTGCAGGGGCGTCTCTAGCTTTTTTGCCGCCCGAAGCATGGCAGGCAGGCTGCCTTCGGCGGCTTGCCTGTGGGAGGTCCCTGGTCCCGCGGATTCGGTGGCATGCCTGCAGGAGGTCCTCCGGTCCTGCTGCTTCGGCGTACCCGCTGCTGAATTGCCACCGAATCCATGGGACCGGCGTACCTCCCGCAGGCACGCTGACAAAGGCTGCCTGACTGCCACCCTCGCAGGGACTGGCAGGGCACCCCCCACGGCTTGCCACCCCAGGCACACGCTTGCAGCACTGGTGCCTGGAGCCGCCGCTTCTTGCTTGTACCTCCTCTATGTGTATCAAACGCTCTAATTTACACCAGGCAAAGAATGCAATTAGTCTCTGCATCCCAAAGATATTGGATGAAAAGCTTTTGAAAAGATAATGGGCTTCAGATGATGTTATTTAGTCACGCAAACACACTCTGCAACCCAGCTGTACTTTTGGAGTATATTTAGAAGGTGTAATTAGGGTTGTGCCAGATTTGAAATAAGTAAGCAAGTCTCTCAAACGAAGTTTAACCTTGTCTTAGTTTCCAACAGCCATTCTGTAAAAGCAAACTCGGGCTTCACTTGGACCGGGAAAGCTATGTCTATTTTCTCAGCAGATTTTTGCATCATCGTATATTAGGTAAACTCCCTGTGAAGCAATACATAAGGGCAGGGACCCTGCAATTCATGCACTTATGATATGGAGGAAGCATCTGACCCTTTGAGATTTCCACACAACACAAGTACCAGGTACAGAGTATCAGAGGGGTAGCCGTGTTCGTCTGGATCTGTAAAAAGCGACAAAAGAGTCCTGTGGCATATTACAGACTAACAGACATATTGGAGCATAAGTTTTCGTGGGTGAATACCCACTTGCATCTGAAGAAGTGGGTATTCACCAACAAAAGCTTATGCTCCAATACTTCTGTTAGTCTGTAAGGTGCCACAGGACTCTTTTCACTTTGTACCAGGTATAATCTTTAGAATAGGTGGCTGCTATGTAAGTACATTCTTGTCTCCTGCCAGCTTGACTGCAGCGTTTGGGAGTGCCCTCCCTGCCTCCTGCCCACTGATGGGGTACAGAACGAACTACACTTTTGCAAAGAGAAACTCTACTAGGAAGGGTGTTGTAGTTTACATCCTTACTAGGTCAGCGTTCCCCAAAGCAGTGCCTCATATTAATACCTTAGTAAGGGGACCCCCTTCAGAACCACTCAATCCACATGACTGCAAAAGATGACCTTGTATTATAGTTTGTTGATTTAACAGCAACAGGGCTTTATTTCTACTCAGGCTACAAATCATTTTAACCAAGGGAGTGAATGCAGCCGTTGTTCAGCTCTCTGACCACCCCTGCTGAGTTCTGTGCCCCATCCCATATAGGTTATTGCTTATCAGGCTAGTAAAATGTAGCATGGCATGGAGAATGTGTCTCTAATGGAGAGATCAGGGTGCAAGGGGCCTAATTCTAGGTTGCCTTGCAACTTGTAGTGACATTTACATCGATGCAAAGTGAATGTCGAAGGCTGCCAGATCACAGTGCCAAGTGCATTGCCCTCATTTTGCACTGATGACAAGAACTAGGCAAGGTATGGAGCAAAAGAGAATCTGAGTAAGGAACTTGCGTTCTCTTTTCCACTTCGTGATATTTGACCAGCGTTTTTATAAAGCGGCCACTACTTTGGGATGCCTCCAGTTTTGGGTCCCTGATTTTTAGAGGTGCTGAGAGCTTGCAGATGTTGTGGCATCTGATTCACTTGTAAATGTTTTGAGTGGCTCAGACAAACAGCACAAGTTCAGAACATTCCCATTCCATTCCTTGGAGTGGAGAAGTTGGCAGATTTTCTTCTCATTTCCATGTCACCTTGACAAACATCTTTCATTGGTTGGACTTCCTTCTGCACATGTCTTGGCTGGGTTGTCTCTACTCTAACTGTGAGGTTGTATGTTGTCCCCGTGAGAGTTGTGGAGGCTCACAGTATTATACACACACGCATTGCGAAGACTTGGGAAGTTAGATGAGAAAAATCACATGCTGCTTTCTCCCCAGTCTTCCTTTAATGGATCGTGGGGAGGTAAAACACCCCGGAGAGATCAGATTGATCAGGAGGGCCCATATCTTTGTGCATTTGCACCACTTGGAAGTGTAATGCATTTTTTTTCCCATAAGAAAAATCAAGTTGCAAACATTTCAAAAGCAGCATCTTCTTACCAGAGCTATGGAGCACCCTGGCTCAGAGCAACTCCTGGTGTTAGCAGGCAGCGACTGGAGTGAACAATTTTTGAAAGAAAATCTCTCTTGGCCTAATGATTGACAGGCCATTGCAGGAGGGAGGCTTTTGGTTCCTCTTAATACATCGAGCTTCCTGCTTTTGAGGGGATCTGCAGACACTAATCCTCACCGCACTCCTGAGAAGGACAGTCAGGAAATATCATCATTCCCATTTGGCAGGCAAGAGATAGTCCTGTGGAGAGCTGCCCATGGCCACACAGCCTATGCATGTCAGAGCCAGGATTAAAATTCAGGGCTCCCCAGGGCTGGGATTGTTCTCCTACTCCACAGTGCCTCCCCTTGAATGCCTCCCCACCTGGCTCCTGATGCAAACGACACTCGGGATTGGGAGGGTCTCTGTTTTTCGGTATTTCCACCAGAATGGTTGGAAACCTCCCCTTTTACCAGAGGCCTCTGCTGTAATCCTGCCATTCCTGTGTCCTCCTGTAAACTTTCCAACGTGCCAGTGACAGCAGCTTCCTGGGGAAATGATTTGCTGCTGTTGCAAGCAGGGAGGATCCTTGCCAAGAACAGCAATAAAGGCAGAGGACATTGATTTCTTTTCATTTATTTCTTTTATTTTTAAAGATGTTATTTTGGATCCGTAGCCCAGTTCCTGTGGATTCAGTCAATTGTTTTCGAGTGCACTTTTAAACTGTCTTGAGCCAGACCCTAAACTGGTGTCACTTTGAAATCAATGGAAGGATAAACTGAATGGCGCGTCAGCAGCAGATCTGACTCCACCTCCTTAAAAGCATCACATTATCTGCTGGCCAGGCATTGTGTTGCAGCAGGCACTAACCTCTGAATCCTTTCCATTCCCGAGCATCTTGACTTCTCTTTTTATGAGGCTAATAATAACCGAAGACATTTATTGTGGCCTATTTTCTGATGTTAGTCTGAAGGGAAAGGGCAAAAAAAATAAAATCAGTAATGTAGACAGGCTGTATCCATTTTACCTGTAAAAAAAGAGGTGGAGAGAATCTAATGAGACCTCTGAACGCTCCGTACATCACCTATTATTTCTATGCTATCTGAAAAGCATCCGTTGCAGCTGCTTTCCCTCTCACCAGAATTCAAAGTCCATATCCGTAGGCATAATTTTGGACAGCCTTCCTGAGATGCCTCAAGGGGACCTTGTTTTGAGAAGGGGAGTGCTCAGCCCTTTCTGAAAAAATGAGTACCTGTTCAGGTGACTCAAGCTGAGCACCAAGAAATAGAGGTACTCCAAATCACTAGTCATAAGAACATAAGAACGGCCTTACTGGGTCAGACCAAAGGTCCATCTAGCCCAGTATCCCATCTCCCAACAGTGGCCAATGCCAGGTACCCCAAGAGGGAATGAACAGAACAGGTAATCATCAAATGATCCATCCCCTGTCGGGCATTCCCAGCTTCTGGCAAACAGACACTAGGGACACCATCCCTGCCCACCCTGGCCACAGCCATTGGTGGACTTATCTTCCATGAATGTATCTAGCTCTTTTTTGAACCCTGTTATAGTCTTGGCCTTCACAACGTCCTCTGGCAAGTAGGTCCACAGGTTGACTGTGCGTTGTGTGAAAAAATACTTCATTTTGTTAGTTTTAAACCTTCTGTCTATTAATTTTGTTTAGTTACCCTTAGTTCTTGTGTTATGAGAAGGAGTAAATAACACTTCCTTATTTATTTTCTGCACACTAGTCATGATTTTATAGACCTTTATCATATCCCCTCTTAGTCGTCTCTTTGCAAAGCTGAAAAGTCCCAGTCTTATTAGTCTTTCCTCCTACGGAAACTGTTTCATACCTCTAATAATTTTTGTTGCTCTTTTCTGAATTTTTTCCAATTCACCCTTTTTGAGATGGGGTGACCACATTAGGCCCCAGGTCCTCAGCCTGTAATCTTTACTTTAGGTATGTCTAACATTGGAGCTGGAAGATGTCATTTCCAGCTGGAGAAGACATGCACACTCTATCTTGCTAAAACAAGAAGTACTGCTGCTGCATGAGTGGCAGGTCAGGCTAGGCACCCCAGGTGCAATTCTGCCCAAGACCATAAGTATGTACATAGGCAACTAGCCTGTCCCACCGGTCATGTCGCTGCAGCAAAATGTATATTTGTAGCACACTAGCTCAATCAACGCCAGCATGAGTATGTCTGCTTGAGCTGGAAATTACACCGTCCAATGCTCATGTAGACATACTCTTAAATGCCGACTGAGGTCAATGGGAGTTTTGCCCAGTCCAGGACTTCAGGATCGGCCCTGAAGTCGTGCTACGTTGGGAAGATCTTTTGTTGCTCTGGTTCCTTACTGACTGTTCATGTAGTGTCTGTTTTTCCTCATCTCCGGCAGGCGAGGCCAAGAAGCCCTAACATAGAGAGGACTCTTGTCCTTAACGCTTTGTCCTGGAGTGAGCTAATCAAGCCTGGTCAGATGAGGACAAAGAGCAAAATGTAATGTATTTGCATTTGTTTTTTTCCCATGACACTTTCCCAAACTTGGCTCAAGTGAACATGAAGTCACTACCAATGTATAATAATTTAAACTAATCTCTAATCAGATTTTTTTTGAGAATGTCAATGTTTTTCTTCCGGGTGCACTTTAACCACTATTTTGACAAACCCAAGCACAGAGCCAGACGTGCAATCAACTGGGTTTCCTGGGGAACTTACCCATCAGAACATTGTCTCTTGTCCAACTAGACGCCTGTCCTGGACGACTTCAGGTTTTCTGTACTCTGCATGTAAATCCACTCAGCCGGCATTATGGCTGCCACTGTTCTCTCACGGCATGCAAAAAAATGGGCAAGATCCTTATAGCCACAATTAGAAACCCTTTGCGTCGGATTTCAGTTGCCCTACAATCCCTTAGGCCACTTTAGCAGTGGGAAGGAGCTGTAAAATAGCAGATCTCCTCTCCACGGTGTACTCAGCTTAGCCTATGAGCTTTCCCAGATGGCACAGAGCTGGCATGGAGACCAGGCCTGTGAGGTTAGGGGTAGCCAGAGTGCCATTGTGCTCCAGCTAGTCTTGGCTGATGCAGTGACTCTTAGGGGAACTGTTGCTGCTGTAATTTATGCCCAGAGCCAGGCAAGCTCCCACACGTCCCAGAATACAAGGAGCCACAAAGACAGCGGAAAGCCACCTTTGCTCCCACCCCTCCATTCCTGCATTAAGCAGAACTGGGGCAGGACAGAGAATCAGGGACAACGTAATAAATTGCAGCTGTGTCAAAATCCGTGTGGTTTTAGTTCCGGGGTTGGTACAAACTGATATTAGATTGTAAGCTATTTGGGGCAGAGGGATCGTTATCTTGTTCTGTAATTGTACAGCTCCTAGCACAGTTGAGCGCTGTTCTGGGACTGGGGCTCTGAGCCACTGCCACCATACAAATAACAAATGTAGTCATCTTGTTTTGGTTCATACCCCGTTGGGTTTCTGGTTTGTGAACCTCAAAATATTAGGCAAATTTAACCAACATTCCCAAGTTTACTACCTGAAACCATAAGTCATCCCAGGTTCCCACAAAACAGAGCTCAGGTCCCCAGAGAAACTCAGGTTGTGGTGCAGGTTTGTAGTGATTCCTGAAACAAGAGGACCTGCATGTATGTCCTGCTTTTGTTACAGGAGTTTTACCACTGAGCCAGAATGCCGACAAATAGCCATTGACAGACCATCCAGCCTGTGCGCTGCACCTGACCTGCCACATATAGATTATACCCTACCCCGGACACTTGAAATTCGGAGTGTTTGAAGTTTTGCAGGTCATATTACAGAACGGATCTTATAACAAAGTTGTCTCCGGTAGGAAAGCGCGATATCTTTTTGGTGTAGTCAGATGTACAGATAGGAGCCACCCTTGTGGTGAAAGCTCTGCACTAACCTGTGAGAGGCATGAGTTTGACCTACAGATGCAGGTTTTTATTTCCCAATGCCAGGAATAGCATACAGACTGCATGCGCTCCCAATGGTAGGAGTTGGAAAGGGAGTGCTTGGTGTGGCTCTGCAGTTAGCCATTCTGGACAATCTAACAAGAGTGTTGGTGGGTTCCCAGGGAATCCATCTAGCTTTTCTGTGCTTGAAGGAAGGTCCCTGTGACACAAGACATTTTGGGACAGACGTGTGGGATAATGGGATAATGTGGATAATTCTCTATAGAGGAAGAGAGTCAATTAGTCTTAGCAAATTGGGAGAGCTTGGTCTAGTGACTGAGCATAAGGCTGGGAACCAGGGGATCCTGAGTTCTAATTCTGGCTTTGCCACTGACATCAGTGTAGCCTTGATCAAGCCAATTAACCTCTATGCTTCACTTTCCCTAAAGGCAGCTTTCCCAAGCTCACAGCATTGTTGAATAGATTCATTTGCTGATGGCAGTGCATTGTTGAACCAGACCCAAACTCCTGATCTCTTGAAGTTCGCCCATCACTAGTTAAAACCACACTTGTTGGGCTGTTCAGCATGATGCCCTCAACCCGTGTGCATGTCCCTTGTTAAGGTCAGTGGACCATGCACTGCCAAGATCTGTATGCTGATGTCCGGGGGAATTCCTTGTGTGGATTGAAGACAGTTGTATGTGATCAAGAGCGGCCTGTGGCCCACTGGGAAATGTATTCATTGTAGAATAGTGACAACATAACACTGTGAGTTACAAGCATGAATCAATGAAGTATGTGGCCCAGTGGGAGTTTCATGCTTAGAATGAGGCTGTGCTGTGACCTTATTGGAGTCAGGCATATGAAGTCAGAAAAAGATATGGTCCAATGGGATTTGTGCTCCTGGACTGAAGAAGTATATGAGCTACAGAAGAGGGTAGTGAGGTTAGTGCCATGTATGGCAGATGGGAATTGCATGGATGGAGGTGCGAGGGCAATATTCTTCATGGTGCAGTAGGAATTGCATGGATGGAATACATGGCCCCTAAGCAACAAATGAGGAAGGTTTTTTTATTTCAACTAATTTGTGTTATACAAAGCTGTTCAATTGGCTAACAGTTAGCCAGCCCATGAGCACTCTTCTTTTCATATTACCTCTGTGTTTGGGCAGAATTAAAACCCTCCAATTTTCCAGCATTTGTTTTTCTTAGACTCTAGACTCCTGCAGTACTTTAAAAACACTGCCATATCCTTCAGCTGCAAATGATTTGATCACTCTTGGCTTTGTGTGATCTGAATATTTTCTTGTTCTCTTGTTTCACAGCTGTGACCTACTTAATTACGAGCAGGAAGCGAACCCCAGAATCATTAGACATTCTGCTTGGTTTGAAAAAAGGAAAAAAAAAAAGTCGCGTGCTGCTAAATATGAGGATGTCCTTCTTAATAACAGGAAGTCAGGTTCCAGATAGCAGAAGCAAACATTTGAAATCTTTGTGCATCAAGATAAAAGGAGAGTGAATGGTATGGATGGGGTTGAGGGAAGGGAAATGGCAGCCATTTTGAGACAACGACCAAAATGGGAATGAGTCATACATTTCTAAATCACGGGCATAAATCCTGTCTGTTGGCTATGGGCTTTAACCTTCTGAACAGCTTCCATCTGCTGTCTGTGAAGACAATGAAGCAACTGAATCATGGGTTCAGTCTGGCTGCTTTCAATTTGTTTTCCCCTCTTTTCAGAATGTATTCACAGCCAACCTAGCAAATGACTTTGAGTTTCACTGCAGAATCACATTGCAAATCAGCAGGTTCTAAGGCTGAGCACAAGGGAGTGTAGTAACTTCACTCCACCTCCACAATTGATTATTTCCTGCTATTTATACTTCTTCTTGAAACTCAATATATTGTGCAAATATTATGTGATGGAGGGGGAGTCAACAGCAGTGCGGAAGTAAGGGTGCCAATACCATGACCCCCTCCCAAATAGCCTTCCAACCCCCCCAGGACCTGCTTTTGGGTTGGGAGTTTACAACACTGTGAAATTTCCGATTTAAATATCTGAGTCTATGAAATTTTAGATTTTTTAAATCCTATGACCACAAAATTTATCAAAATGGACCATAAATTCGGTAGGGCCCTACATATACAGTTTGTAAATCAGGCTATGTCTACACTACAATGGTAAGTCGACCTACACTACACAACTGCAGCTACGTGAATAATGTAGCTGGCGTTGATGTACCTTAGTTACCACGGGGGGTTGACAGGAGAAAATCTCTTATGGACTGACCTTACTCTTCTCATCGGAGGTAGAGTACAGGGGTCGACTGGAGAGCGATCTGCTGTTGATTTGGCGGGTCTTTACTAGACTCACTAAATCAACTGCCGGTGGATCGATCTCAGAGTGTTGATTCCGGCTGTAGTGTAGACCTGTCCTCAGTTTGGGATCCTTCAGTTTAAAAAATGCTCTGTCAATGTGAGCTATATTTAGTACTGCAGCTGTTTACTGTAGAATTCTAAGAGAGCAACTAATGGATTTCAAGGCCAGAAGGAACCATCGTCTAGTCTGACCTCCTGTATAACACAAGCCAGAGAACTTCCCCAAAATAATTCCTAGAGCAGATCTTTAGAAGGGCATTCAACCTTTATTTAAAAATTGTCAGTGATGGAGAACCCACCATGACCTTGGTAAATTGTTCCACTGGTTATTTACTCTCACCATTAAAAAGATATGCTTTGTGGTCAGTCTGAATTTGTCTTGCTGCAACTTCCAGCCATTGGATTGTGTTATGCCTTTCTCTGCTAGATTGAAGAGCCTGTTATTAAATATTTATTCCACATGTAGGTACTTAAAAACTGTAATCAAGTCACCTCTTAACCTTCTCTTTATTAAGCCAAATAGATTAAGCTCCTTGAGTCTATCACTATAAGGTATGTTTTCTAATCCTTTCATCGTTCTCATGGCTCTTCTCTGACTCATCTCCAATTTATCAGCATCCTTATTGAGTCCAAATGTAGGGGTAAAAAAACCTCTCTTCTCCTACTCGAGATTCCTCTGTTTATGCATCTAAGGATCTTGTTAGCCCTTTTGGCCACAGCATTGTCCTGGGAGCTCATGTTCAGCTGATTATTCACCACAACTCCCAAATCTCTTTCAGAGTCACTGCTTCCCATGACAGAGTCCCCCATCCTGGAAGTATGGCCGACTTTTTTTATTCCTAGAGATGTGTTTACATTTATCCCAATTTACCAAGCAATCCAGACCACTCTGTAGAAGGATCCTGTCCTCTTCATTATTTACCACTCTAAATGTTGTCACCTGCAAACTTTGTCGGTGATCACTTTGTTTTCTTCAAAGCCATCAATAACAATGTTAAATAGCATAAGGCCAAGAATGGATCCCTATGGGACCCCATTAGAAACACACCCATTTAATGCTCATTACAATTACATTATGGGCTTTTACCATTAGGCTTTTCTAACATGATGAACACTTAAATGTATCCTCCATTTAATATTCCTTACACTATAAAGTCTTTGCACCAAGAATTTCATAGCACTCCACAAACATTAATGAATTAATCCAATCAGATAGGTGAATATCATTATCCTTGTCTTCTAGATGGGGAAATTGAGGCACAGAAAGTTTAAGTGACTTGTACAAGGTCACTCCAGAAACCTGTGGTGCAACTGGGAATATAACTCCGATCCCATGACTTTCTATCCCGTGTTATTAATAAGTCCCTCCTTCCTTTCCATGATAAAGGGAAAAATTGAGCCACCATACCATTCATTCTTTCCTGTGAAAATGTAAGTCCTGATCATCATGATATTTTTAATGAACGTTTATAAGAAACCTCATAAAAATGAAATGTTTCAACTTTGCATAAGTAAAAATGGACTTTCCAACAGGGGCTAACACATGAACAAGATCAAACGCATGAGAAATCTGATCAGTTGATTTTCTAAAATATCTTTTAATGTACTGCTCAACCCTCTTCTGGGAACAGAAAGAGCTTTGTATTGGTCCCTGAATGCAGTGACTATTATGAGTGGGTCACATTCTGTCAGAATACTTAAAAATAGTTGCAGGATGAGTTACAAGAAATATCTGTATTGAAGCAGGTTCTTCAAGCTGTATGCAAGCTTGTGTTATCTAGACTTCTAGAAAGCGGTTCACTCAATTATCGATCCTGCCATGGGGCAAAAATGTAGATTTTTTTTTTATGAGCTAGCAGATTTGTTTTCCATACCATATGGTAGTGTCAACTCAAAGATACCTGCAATATAAATGCAGAATCAATCCTACAACCCTTATTTATGTGGGTATCTCCATTGATTTTTGATGGTTTATGTAAAGGTATGTCTTCACTACCAGCCGTATCGGCGGGTAGCAATCGATTTCTCGAGGATTAATATATCATGTCTCATCTAGACATGATATATCGATCCCCGAATGAACTCCTTTCGACTCCGGAACTCCGCCAACACGAACGGCGGTAGCGGAGTCGACAGGGGGACCTGCGGACGTCGATCCCGCGCCGTGAGGCTGGTAGATAACTCGATCTAAGATACTTCGACTTCAGCTACACTATTCATGTAGCTGAAGTTGCGTATCTTAGATCGATTTCCCCACCTACTGTAGACCAGCCCTAAGACACTCTGGTATGGGGATGAGCACAGTATAAATACATAAGTGGATAGATTTCAGTGGGACTAATTGTAAGCATAAGAACTACATGACTGGTGAGGTCCAAACACAGTTTTGTTGCATAGTGATAACAATGCTGAGTGTGGCCAAAGACCATGCTATAGGAAGTCGCTGAATATTATGTAGGGAATAATTTATCACATTAATTTTGCTGCTCTTTCTGTTCACAAATAACCTGTGAGCAGATCATGAATTTCTCAGTTTCATTTGTCATTCAAGATTATTTGCCAAATGATTTCGCAAATAATTTTGGGGTTTGTATATTTGAAAAAGGGTGCTTTTTACACTGGGCATCCATGTCACATGGCTTTGTTTCCATTCCCGGACTGGATAAGAGTAACTCAACATCAGGTTTCCAAAGTGAATACTTGCAATTAAGAACTCACTATTCATTTTCCATTAATATTCTCCAATTGACACTTAAGATGTGCCGGTTTCAAGCTAGATCCCTGACAGTAGCCTTCTTCATTAAAATGTTCACAGACAAGTAGAGTTTACTGGAACTTCACCATCAAAACTTTTTTTTTATACCAAACCTACATAGTGGAAGCAAATTCATGTGAACAATTAGAATAGCTGAACCAATACAGAAATATCTTTTCAGGATTCGCCTTGCTTTGCATTCCACCCAGCTTTAAATCATGCTAACTTACTAACACAGCTTAATTCAACAAACAAAATACAGTTTACGGATATGATGTATTGTCCCAAAGAACAGGGCAAATGTCCCTGTAGAAGAGGAAGAGTTATGGGCATTTATAAACCTGCACACAGATAGCTGAGGTTCACATAGCTATGATAATCCATAGCACTTCTATAGTACTTGGCATTTTTCAGGGTTGATCAATATAGAGGACACAAATAGTAATACATTTTCAGTCAGTATTATTGTAATGTGGTATGTCAGGCGATTATGGAATATACTGGGCCATATTGTGCCATCAATTTTTAAGAACTCCTCAGTGAAATTGACCAGGAAGTCTGAGTTGAGGCCTATAGCATAATAGTTAAGCGATTATGGATAGTTTGGATAATGGCTGGCAGATCTTTGGGGAAATGTTTCTTGGAATGGTTGTTTTGCCTGTTATTCTGGAGAGATTAATCAGAAGGGTCAGTGCCTGCTTTCTACTTTTATACACAATAATCCAAGAATATTTCCAAACATTCGGGCTCCACTAAGAGACAAACATAAGGGTTATGAGCCAGATCCTGTGGCCATTGTGCCCTGCTAGATTTTGATCTTGAATCAGTGTAAATCTGGAGTAATTCCACTGATGTCAGTAGAGTTACTCTGGATTTACATTGATGTAATGAAGATCAGAAACTGGCCCTCAGACCTTACGTGATCAAAACTCTGAATGGGCCAAATCCTGAGGTCTTTATTCGGACCTTACTCAGTTCTTGTACTCTGGTAAATTTCTATTGACCTCCATATTGTTATCCCAAGATCTGCATGCACAGGGGGACCATCCATTCATGTATTATCCCCCTCCAAAATGGAACGGGAGGTCAGTCACCTCCACAGCAGTATTTCTCCCTTCCCAAGACCCATTGGAGGGAGTAGGAGAAGGCAGAATGGGTTGTGTTTGGGGGACTGCATTGGGCAGGATTGTGTATATTCACATAGTCCTCTCCAATGGTCCTGTGCAGTGTACCCAGGAAAGGTAACACAGCCTTATGGAGCACTGTTATCTTTCCCTAGGCTATCCCTCCATGATTGCCCCTCTCCTTTATGGTGGTCACTTTGGGCAGCTGGGAGCAAGCAAGTCTCTGGTAACCTGGCTTCATTGAAGGTGCATTTCCAGGAGGGAAGGAGTGCTGGGGCAAAAAGCTCTGGCTTCTGAAGTACACATCAGCCTTGTGGGGGCTCCACCAGGTTTTGAGACTGGGCCTGCTCATAGAGCAACTCCCTCCCCTGATGACAACTGTGGAGCAACATATGAGAGGAGCCTTCTGGAAATTTCCTCCCACTCTGCCTCATCCAGCAGTTTTTACCACAGGATGAGAGACTCAGCCCTGAGAAAGCTCCACTCAGGATTTGACTCAGCGTTTAAGTTCCAATTTATTTCAATGAACTGAGCAACAACTTTTCATGTTCTGGATCAGATCCGGTCTCCGGGACAGCCTCTAAGGTCTGAGACTGTGTGTGTAAAACAGAAAGACAGAGGGGTCTGGCTCCTTCTCAAAGCATTTGGTCGGGATATACTCTGCTTGTCCAATACTGTTTCTGTACGTTATGCCCATGGTCACTGAAATGGAAACCGGATGGAGAGATCATCCCATTCTGGTACCTGATGCTTTCTGGAGGTATTGTGCTGAAAAGATGGTTCATAATGATATATTTTAGGGCCAGAAGGCTCCATTATGATCATCTCATTTGAATTCCTGCATAGCAATCTGCAGAACCTCCACTGGTAATTCCTGCGTCATGTCTGTAATTTCTGTTTGAACGACTGCACACCTTTTAGAAGCCCAGCCAGTCATGATTTAAAGAATCCACCACATCCTTGGCAAATGGTTCCAATGGTTAATTACATTCACTGGTCAAAATTTGCATCTTTCTTCTAGTCTTACATCTTTTCTATCTATTGGATCTCATTATGCCTCTTTCTCCTAAATTGAAGAGCCATCTTCAGACAGAACCCTCTTCCCCATGTAGACTGAGTAAAGAAACTCAGGGCCAGATTCACAAAGGGACTTAATCTCCTAAATCTGGGCTTTTAATTGCATATATCCCAGTTTTAGGCACAGTTGTGACCCACAAACTCCCCGATTGGCTGCCATCTAACCCTTTAGGTACCTAACCTTACTTGGTGCCTGAATTTTCTCTGCGCCTCCTGGCATGTGCACTGCTTCCTCACACAGACATCTGGGCACCTACCTCCCACCTAAGTCCCAGTGCAATCCTCAAACCAGCTGGAGATCGGTGTTCCTCCACCTACCTTGCCTGTGGAGACTGCTTACCGCTACACAAGATGGCTGAGGAGGCCTCCCTTATAATCTTTAGTCCAGGTTAGGGAACTTACCCAGGATGTGGGAGACCCCTCTGCCGGATGAGAAGGGATTTGAACAGGGTTTCCCACTTTACAAGCGAATGCCCTAACCACGGGATGATGGGATATTCTGATGTGAGGTTCTTTCCATCTCTTTCCTTGAAGGCATTCCACTTTGTATTAAATATGAATTGGGCCAGAGTGCGAGAATCACTCTGTAGTCCAGTGGTGCAGGCATTCACTCAAGAGGTGGTAAACCTCTGTTTAGATCCCTTCTTCTCAGGCAGACACAGGGCCAGTGCAACCATTTAGGTGACCTAGTCGGTCGCCTAGGGCGCTAGGATTTGGGGGGGCGGCATTTTCTTCTGCAGTGACCATGGTGGCCAGATCTTCGGCCACCCCAGTCGCTGCTGGCATTTAGGTGGAGGGAGCTGGGGTGGGGGAGCGCAGGGAGGGCCACCTTCAGCAAATAAGGGAGGGGAGGAACTCCCTGCCCCAGCTCACCCCTTCCCCCACCTCCTCCCAAGCAAGCTGTGGCTGCTTCACTTCTCTCACCTCTCAGGCTTGCGGCGCCTAAGCTGATTGGCGCCGCAAGCCTGGGAGGAGGGAAAAGTGAAGCAGTGATGGCATGCTCGGGGAGGGGGCAGAGCAGGGGTGAACTGGAGCGAGGTGGGGGTGCCTCAGGGCGGATGGTGGGAGGTGGGGAGCTGCCGCAGGGGGCGCGCCTCAGGACGGAGGGGGGAACTGCCACAGGAGGGTGCCTTAGGGCAGGGGTTCAGGGACGGGGGAGGGCGCAAGGTGGAAGTTTCACCTAGGGCACGAAACAGCCTTGCACCAGCCCTGGGCAGACAGAGGAACTCCCAGAGTCTCCCACATCCTAGGTGAGTTCCCTGACTACAGAGCCAAAGGTTTTCAGGGAGGTCCTCCTCCCTTACCACCTAGGCATTTTGTGTGGAGTTAGGCAGTTTCCTAAGCCAGCCTCCCAAGACACAAGAGAGGGGTCCCCAGCTATGGGTTGCCAGCAGAGATAGGTGCCCAGTTCTGTGAGGAATAGGAATTACAACACACCTCTCCCATTGGCTAGCTTGGATAGCTTCCCACCTAGCATGCTGGCTTTTGTGGATCTCATTCTCAGATGTCCATCTCTCCGCCTGCATTGTTTAGGGAACCTAGATGCCTAACCCAGGCTTTGTAGAGTCCCGCGATTTTTCAGGTGGCTTAAAAGCTAGGTGTTGCATTGTTGAGTGTTGCAATGCTACATCCCTTTATGAATCAAGACTTCTGCTTTTTGGTGCCATGGATTCCATATTCCATATGCACACAAAAAATGCATCACTGGCCCTTATCCAGAGAGACAGAGAATATACAACACTGTAGCAACTCCTTGGGAGCAGCTCCTTCAAAATCTATGTCCCCTTCATAATGTGGTTAGCTTAAAAAAGGAAGAGCTGTTAAAGCGGGGACAGGGGGTGTGGATAAGAATAGTGAATGATCTCAGGCAGTCCTTTCCAAAAGAGCAACACATGAAGCTACAGCATGAAATGAACCATTAGACCCAAAGATCTAATAACATTCATTCACTTGACATTATAGAAAAATGAAGATCAAGAAGAGTGAGAGATTTGCAATAAAGTGTAGGTTTTAAACATATCAGTGACTTTAAATTGAAAGACCATTGGGAACATATGGAGAGCAGACACAGACTCAAAGGAAAGCTGCTAACTTTCACCCAAAATCTGTCTCTCACACACACACACGCACGCACACACACAAACTGTGACCATGACACACACACACAAACCTCTGTCCATGGAGAATTACTTGAGTGCACTTTGTAGGGTGACCGGATGTCCTGATTTTATAGGGATGGTCCCGATTTTTCGGTCTTTTTCTTATATAGGCTCCTATTACCCCTTACCCCCGTCCCAATTTTTCACACTTGCTGTCTGGTCACCCTAGCACTGCTCCAAAGTGCTGGAGTTTGTTCTTCCAAGGACAAGAAAATGTGAGTGACTTGAAAACATGAAAAGATGCCCCATCACTTCTAGTTCCTGAATGCAGACAATATCTGCTTACATTAGTGCAGTTCAGAGCATTGTCAGTTCAGCTTTCCCAGCATCAGTGCTGAACAGGACTGAGTTTTATTGCTGTTTTAGCTCAGGTTTGAAAGCCTGCCCTTCACCTTCAGCACTCATTGACATTCAAATGAAGCAAACCAGTGGCACAATGGATGGGTTTGTTTTGTTTTCTTTTGTTTGTTTGATTTTTGTGTGGAAAGTGACTGGCTATTTTTATATCCTAGTAACAACCTTTAGCCTGTCAGTAAAACATGGGAGGCTTGATACTAACTGTTTTGCCTGACATTTTCTCAGAGGTGGCAGGAAACAATCAGCACAATAATTAGAGAGGCTATTTTGGACAGATCCGTAAATATCGATAAATTTATATACAGTATGAACAGCTTGTTTCTTATAGAATTTAATAGGATTCTTTCACTAAGAATTATCCTATATTTACACACGAAGGGAATCTATCCTGCTGTGCCACTACAAAGTCTCCTGTCCTCCCGTACCTCCAGTAACAACACACTGAGAGGGGTCATCTGATGGGACTGACCCCGGCACCTCTGGATCTAAAAGCATGAATGTCTGCTGCTTGAGCTTAAGGACCAGCTCCATTAGCTCAGAGGCCGGAGTATAGACTTCCAGACAAAGTCTATCTACTAGAGTGAGACAAAAAGCAAATACTCTGTTGGTGTGAGTTATGGGGATGTGACAACTTGGAAGGAGCGGGGTGTCTGTCTCTGTACAACTTATGAATTTGTGGTTGGTGTTATCGAGTTATTATGAAATGGTTGTTTCATGGATGAACTGCCACTATGTGGATGTGGAATCCACCACTGCTGACACGGTTGTAGTATGTCTCTACCAGACCAGGGATAATAGTCAGTCATTAACATTAACAACTGCCCTCTGACCAAATGAGGGTTACGCTAAGAAGATTGCCTGAGCGAGGAGACCAAGTTTCTCTGCAGAGTGCATGTGATGTGGAGAGTAGGAAATCAGCAGCAGCAGAACATAGAAACTCTAGAGATGCACAGGACGCTTTGGGCAGGAAAGAGGAGAAGATGGGCAGGCTTTCACCGCAAAGGGATCCGGTTTAATGGTAGGGGAAACCAGCCAAAGTCAGAGAAAGCTAGCTGATCTAAAGCAGCTCCATGATTCTGAAGCGACACCACATGCTGAAAGGAGAAGGGCTCTGCCCAACCCCAAAGAAGTCTCCAGAGTGGTGAGGAAACTGAGGCAGGGAAAGGCAGAGAGGTGTGTTCAATATTTCATCTCAATCTGTATAGTTCTCATGCTGCCAAGCAAAGGGTAAATTGTATTTAGAACCCCGTGCCACGTCTCTCTGTGTGTCTGTTGACTTTCACGCTCATGTGGCCCTGAAAAGACAGACTGTGAACGCAGAACACCCACAGGGCTGGAATTCTGGGAGAGGATATATTTATGCTACAGGAGTGGGCCCCAAGCACAGTGGCCTGAGAAGTAGCCAGCCAGAGTGGGTGGGGTGTGACAGAGTAGAAGGCTCTGCAAGGAAGTTAATACAGCCTCAGGCCACGGTAACTATTGTACCGGTCTCCTGCAGGACTTGTGTGCCCACTCCCAATGTGTGGAGTCCTGTGTGAATCCATGAAAAGTGGGTGTGGTACCACAAAAATGGCTGCCCAAGCAGGAAGGGGAAGATCCATGCACAGAAAGACCCCACTCAGAGCTAGGAGAGCATGATCTACCTCAGGGGTTCTCAACCAGGGGCCCAGGGCCTCTTGAGGGGCTGTAAGCGGGTTTCAGGTGATCCACCAAGCAGGGCCAGCATTAGACTCACTATGGCTCAGGGCAGAAAGCCAAAGCCCCACTGCATGGGGCTGAAGCCTGGAGCCCTGAGCCCTGTCACCCAGTGTGGAAGCCGAAGCCTGAGCAAGGTAGCTTGCGGGGGCGGGGGGGCCGTGGCTTGGGGCCCATGAGCAATTGTCCTGCTTGGTACTCCCCAATGCCGGCCCTGGCTTTTATATGCAGAAAAACAGTTGTGACATAAGTGGGCCGTGGAGTTTTTATAGCATGGCAGGGGGCCTCCCAAAGAAAAAGGTTGAGAACCTCTGGTCTACCTTATATTCGCCAGAGCAATGCACATGGTTTGAATTTCATTGTAAGCTGGTTTCCTCTGGTAAATCTGTATTCAGGAAACTTCCCACCCCTCCCAAAAATAATATTCTGTGTCTAATTGGCCAGAAAGGGTCCACAGGAGATTGAACATGTTGTTCTAATTGAGCAGATATATCTGCACATTAAAATGCTCATTAAGTAGCCAGTAGATTCAAATGCCTGCTGCAGAGTGTGTCCCAGTCTATCCATTAAATAAATATAGGGCTAAACGGTTTTTGGAAAGTCATATTATGTAAACAATACACGGAAGGGCTCCTTTAGCACCATTCCCATCTACTGTGTAATTATATACTTGGGATGGGAATGTTCATAGCCATATGGACAGGCTCAATGCCCATGTGTAGTAGCTAATTTTAAAAATGGCAGCATATCTGTTTTTCTCTCCCCCATTTTTCAGAATACCAAAGCAGTTAGATCACGTTATGGAGCAATCGGTTTCTCCAATTCTTTCCTCCTCGTTGGTTAATCAAACACATTTCTTTTTCTTTCTCTTTAGTGCTCCCAGACAGAGATCTTGTATGCCAACTGTAGCCCGGAGCAAATGTTTTCTAGTCAAGTTATAAAAACCTCCTCCAAATAAAGCTTGCTAATGGAAATGCTGCTAATGCTTTGTCTGTATTGCTGAGAACAGGGAGAGTGTTACAGAGAGAGCGAGAGAGAGAGAGGGATACTTAAGTTGACATAAGGAGGGATAGGAAGGTTCAGAAACAGGCAGACAGATTCAGAGACAGAGAGGAGGAGAGAAAGACAGACCTACAGAAAGAGAGAGAGAAAATGATGTGCTACTGAATTAATAGCAGCTAATAAGTCAGAAGGAAATATTATGATTTTTGTGCTGCTGCTATAAAACCTGAAGAAGCAGTTAGGCTGAGAACATAAATTTTGCAGCTGTATTGTCCTAGCATTACACCGACCTAGTGAATGAGCTGATACAGAGCTGTACTATTGTCATTATGTGCCAGTCGTATTATTCTTTCCAGTCCTCACAGATCAAAGTAACTGTTCTATAAACTGTGGAAGATCAATGAACAATTAACATCCCCTCCCCACTCTTCTCTCTCTTGATACCATCTGGGGTGTCAAGACTTCTTTTAGAACCTCTGAATGCTCAGTTTTCATCGCCTTGTGGGTGAGTCCTGCGAGGTCCCAGTGTCTGATTTTCAGAGGTGCTGAGCGCCTGCAGCTCCCATTGACTTTAGCTGGAGTTATGGGTGGTTAGCATCTCCGAAAATTGTCTCTTACAGGTGCTGAGTGGGCTCCACTACCCCTGGGGGTGATCCTGTGAGGGGCTCACCTATCAACACCCATTAGCTGCAAGATCAGGCCCTGTTAGTATTCCTTTTGCAGTTTTTCCTTACAGGAGGCAGTGTGGAATGGAAAGATGAAAGCAGCATGGAGAGAGAGGCAAGTGGGCCTGAGTTCTAATCCTAGCTTTACCCCGGTTTGCTGTGTAGCCTTGGGCAAGACACTATAACTCTGCCTTAGCGTCCCTATCTGTAAAATGTGGATATTAATATTTACCTATCTACCTCCCACAGGTGTTAGGAGGTTTAGTTAGCCTGGTTCTAGATTAGGTGCACCAGTTGAATTAACTGGATTTTAAACTGAGTAAGTTAAACCAGTGCAGACCCCTAATGTAAATGCACTTAAGTCAGTTTCACCCTCGCTTAATAAGGTAATACATGGACCCAGGCTAATCCTCTCTCAAATTGGGTTAAATATATCTATGTTAAGGGTTTACACAAATTTGACAAGACTGATTTGAAATCAGTTTGGTTTAACCTGTGCAACTTTTTTAATGGAGTCACAAGCCCTCAACTAATGACTATGTTGCACGTGTTATATAAGTGCTAAGTACCATTATAGGTCTCAAAACCATAAAGACTCCAGCACTGTAGTAAAAAGACTCTGGTGCAGATATTCAGTGGTTATTCAGTGTGTTAAAATAAAGGATAAGATTTTGCATGTTGCAAAGCCATCCTCTCGGCTGTTTTTTGTAACATTTGAAAGAGTTAAGCCTAAAACTGGAATGTCTTGGGAATGTTGGCAGAGAGGAGTGAGAGCTGCTTTTTTTTTTTTTTGCCCTGGATGGAATCCCAGCACTTTGAAAGCTAAGTGATGACTTTGGATCTAAGTATGTTTCTTGGTTCCACTGCAGAGAGCTGGAAAGTGAGATGCAAAGTAACCAAGAAGCACTTGGGGGATGTCTGATTCCCTGCCTACCCCGGGACGGATATTTTTACCTTGTCTCTAGTGGTTCCTGGGGGCAGCGGAATTTGATTTGAGAAGATACATATGGATCTCTGAAAGAAATAATTTCCTTAAGGAGGGGACAGAAACATCCCAACCGGCTTATTTTGGCTGCAGCTGTTTCTCCTTTGATAGAAATCGTTGTGACACTTGAACCTTGCATTTTATAAGGAGTCTAGGAATTAGCTAACTGCCTTGGATAGGGGGTGCTGTGTTTTTCATGAAACTAGCTGGCATGGCTGCCGTACTTTTTGGCTTTGAGGATCTGCTCTACAGTTGGGACACCCTGGTGTGGAACTTGACTTCACGGGCTCTGAGGACGTGCTGGTTTGGAAATCTGCGGGTCCTGCAGCTGATGCTGAAGCCATGGTGCATTTCCAGAGCAGTTTACCAGGTAGGGAGCAATGGTTTAAAAACCCCGGGCCAAATCTCGAGGCCTTGATTCAGTCCCTGCTTGGGAAAATTCCCACTCGAGTCAGATGAGACCCAGTCCTGCACAATGCTGAACACTGTGAGCTCCCCATTAAAGTCAATGGGAATTGAGGCTACTCAGCACAAATAGGAAGAGATGTGGGGACGGACAAAAACAGTTTGCGATCCAGGGGAGTTCTGCCTGAGTCAAATCTGAGGGCCAGGTTCTGCAAGCCCTATGATACCCTGTTGTATATGTAACGGAGGCAAATTCTGACCTGGAGTAGGGATCACAGGACTGCACTTTACTGCATAAATTCTCCTTGTGAAACTTTCTCTATTCACCAGGGGCTGGACTCTGCCACCATTACTCATGCTGAGTAGCACCTTACTCCTTGAGTATTCCCACTGGCTCCACAAGGAGGAGGGTGCCGCTCAGCATGAATAAGGCTGCTGAATCTAGCTCTGAAAAGCTATAATTTGCATGCAGAAAATGATTAAAAGTGGGCTTTAAAATGTAACAATATTAAACGGTAGAAGTCCTGGATATTAATCCAGCCTTGCAAAACTCTGAAATAATATTGGTTTTAATTGGATTGATGTGTAAATTACCATTTGAGTTTTTTCTCATCGTTATGGTAAGGGTGAGTAAATAGATTTTGTGCCTGACCTAGTGAATGTTCCTGACAATTTTGCAAGGTTGTACTCCTTAATGAAGGGAAATGCTAACCAACTGAGTCAGGACATTTAGGATGGTCACAGTTTGGACTGAATAACTGAGATAACATCAGACCTTGGTTTTGATGGATCCACACCTTGTTTGGAAAAGCATTTTTTGCTAAACTAGTTTGCTTAGTATGTGCCTTCTCTGCTCGTTGGAAGTCACCACGTTCAGCATAGTTGTGCATAATGGATCTGATCTAAAGCCCATTGAAATCAATGGAATTCTTTCTATGGATTTCAGCAAACTTTGGTTCATTCCCACTATGAACAATCTTGAATGCTTTGGTTCTCCTAACTTTATCAACAGATTTGCATATTGTTTGGAATTCAGCAGGCACAGGCAGCTGGTTTTTTAAAATATCAGTTTGCCCTGGAAGGTATCAATGAATAGTCATAACTAAATGAATCCCCAGTCCCTCTTACCCACTACACCGGTAGTTACTGATTGTATTTGTGTCAGAGACTGCTTCTGAAAGCTGCATGGACATTATTTCAATGAACTGATGCATGCTCCATGTGAATAAAGCCAAACCCTCTGGCTGCGTTCTGGTCTCCCTTATACCAGTGTAAATTCCCAGTTCTAGAATGGAGTCTGACACATGCTCTGTGTATGGGATAGAATGTGGCTGCAGTACCCCAGAGACAACACAGGGAAGGAATTGTGCAAGTTCCTTTCTTGCTTACCCCTAGTCCTGGAGGTGGGGAGTTGCTAGTAATTAGCTGCTGGCCTGTACCTGCTGTTCCCCCTCATGCTGACTCAGCTATGCTGGCTCCTTTATGCCCCTACATGAGTCCTTAATCCAAGCCACCAATCTAACCCTGGTGTAACTCCTTTGAAGTCAATGGTTTTACTGCAGGATTTGCCCTGCAGTCAGAGGTGAACCTGGCTCACCATATTCAACTAAATTGCTTTTTCTACAATGTGCACAAGCAATAACTCTACTGTGCAGTGATTGCAGGGACCCCATTCATTCATCAGAACAGCCAGAGAAATCACATGGCCAAACATTGGTGCCTGCATTCTAAAAACTGACATTGATTAGGAATGACTGTCCAGGGCTGGATAGATTTAGAACCAGCCTGGACCTTTGACCATTCTTCAGACTGAACCTGGGAACCTTTCCGGAGCTTCAATACAATCCACACCTCCTTATTTTGTTGCTCTCGACCACATCTTACTTTCAAGCTCTTCTGCACCGCCTGGTTGGAGAAAGGAACAGAAGCAGAAGTGCCAAAATGCTGACAGAGAGACTGCACCAGGGGAGGTAAATTTGTTGAGGTGCTGAGCATCCTCAACTCCACTGACTTCAAGGGGGAGCTTGAGGGAGCTCAGCATTTCACAGAATTGGGCCCTCAAGATTTCTGGAACTGAAAGTACCAGAAATCTCGTGAAGTAGTCTGTTCTCATGGGATTTCTAGCCTAGTTCCACAATCAAGGGTTCAAGTCAGGTACAGATAAACATGTGATTTTAGGGAACAGGCCTCACAGCCAATCCCAATCCTGGCAATGGCACATTCTGTAGCCTTGAGAAAGTCACTTCACTTTGGGAAAGGCACTGCACATTAGTGCCTCGATTTCCCCATCTATAAAATGGCCACAAAACCACTTGATCTTCCCTAAACCTCTGTGTGTACATTCCAATAACTTTGCAGAAAGGGTGGGGGGCAAATCTGGTGTGTTTCAGTTGAGGAGAATATTGGAATCTGGGTGGAAGAGGTGCTGAAAGGCATGCATCCATCCTTGGCCAGAGTTAAGGTTGTGGGGTGTTCTCTGTGGTTGTACTGGTGGTAGATGAGTTCCCTGGGTGGAGGAGGAGATGGTATGTAATACTGATTGTCTTGCTTCTTAGGTTTTCTGTTAAGCTGTATTACAACAGGCTGACGGTCCTTTTATGTATCCTATGAATAATTTTCCCCGGTATCCGACCATCTCTAAACATTGACGTGATATTTTAATAACATTGTGACTAGCCAGAGAGCCTCCCTGCATAATCATTTCCTACTTTGAGACTGAGACTTTTCCAGCTGCTTGTTATTGAGCTGATCTAAGTAATACCTCAATTACCCTAGTTTTGTCTGCCTGGAGAATATTAATTCCCTGCTGGTAGTTCATCTTGAAAGCATTGTGCACACCAGCCACAAGATCTCTGCCTCTTCCCAGGACTAAACTGTCCTTAAAAAAGAAAGATTATACAGCTCTGTGCAAATTAGGGACAACATTCTGCCAAGCACTCAAATCTCCCTTCCTTTTGTTACAATGCTGAGCTAATAACCCAGAGGCACAACTGCACTTGCTGTGGGAGACTTACCAATTCACCTATCATGAGATTGGCTTGAGGGTGCCAGAGTTTGAAGCATTTCCTCCTTGAGTCACGTCATGTTTTGGAGAGTGGGTGGGAATGGAAGAGGAGAAGGAAAATATGTGCGTGATTTCTGGGGGCTAGATTTCAATGTCCAGGGCATTCGCAGATTGGGAGCATGCTTAGGTAGGTGTTGCGGGTTGTGAGGGTCCCAGAGCAAGCCTGGAGGTCTACACAACAATGAAACTGCCCCACAGCCCCAGCCCCACAAACTTGAGTTAGCTGAACCAGGCCAGTTGCAAGTGTTACTTTGCAGTGTAGACATACCCTAAGTTTCCAGATATGGCTCTGTCAGTGCACCATGGCCCCCACACACTCCTGATCTGCAGCCCAATACATTCAAGTAGCAGCTGTCTCCTGGGTACAACATGCCAGTGGTGCAGAATTACTGTATGTGGGTGGCTTTGAGAGGTACTGGTGGGAAACCACCTAAACTATTTCATTGGTGAGCTGTGCTCTCCAGAGTGCGAAGGGCTAATACCTGCACTCATTGCACCCATCTAGCTCTTTATACTGATGGTGGCTACAACAGATGTGGCATCTACAGATCATTTATAAAAACCATAAAGGACTATCAGGATGAAATAAGGTTAGAGTGGGCTTGGTGCCTCCGGAATGCTACCAACGAGCTCTGTGAAGGAACCCGTCTTGTTCCTCCCAGCCACTGCCTGGGTCCAAATGGTTCTTCTCCCTATGTCCTGACCCAGCAGCAAGGAGCGGCCATCTGTGTGGCATCCTGCTTGCCACTCCGTGGTTCACTGCTACACTAGGGCCACTTCAAACTGCAGGCCCCAGTCCTAAGGTCTGTCAGTCTTCATGCTGCAGGGCATAAGGTGAATACCGGCTGAGGTCAGGAAGAAATGAATTATTTGAATTATAATAGCATGAAGAGTGATTGCACTGTCCGAGTACAGAAAAAGACAGTCCCTGTCCTACAGAGCTTACTATCTATGTCTAAGACAAGAGACAGTGGACCAGGAAGCACAAGGAAACCATGAGGTAATTATGGTCAACAAAATAAGCTGTGGTCAGAGCACAACCAACTGCTACCCACTGTCCAGGTTTTTAAAGATATTATGAGAAGGGGAGAGTTTTAATGAGGGCTTTGAAAGAAATCACCCCTCCATTATCTAATATGACGCAGTGAGTGCATTAGGGAGATTCCCAAACCCAAGCCATTCTTTTTAGGTGACAGATCTGAGGAACTGTCCCAGATTGAGGTATCATTAGAGGAGGTTTTGGAACTAATTGATAAATTAAACTGTAATAAGTCACCAGGACTGGATGGTATTCACCCAAGAGTTCTGAAGGAACTCAAATGTGAAATTGCAGAACTACTAACTGTAGTCGTAACCTATCATTTAAATCAACTTCTGTATCAGATGACTGGAGGATAGCTAATGTGATGCCAATTTTTAAAAAGGGCTACAGAGGTGATCCCAGTAATTACAGGTCTGTAAGACTGACTTCTGGCTGAAACTATACTAAAGAACGATATTGTCAGACATAGATGAACATAAATTGTTGAGGAAGAGTCAACATGGTTTTAGTAAAGGAAAATCATGCCTCACCAATCTACTAGAATTTTTTGAGGGGGTCAACAAGCATGTGGACCAAGGAGATCCAGTGGATATAGTGTACTTAGATTTTCAGAAAGTTTTTGACAAAGTCTTTCATCAAAGGCTCTCTGCCACGGGATAAGAGGGAAGGTGCTTTCATGGATTAGTAACTGGTTAAAAGATAGTAAACAAAGGGTAGGTATAAATGGTCAGTTTTCAGAGTGGAAGGAGTAGATAGTAGTGTCCCCCAGGGGTCTGTTCTGGGAGCAGTCCTATTCAACATATTCATAAATGATCTGGAAAAAGGGGTAAACAGTGAGGTGGCAAAATTTGCAGATGATACAAAATTAGTTAAGATAGTTAACACCCAGACAGACTGCGAAGCACTACAAAAGGATCTCTCAAAACTGAGTGACTGGGCAACAAAATGGCAGATGAAATTTAATGTTGATAAATGCAAAGTAATGCATATTGGACAGCATAATCCCAACTATACATATAAAATGACAGGGTCTAAATTAGGTGTTACCACTCAATAAAGAGATCTTGGAGTCATTGTGGATAGTTCTCTGAAAACATCCATTCAATGTGCAGCGGCAGTCAAAAAAAGCAAACAGAATTCTGGGCATAATTAAGAAAGGGATAGATAATAGGATAGAAAATATCATGTTGCCTCTATATAAATCCATGCTATGCCCACATCTTGAATACTGTGTGCAGATGTGGTCACCCCATCTCAAAAAAGATGTATTGGAATTGGAAAAGGTTCAGAAAAGGGCAACAAACATGATTAGGGGTATGGAACAGCTTCCATATGAGGAGAGATTAATAAGACTGGGACCTTTCAGCTTGGAAAAGAGACTGCTAAAGGGAGATATGATTGAGGTCTATAAAATCATGACTGGTATAGAGAAAGTATATAAGGAAGTATTGCTTACTACTTCTCATAACACAAGAACTAAGGGTCACCAAATGAAATTAATAGACAGGAGGTTTAAAACAAATAAAGGGAAGTATTTCTTCACACAATGCACAGTCAACCTGTGGAACTCCTTGCCAGAGGATGCTGTGAAGGTCAAGACCATAACAGTGGAGGATAAGTCCATCAATGGATATTAGCCAGGATGGGCAGGAATGGTGTCCCTAGTCTCTGTTTGCCTGAAGCTTGGAATGGGCAATGTGGGATGGATCACTTCATGATTACCTGTTCTGTTCATTCCCTCTGGGCCACCTGTCATTGGCCACTGTCAGAAGACAGGATACTGCGCTAGCTGGTCCCTTGGTCTGACCCAGCAGGGCCATTCTTATGTTCTGAGGCTGGAGTTCTTACATCTTCTTCTGAAGTATCCAGCATTATCTGCTGCTGGAATCAGGATACTGGATTCAAAGGACCATTGTTCTTCCCTGGCATGGCACTCCTTGTGTCCATATGGGGTGCTCAGGAGTGAGGGGAAAGTCCTACATGGGGATATGTAAGAATATTTCCAAATTGTTCTGCCGGAGTAGGGGTAGGCTTAGAAATGCCCCATCTCTGCAGCACATCCAGGGGAATTTGGAAAAGAGCAGAGTTCTTTTCTCCTTATTGCCCTAGGAACACTGGTAGTGCACTATGGGGTTTCATGCTGCCTCTGCCACAGCAGAAGAAATGTAGCTCCACTGTGCAACGTAAGGGGAGTGTAGGGTCTCCGAGAGCTGTGTGTGTGATGCAGTCCCTTTCGTGAAATGGAGCTATGGGCTCTGGACAGCTCTTGTATGGCCACATGCAGGACTGGAGCAGGCTGTTCACAGAGCTGAAGGATCCATTGCTCTATGGAGCCTCCTATCCAGTGTCAGAGCTACAACTCATCTGATGGGAAGGAAAACATTAGGGCAGGGATTTTCTGTTTGTTCAGAGGATGTGGTTCTATGGGGACTGAATGGCTCAGGGGACTGGCAATAGAGTAGGTCTTTCACCTCTAGATCACAGTTTGACTCTAACAGTCAGTGAACTGTGTTACCATCTGATTCCTAAGACCAAGGATGGATAAAAATGTGTGTGTAGCAATCCAACAATCCAACTGGTATTTCTCTGTCTAACTCTATGCATTGTGCATGCAATAGCCAAATGTTTGGGCAGTCTTGCCTGCAAACACCAATGTGCATTTGCTCTGGTTTTGTTCTCGACTGATGGGTCAGGGCAAGTTTTTTTGTTTCCTTGTTCCTTTTTTCCTAGAGGTTACTGTGCCATTTTCACTGCACAAACCCTGAAAACAATTTGTGGGTCCTGGCCAAATAATCTTCAGGTTTGTTTTTTTTCCCCTTCTTAAGCCACATCTAAATATTGTCTGCACAGCCACGAAGTGCAACCCCTCATACTATTTCTCTGCTAAACCCTTGTATGCTGAATTGCAGCTGACACTATGCTGAAGGGCATCGTTCCAAGATTGACATAGGAACGCTAGCGAAGGCCAGCTTGATGGGTTTGCCCAAAGCAAAGATCCTGCAGGCCTCAATATAATCAATGCATCGTCCTTTATTTTCAGCAATTGGTGTGAGATCTGAGAAAGCAAATGAAATACCATCAGCCTTGTGTTTATAATAGCAGCAATGAATTAGCAGAGGCCAGATGGAATAGCAGCATTTCTACAGAGTTATGCTGGGCACTATGGCCTGAGCTAGGAATTGCATCCTTTCCGTTAGGTACTGCAGTCTCTAGCTTTAAAGCTGGAACTAAACTAGCAAGCAAACGTGGCTGGAGTGGTTCAGGCTGTTTATTACGTGTAATATTTGTTACAAATTTAGAATGAAATTATTAGAAGTACCCTCTGATTTTGTGTGTTGAAATGGACCAGTCAGCGGCAGTGCTGAGCACCTGCAGCACCAATTGACTTTGAGTGGTCCCATGGGTGCTCATTGGGAAGATAGGCACCTCCAAATGAAAGGCACCCGAATTCAGAGGCCATCGTAGACCTCAGGCCCTTTTTTCCACCGGGAATCAGTTTGGGAGCCAATTGCTGGAACGTACTTGTCTGGATCATTTGGACAATAGTTTGCAGGAGACTGGGACACTAGATGACCTCTCGAGTCCCTTCCAATCGTTGAATCAATGAAATAACTTCTTTGCCGATGCATTGTTTGCAAAACTGTTCACTTCTACTGTTTGCTATGTTGTGTTCGTATCCTGTAACTGGTCACCTAAATTACATGGTAAGCTCCCAGACTGGATGGCAGAAACGCATTTAAAAAGGAAAACAGCAAATAATGTACTTCCAGAGCTTTGCGACAAACATTTGCTTGTGCCAGAATTCATGGAACTGTCGGGATCTGGGGCATTTTCACAAGTGCCCAGAAGCTGTCTGAATACCATGAATAGCTAATGTGACCCTCATGAACCATACTGAAATAAACACAGTGCATTTATTTCTGGAAATAGTCACAAATCAAGGATGGGGAGGGGTTGACCAGCAGTTAAATGGGATTTTGGTAAATACAGTTCTAAACCATTCCAGCATATACATTTACCTCTCAAAGTTCCTTCACTATTTATTCAACCTCAGAGTCCATAGGCAATTTTTTTAGTTTCTTCGCCATGTCTGTGCAGTATCAGAATGTTCAGTAGAGAGGAGGATAATGTTAGTAACAGTCTGTTTGGGTTACAGTCTGTTTAAAATCCAACTGACTGTTCTTAGCATGTCTGAAGCTGGAGGTTGGACAGAGAGCAGTTTTGGGTGGAACTGTGCTCTCAAACCTTGCAGACATTTAATTGCTCACAGACAGTATATAGCAGCAGTATTAACATTTACACAGTGCTTTTTGTCCCTAGATTGCAAAGCACTTTACAAAGGAGATTACCATCGTCTTTATTTTACTGCTGGGGAAACTGAGGCACAAAAAGGTGACATGACTTGCCCAAAGCCACAGAGTGAGTCAGTGGCAGGGCCAGGAATAAAAACAAGGTCTCGGTATTCTGTCTAATACCCTATATACTAGATCTCACTGTTCCTTAATCCAGCTCTGTTTACATATGGACACATGGGGAAGGACCCAGGCTATAGCCTGTAAGACTCCAAGGGTCAGACGCTAACCCTGTGTAAGTGAACTTCAATGCCCTTTGAAGAGGAAGAGTTGCACAGGGCTGAAAAAAAGGGGTAAAATGGGGGGGAAGGAGTTCAGGGAGGGGATTAGCAGGGAAGAAGAGTCCTCTTGGGATGCTGCAGGAGGAGGATAAAGGCAGTGTGAGCTAGGAGGAAGAATTTCTGCAGGCAGGCTCCAGTGATTTCTGTAGGGTTCTGTGGTTTTGGTGACTCCAGACCCCAGATCCTGCTCCCATTGAAGTCAAAGGCAAAATTCCCATTGACGTGTGTGGGGCAGGATCGAGCCCTAAGTCTCAGCACACCCTTGTACATGAAAATGCTTGACATAGCTTGTAAGAAGCTACAGTGATTCCTGAATGGCCTGCCCTGGTCTAGCCCATAGACTTCTAGATTTGAAAGGCTTCAATGATAATAATAATAAATAATAATAAAGTGAGGAGGGATGGCTCAGTGGTTTGAGCTTTGGCCTGCTAAACCTAGGGTTGTGAGGTCAATCCTTGAGGGGAGCCATTTAGGGAACTGGGGTTTTAAAAAAAAAAAAAAAAAAAAAAAAACTGTCTGGGGATTTGTCCTGCTTGGAGCAGGGGGTTGGACTAAATGATTTCCTGAGGTCCCTTCCAACCCTGATATTCTATGATAATAAACCCAGACTTTTCCTTTATTCCACAGAGTTCTCAGCTGATAAAACCAAGAGCTCTACTCATCCCCTAACAGTGTTTACTAGCAGAGAAAGTTTCACTCTGGAGACGGGGATCCCTTTCTGCATGCAGGTTGAAATCTGTATTCCTGTATGTAGTCTTAGAACAGACTGCAGCTGGGTTGAGAGGAAGTGCAGTCCTGTGCTTTGACCACAAGACTGATTCATGCCTTCTGTCTTTCAAAGCTTCCGTGAGCCAGGACTCCTGAGCAAGTCACTTGGCTTTTCTGTGCCTCCGTTGACCACTTGTGAAATGGGCGTAAAACTTGCGTACCTCACAGGCATGTCCTAACAAGCACACTGCCTCTGCGACGCTACTGACACCATCTGAATGGGTTCTGCTTTGACAAGAGAAAATAAAATCTGCAGCTCCCCTAAATGAACATGTTCAACTGAGTAACCAAATAATATTATCTCTGTAACCCTCATCCTCCTTTAGTCCTTTGTGCATGTTTTATCCTCATTTATCTGTCAAGTGCAGCACTTAAATTGTAAGCCCCTTAGGGTAAGAATCCACCTTCAGTGTGTTTTCTGCCTGGGGCTTAGCGTGTCACGCGCGCTTTGTACAAAGTAGTTGATTTTAGTTCAAATAGGTTAATTCTTACAAAGAGTGTCATGGTGCTGGCAAAGAGATTGGAGGCCCTTTCTTGCCACTCCATCTCTCTGTGACCCAGTTACCCCACCTGCAAATGGAAGGGTTGATGCCTATGTAGCAGAGTGCTGTGAGAGTCAAGGATTTCTGGGCTTTGGGTGGCATTCATCCAGATGTAGAAGCAGGGGTGCTGGAACAATTTGTATAGTGGGGGTTCTGCTGAAAGCCGTTGAACCAAACTGTAAACCCTGTATATAATAGAAACCCAGGGCTGGTGCAACCATTTAAGCAACCTAGGGCACTAGGATTTGGGTGGCGACATTTTCTTCGGCAGTGGCCACGGCAGCCGGATCTTCAGCCGCCCCGGTCTCCGCCAGCATTTAGGCAGAGGGAGCTGGGGCAGGGGAGCGTGGGGAGGGCCGCCTGCAGCAAGTAAGGGGACAGGGGGATGGCACGCAGGGGAACTCCCCGCCCCAGCTCACCCCTACCCTGCCTCATCCCTGAGCACGCCATGGTCGCTTCACTTCTCCCGACTTCCAGGCTTGTGGCAGCTAAACTGATTGGTGCCACAAACCTGAGAGGCGGGAGAAGTGAAGCAGCGATGGTGTGCTCTGGAGGTGGAGCAAGGGTGAGCTGGGGCGGGGAGGATGCCTCAGGTTGGGGGGTGGGGAGCGGCCGCAGGGGGCGTGCCTCAGGGCGGAGGGTTGGAGCTGCCATGGGGGGGTGCCTCAGGGTGGGGGCTCGGAGACGGGGGAGGGCTCAAAGTGGGAGTTTCACCTAGGGTGCAAAACATCCTTGCATTGGCCCTGTAGAAATCACTTCAAGCCAGGGGGTGCGGCAGCACCCCAGCACCCCTATTTCCAGCATCTATGTGTAGAAGGCTCACACAGAGTTCTGGAGCCACTTAAGCCCCGGTGTGAAAGCAAGAGCAAAGCAGCCAGACTCTGTTTACTGACCAATGAGGTGTGACCACTGGGAATGGCCTGTACGAGATGATGCTGGGCCCACAAGCCCATCGATCACATCGACCCTAACACCCTCCCCATGTGGCATGGGACTCAGCCATCACTGCAGCTTTTGACTTGGAAACCAGCTATGCTGAGGCTGTGTCTCCACCCAACTCCCTGTCCTCAGCCTGAGGGAGACGAGGACTTGGCATTCCTGCACATGGTGTCCAGGCATTCAAGCACTATATGTGGGTAACATGGATTTCACCCCCCAGGAGGCATGTGGGAAAGATCCATCCTCATCTTAGTCATTTCGCATTCCAGTCTCTCTGAAAACATTTTATTATGTGTAACCACAATGAGGCATTCTGCCTTTCATGGGCCTGCCATATGGCTCCACCCAGCCAGATGTGCCAGGGAGCATGCGGCAGGGAGCAAGGAGAGGGCTGAAATGTTAAACCTATCATTTCAAACTGGTAAAACTTGGGGCTCTTGATTTAAAGCTTCGTAGCTGACTAGATTAATGTGGAATTCAAGCAAGTCAGCTCTTTGCTTTCCTTTCTCATCTGGTGTATTAGCATTTCACATTAATCTAGTCAACTCTAGAGCTAGGCGGTCTGAGGAAACAAGGGATTAGGAGTGTGGGAGTGTGGGGTGAGCAAGAAAATAGAGCCAGATAAGTTCCTCATTTATCTAGCTGAAGAGAGATCAGGGGCCTAATTTAGATCTCTCAGAGCAGCGTAAATCAGGACTGACTCCTCTGAAGTCAATCAGCCTAATGCTGCTCTCATGCTGAGTTTTGTGCCAGTTTAACTTCATTGATACTCCTGATTTGCAATGGTGTGAGGGTGGAAGCTGTCCACTAGTGAGTTTCACTTATGCAACACTTACTTACTGTGTTTATTACAGTAGCGTGCAGGGGACAACTGAGAACGGGGTCCCATTGTGCCAGGCACTGCACAAACACAGAATGAGGGACATTCCTGGCCCCAGAAAACTTACAGTCTAAACAGACAAGCCAGAGCCGGGGTAAGGGGGATGGAGGAATGAACAACGTGATGGCAGCCAGCATCATGACATTGCTACAATATTTGTTCTTTTTGTTTTGTGATTTAAATGTATCTGATTCTGGTGTAAGAGGGATCAGACTCAGGCCCCTAGACCTTGTGCAATGGCTTTATGAACAAACCTTTTTTCAGCCAGGGCCCAGTCCTGTCAGGTGCTGACATCAGTGGGAACTGAAGGTGCCCAGGATCAGGCCCTAGAGGAGCTGTCTCTTGCGGTATTGTAAATGGGTCAGGCACTTCAGAGGGAGGCAGCTCATGTAATTCTCAGCTATGAGGCGCTCACGGTGCTTTTTCCCCAGCGCTTTCGCCCAGCAAGTCAGCAGACTCTCTACCCACCCCTGAGACTCCTCAGACCTTTACTGCTACATATTTAAGCATTTATGAGATTTGAACTGCTTTCCTTAAAACACTAGAATCCCAGAAAGGGATAATTATCCCCACATGTTTAATAAAGCACTCAAGACATTTCTGGTTTTTAAGCTTCACTCCCCCTTCTCATTAGAGGTGGGAAGGAGAGGGGAGAAAAAGCAAACATATTACAAATTCATCCTTGCCAGAAAACTAATCTGAGTGGGCAATAAAACCAGTCTGGGAAAGAGCAGTGACTGCACCTGGCTGCCTGTTCGCAGCTTGGTTGGAGACAATACAAGAGGTGTTCAATAAGCTCCTGGCCTGAGGTATTTTCACTAGACATTTTAAAAAGAAAGTTCACTCTGTATGATATTTCCTCCTCACAGCCCAATTTCCCTGATCACTTTCCCTGCCTTTCTAGAGCTGTCAAGGTTGTCAGCAGTTTGGCAAGACCCCACCACCACCGCAGTCTGCTTCCTCCATAACGCGGCCACAGAGTAGTACCAGCAGGAAAGAAGATGAAACTTTAATAACATGAAATATTCAAATAAAGTCAAGTGCTAATTGTCCTGCACAGGATGCCAAATTGGCATGCATAGACTGGGTCTTGTTGGCCTCCCTTGCCATCCAGCTGAGCCTCTCCATGGGGGAATAGTGGCTTGTTCCAGGGAAAGCTAGCACAAAAGAGATGTTGGGAATGTGTCGCTGCACCCCAGACCAGCTGGGACTGAACCTTGGGTTCACGTTTCAATGTGGTGAACAGCCCACACTTGCTGAAGTTCAGTGAATTTGAGCGGAGGTTGTTTGCACAGCTGAGAGAGAAGAAACTCTCCCTCTCATCACATGGCTCTCTCACTGGCCCCCCCAACCCCCCCCAACCCCTCTTACCTTCAGGAGGCTTTGGGATGGGACCAGAGGCTTAGGGGCTTGCCAGTTGTAGGGAGTGGGGAAGTGGAGGAGAATGGACTGCCTTGGGGGACTCCATTTGGAGGCTCAAGTTTGTTGAAGTTGATCCTGTAAGTTGTACCACCAGCTGGTTTGCCGCCAGCTTGAGTGAGCCAATAAAGAACCACGTAGGATCTCAGGGCTGTGTTCACTAACTCCTTGCACACCCAGCCTTGCAGCACTCACACAGTCATGTGACAAATTGCCCAACTCTCATGGGAAGCAAAAACTAAAACAAAAACCACATTGTCCTACCTGTACCTTTTAAAGTTCTTTTTAGTGCTAGTGGAAAGAGATCAGATGGTCAGGTGTGGAGACTGAGTCCTTTAGCAGGGTTTATCTACAGAAGAAACAAAGCATGGTTTACAGCAGTGGAACCTTCTTCCACACTGCTCTGTTACAACCTAGATTTGCAAGAACCTCCTCTGTGGGTAAAAGGATCCTTCAGGTCCATTCTTTCCTGTGGAGTAGAGGTGGCCGGTACAGACTTTGAATGGAGGGGTAATCTCTTACACTGTCAATTCCTGACCAGTAGGAAGTCAAGTGAGAACATCAGCTTGGGCCACCAACCAGACAGTAAATACTAATAACTTTCAGTTGACACCAGCCTGGAATGAATTTGGAATCATGACAAAATTTAAAGGTTCTGAATTCCATTGCCCAATCCCTGCGCTGTCCAGTGCCTGATCTTTGCTTCTGCCCACATGGGCTGATCCCAATGAGAAATAACATCCACCTCAAAAATGATGAACATCCAGAGTTCTGACCTGTGCATAACAGAAATACAGTCACATGAACCCCAAGGGGAATACTGTTAAACCCCATGATTGGTAGAAACCAACTCCAAGCTCCCCGATAGGTAGACTACCTAAGACCAGATCCTGCAATCCATACTCAGACAGAACACCCACTCACTTCAACTGTTCAAATTCACATAACTTGGTCTTATAAGTTGTAATAAAAAGATCAGTGTGGCTTCACCCAGCTGCCCATTCCTGGTAAAGAAACTGTGCCTGTCCCCAGTGATGTTCTTGCATGGGGCACAGTATTCTGGAAGTTTTTGAACCCAGTGGGGAATTTTGCCTGAGTAAGTATTGCACGATTTGCCCCATGGTGGGTTTCCTCTTCACAAAAGATAAATGCACCCTAATCTCTAGGCTAATGCTATGGTTCGAGATGCCTCCAAACGGGGAGCACTCTCATCAGTTTCTTTTGCCTCGTAAAAGACAACATCCATAAGAAAATGTGCTTTCCTGTCTGCAAAAAAAGCCATCCGATGTTCTACTGCAGTGAAGAGGCACTCCATGGAGTGGGTGGTGATGTGATGATGCCTAGGAACAAAGGTAGAGATGATTAGTGTCTTTAGTGAGATCCTTCCCTAATTTTATTTGTGGCTAGATCTGATATGTTAGGATGAATCATCTGCACTTGTGCAGAAGCACTCTTCACATTCAAAAGACAGCACCCAATTGTTAGGAGAAAAATAGCTTGCTCTGGGGTATTGGGAGTGTTTGGTCAAAGCAAACCCAAATTAGACACTTAAAATCAGTCTTCTGATAGAGGGAGTGAAAGGGGAGAGAGGGGACTCGAGTTGGAGTGCCAGTCATGGTAGTTATAACAATAGCCACTACAGTTGAGGAATACTTGACCCACTGTCATGTGACAAGGGAGTTAACCCTTGTAACCCTGACCCATGCAACGTGACTGTGGCCGGAAATACAGCCCAGTCTTTTCCCAGCACTCCTGTGAGTCCCACCCACTTTACATTAGTGATTAAAGTTATAGGATACATTTTTTTTAATCTCAACCCTGTTTTTGACCTTCCTCTCATTTTTTAACACATCGACCAGACACTCTGAAATTTCTCATGATGAGATTCAAGGCAGAAAAGTTTATTTTTTCTGAGTTTGAAGATTATTCGACAACACTTGTTTTTGTCATAGGATTTTAACATTTGCTTTTGGGTTTTTCGGTGAGGTGGTTAGTTGTTTCTTCTGTTTTGGAGAAGTCTGTTAACTGCATTTTGTCCACTCATAACTCCAAAACAGCTGGCTCTACATAGTTCAAACCGGTCTTGGTAACCAGCCATCAAGGAGAACTTGTGCATCAGGCCAATTTCACAATGCTTCATTTCAAATTTGAAAAGTTCTCCAAGGTCAAATTACATTGTGTTGTAAACGCCCATCTGGTACCCCAGTGGAGGATTAACTTCTGGCAGACACCTGGCAAAAGTTACAAGATGTCTGTTTGGTTGCTTAACTTGTAAACTCTGTCACAAACAATAAATGTATAACCCCTGCAAAGCTGAGTTTTCAAAGAGTTAGTGAATGCAACCCTGTGGTGGTATTGCCATCAAAGCTGATGGCCACTGTGAGTTTCATAGCCTAGGCTGGCAGATCTTGTAAAAGCTTGAGTTGTGGCAAATATACCATCTATTGCAACTATAAGCTAACATTGCTTAACTTGCATGAGGTCTGCTCAGGCCTGCGGGAACACCTAGTTCAAACCATGCACACCTGAAGGCTTAATATATTTGTATGGCCAGTCCCATGCTTGTACTCATCTTGTTGGAGTAGGGATGGAATTTTTATAAGCACGTTACTGTACTTGGATTGACTGATTTATTTTTAATAGTGATGTAAGAATTCTGAGAGGCTTTCAGGCATAAGTGCCTACTCAGTCAAATGGATGATCCTTTAAAAATCCATAGCTGACATAACAACATAGAGTTTGGACAGGACTGGTGGTGAGGTTTGGTTCTGCAACATCTCAGTCAGTCAAGCTGAGGTGTCACAAAACAAAATCAGGGTTGGTTTGGGTCCAGTCCAGGTGCCACTATATCAGATCACCCATTGCAATTTAGAGGTGATAAGAGATTTGGATAAATACCGTGACTTGGGCTGGCCTTAAATTCATGTCAGAAGAGGGTCATTCTGGGAATCTATTCACGCTGAGAGAGAGGTCTAGAGCAGTTCATCATATTCTCAAGCATTCCTCAGTTGAAAAGTTCCTTAATTGCCACCATTATCTCATTCATATATATTCCAGTAATTCCTCAATCATATCCTCTTAAAAAGTGTTTTGTTTTTTAATGTAAAACCCTTTTTGGAGAAATATTCTCCCTTTGGATCATAGCCCTGTAACTTAACTCAGATATGGGAACTTAAGGGGCTTTTAAAAAAAAACACACACAACACTGTGGATATTGCTTTTCAGCAAATGTTTCACTAAGTAAGTATGTGACATTTTCAGCATGTTCTGTTCTGTTTGAGATGATCAGTTCTCAGCAACTGCTTTTCCTCTTATGGTAAAAGCTAAACTGTAAATAAGTGGGAGGTCTTAACTGTCAGAAAACAGTTGAGCCCAGCTAACTCAACTGGAGGGTCCCTGACACGATGCCTTAAGCATTTGGCATAACACACACAATGTATTTGTACTGTAAACTATCCTTGTCGGGTCTTAACTCCTGGTTCCAATTTTAGAACCATTAGAGTTTCTGGGAGTTGTATTTTCCCACCATTTATGTGAGAGCTGAAATTTTCTCCTCAGAGAAATATACTGGTGTGTCAAAGGGCGAAAGACCTAAAAATATCTGCAGTTTATCAGGCTAAATATAGTGCCCCGCCAAAATCTTGAATTCCTGCAAGGGAGCTAATGTAAACAATAATCTATGGAACTGAAGAGGGGGATTTTTCAGCTTGAGATCTTTTATTAATTATTTCAGCTACAGAAGCTCAGAGACCCTCAGTTGAGATTGGGGTCCCCTTATACTAGGCACTATACAGAGAGAAATACTCCCTGACCCAATAAGCTTGCAATCTAAAGGCTACATTTTAAAACCCTCACTCCCACTGCTGAGTTATTATTTGCAGGGGTCCTACTGACTCCTGTGTAACTGCTCCCCAATGATGGGTTCATCGTCTGGCCCTAAACAGGTAAGGGGAAGGGAAAACAGAGATGAGGTGACTTGCCCAAACTCACACAAGTAAGTCAGTGGCAGAGTTGGGCCTAGAGCACAAGTCTTCTGACACAGCATCTTATTCAGTAGCGCATGCTGCCACTTGGCTGTGGGAAGTGATGTGCTATAGTCAGCTCTATCATAGAATCATAGAATATCAGGTTTGGAAGGGACCTCAGGAGGTCATCTAGTCCAACCCCCTGCTCAAAGCAAGACCAACACCAACTAAATCATCCCAGCCAGGGCTTTCTCAAGCCTGACCTTAAAAACCTCTAAGGAAGGAGATTCTACCACCTCCCTAAGTAACCCATTCCAGTGCTTCACCACCCTCCTAGTGAAAAAGTTTTTCCTAATATCCAACCTAAACCTCCCCCACTGCAACTTGAGACCATTACTTCTTGTTCTGTCATCTGTTACCTCTGAGAACAGTCTAGATCCATCCTCTCTGGAATCCCTCTTCAGGTAATTGAAAGCAGCTATCAAACCCCACCGCATTCTTCTCTGCTGCAGACTAAACAATCCCAATTCCCTCAGCCTCTCCTCATAAGTCATGTGCTCCAGTCACCTAATCATTTTTATTGCCCTCTGATGGACTCTTTCCAATTTTTCCACATTCTTCTTGTAGTGTGCGGCCCAAAACTGGACACAGTACTCCAGATGAGGCCTCACCAATGTCGAATAGAGGGGAATGATCACATCCCTTGATCTGCTGGCAATGCCCCTACTTTATACAGCCCAAAATGCTGTTAGCCTTCTTGGCAACAAGGGCACACTGTTGATTCATATCCAGCTTCTCGTCCGCTGTAACCCCTAGATCCTTTTCTTCAGAACTGCTGCCTAACCATTCCATCTGAATAGAAAGGGTGCCTCTGTTACCTCACCTCCTTGCTTAGAAAACACCACCACTGCATATCCCACTGAACTGATTTCCCATGTCACAAAGCCAAGGTCTAAGGTGGTGGCAACAAGAGAGAGTAGGGAAGGAAGCGAAGTAAAATTGTCTATTGTAACAATTAAAGGGCCACCTAAGATGTAGTGGTGAATACAATGTACTGTTCATACAATGGCCACTGGGACCATCCTGGTGCTAGCAATTCTCCTCTCACTTCAAAAGCTGCAAGGTCCCTACTACTTCAGCTAAAGGAGACCCTCCTTAGAGGTTACCAGTTCGGGAGCTAGGACACACTGGTGTAGTTTTGATTCTGTCCACTAGAGGGAAATATTACCCAAACACATTAGCCAGTCCACTATGTTTCCCTGTAAAAATACCTTTTTGGTAAAATAATTTTGATCAATAATATCTCTCCCAATCAATTGTTAATAGAGCCTTAAAGTTAAAATACCATAGATGGTGATATTTTTGTTGTTTTTGTTTTATTTAGGTTCTTATACCATGTCTATCACCACTGAATCTGAATGCCTTCCTGGCATCTGTCATGTAGGGTGCTCTAATAAATCTTCTCGTCTTCCCAGTAGGAAAAATAGTATATGGATTTGGTTTAACTGTTATGAAGTGATATGTGTTTCTGTAAACGATGGCCAGGGTGAAGCAGTGCAACAGAAAGTGGTGAGATGCTCATGCATCTAATGAAATGTCCTATCCCATTGTAATCCCTTTGGTAAATATGTTAAGCATTCTTTCTCTGTGGTAGCTCCATAGAGGACCACCACCTGCTCCTGCTTTCAGCTAATGGATCTTTGACCTCATCCAAAACCCAGTAAAGGCACTGAGAGCCTTTCTGCTGACTTCAATGCACTTCTGGCTCAGTGCCTAGGTCCTTGGGCTCAAGTGGTAGCAGTCTGCACTTTGGTATGGAAGGCCATAGAAGCAAACCCTGCTGAGTGCTTTAATTGAACGCTGCACCACCCAATAATGTAGCATAAGTATATATAACTCACTAAACCTCTAACTAAAAGGAAGTCATAAACCTTGACTTGAAGGATACCATGGAAGAACTGTGCTATCCAAGGAGTAGCATTCTCATTATGGGCTCTACAGAGAAGCCCTGGCTCCCGATTTTATAACAGTGACAGTAAAACTGATCACTTGTTAAACTCAAAGTACTTTACACAAGCTAACTAATTCATCCCCCCACAACATCCAGTGAAGGGGTTTATGTACGAGTAAAATGTGAAAGAGCTGAAGAAGCTACTGAAGTCAATGGCAAAACTCCCATTGACCGTCAATGGAGCCAAGATTTGAGCCATTGTTTCTTGAGGTCTAATCCTGTTAACCCCTTCAGACACATGTAGCCTCATTGTCTTCCCTGGGATTCCTCACATCGGTAAGGATTGCTTATATGAACTGGGGATTGCAGGATCAGCCCATTGTCTGAGGCCCTCGTCTCTCTCTGCTGCCTTCTAAAAGTACTATGGTCTGCTTTCATGCAGCACTGTCTCTTGACCCAACTCAAATCCCACATCTAACCAACACCAAACTTTGGTGGGTTCTTTTCTACTGCTCTAGAGGACTGGTCCGAAGCCAACCGAAGTGCATTGAAAGACTCCCATTGACTTTAACGGGCTTTGGATTAGGCTCAGTTAAATCACTTAATGGTGCCATGCCTCCTCTGTTAGTTAGCACACCTCCCCAATCAAAGTCTAGTGGGTAACTCCTAAAATTTGTTGTCCTTCTTTAATCAGCCTTGAGAGACTGGGAGGTAGATGAAACCTGATCATCCAAATGCAGTAGGGAATATGTATGCCATGCTGTTGGAAATGAGGTCAGTATTCCCACAGGGGGATGGAAGCAAATTTTATCCTACCTGTTAATTGCTAGTTTACGTTACTGCTTTTCATTTCTTAAACCATATTCTCAGTAGAACTAATTACATCAGAAGCAGTTCACGAGACTGCAATAGTCGTACGACTAATGAGAGTTCCTGTAATAACACTACAAACACCTTGTTGTTGTTCCCTAGAAATTAATTGTTGTTAATATGCGATGAACATAGTATTTCTCAATGGAGCATTTGCTTCGGTGTGTTCTGAAAGTTTGCTGCATTCTAGGGAATTTTGTGTGTGTTTGTGTGGACGCATTCTAGAGATTTTTCCCTGAAAGGTTTTCAAAGAAAAGGTTGCATCAAAAGCATTCTGCTAAAGTCAGACCACTTTTCCCAGGGCACGTTCAACCTGTATTGTTCTTACTGTGAAAATGTTCTCCACCCCATCCTGGGAAGTCTGGTATCTGTCTCTCCAGGATTGCCTTTCCAATAGCTCAAGTTCTAGCAACACCACCGAACAACTTAGGACAGGAAGTGAAGAATATGACCATATCCAATGCAAACGGCAGGGGGAAATTGAGGTAGACAGAAAATGATTAATCACATTGAGACTTGGCCAGGATACCAGAAAGAACAACTCAACTCCTGTGCTAGGATACCCTTTTATGAATGGTGCTATTTAAAAAGTGAATGATATTGTACGATTAGGGACTCTTTCTGTTGCAGATTCAGCACAGCATGTGCAGAAACATTCCTCCCCCACATTTGCTCTTTGTTCTCTTGATTTTCTTGCATTTTGCTTGGGATTCGTCTCTCTCTTTCACAGGCTGTGAATTGCGCTCAGCTCCACACTGTTTTCTGTTCAAAAGCAAATTTCATTTTTAAAGTGGTTGCAGATGATTCTGCTTCTAACTCATCTGAAGCAAAATCCAAATGCTGCTTAGAATTCGGCAGCACAGTGCAGGTTCATGCACACAGCGAGTGAATGACTGTGGACTGATTGAGTATTGTAGGTTGGCAGCTGGGTAGTGGGAAGCCATTTATTTGGAGAAGCCTCCTATCTTAGTCACCATCACAGATTTAACTTTGATTGCCCACCAATCTGTGTCTTTCTTTTTGCATTAAACTGCCTGGGAGCTCTGCATTTAAAAAACCAGAAATGACTTGATTTGCTGTTTGTACATTTGAGCAATCCATGGGCCACTGATGGGTTTGACAGTTTTATAACTGTAAAGAGAACATAGTTTTAAAATACTAAGTTGAATAGCAATAGCATATGTTTTGGACAAAGATAGACCTCTGAACAGATCTAGGAATCTACAATGTCAGAGTATTCTATTCTGAAGCTGTTGTTCATAGCCTGAACACTTTTTACGACAGCTTAGCTCAGTGAGGTGCTGGGCAATCGATTTCATTTGGAGTGCTTGTGGGGGGAAATCAACACCACTGGTTTGTTGCATAAAAGAAGTAGTGTAGGCCAGAGGGTGGTGCACTGGATGAGGGTTCAGAAGATCTGAGGTCTGTTCCCAGCCTTGTCACTGACCTGCTGTGTGACCTAGGGCAAGTCACTTCACCTTTCTCTGCCTCTGTTTCCCCTGCCATGTTTTGTCTATTTAGACTGAAAGCTCTTTTCGGGGGTATTGTCTCTTGTCTATGCACTAGCCCACCTTAATCAATTAGTCTCATTAACGTTGGTATGGCAACACCCATTTTTCATGTTCTCTGTATATATATATATATATATTCCTACTGTATTTTGCACTGCATGCATCTGATGAAGTGGACTTTAGCCCATGAAAGCTTATGCTCAAATAAATTTGTTAGTCTCTAAGGTGCCACAGGTACTCCCCGTTCTTCTAGCACAATAGAGAGCTGATCTCAGTAAGAGTCTCTAGGTGCTTCTGTAACGTACAGACTGAGTAGATTTCTGAATGGGACATTGTGCAGTCCACTAATTTATGCAGAATAATTGCACTGTCTATGTCATAGATTAAAAGTGAAGTTGCTGCAGAGGGGTTAGTTTGTACGTCTTTGTTAAGTGACTATGATGCCTAGGAATCAGGCTTGGAGACTGACATTTTTCATACAAAAAACATGTACAACCTGAGCACTGACAGCAAAAGCTTTCCCCTGGGTTGAGAGGGTAGCTTAATCTTCATGCTCAGTCAATCCTTTGCCTCTGTGCTAAGATGAGGGGTCCACTTGTAATGGTTTTCAGTGGTGCTGACATTTGCATGGTTAGGGGTCTATCCTGCAACCTTTGAGCACAATGGCAAAAGTGTCATTGATCAGGATGGGTGCAGGCCAGGCACCGTGACCTGGACTAAGGACCTGATCTTGAACCAGAGAAATGGATGAACGGTTTGGCACTGACTTCAATTGACACAGGCTCAGGACCTACAATGACCACCATAAGCCCCCAAACAGATCCCATCCAGTAATAAATTTGATGACTAATGAACTGATCGATTTCATAGTAGCTGTCTAGAGCTGGTCCAAATTACCCAAATGTTGACTTTTTCATCAAATTTTGCATCCAACATTTGATTTTTATAACACACACCCCAGAAAACTCTGAAAAGCTTGGAATTTTTTGTAAAAATTTCACAACCACTTATCGAACTGATTGAAACTATTTGACAATCAAAAGCTTTTTTTAAAAAAAAGGAGGGGGAGAACTTCCTGTGAAATTTTTAACAATTTTTTTTCTTTAACAGTTCTATTGTCTAGAGTGAAAAGACTACAACCAATTCCTTCAGCTACCCACTATTTCATATGTTTTATATTTTAATAGCAGGGATATAAATCAAGCATCAGTGCTCAGCAGCAGCTAGCATAGAAGGATTTTATGGCCTTGGTTCCTCACATGCTTAAAGTTAGGCATGTGCTGAAGTACCTTGTTGAGCTTGGGGCTATATTCTTTATAAAGAAGTAAAATATCCTACAATAAACTAAATACAGAAATCATTGTGATCAACAAACTCACTTAAGAAGCAAGGGATTAGAATTAAGTAGATTTCCAAGCCATGAAGATGTAATACACAGTACCACCTAGTGACTGAGTGCCTCTACAGTACGATGGGCAATTCCACCTTAAGAAGTCATTACTACAATGTGGTAACTGTTTGCCTGTGTGATCTACAATCCTCGTTCCCAGCTGTGTCGTGTGTAGTACTATGTTTGTCTAGCGCATTCGGCAACAGTGCAATCTAACAAGTATTGGCTCTTTCTCCGGCTGTATTTTCTCTTCCATGCTCAAGTCAAGATACATAGTTTTATTGTTGAGTCGTGCCAAAGCAGAAGGAACACTGATCATTGGTGTATTTCTACAGCAATGTGTTTATTACACTCAGGCTGCAGGTTGCTTCCTGCACAAACCACCCGCTGAATCATATGCCTGGAATTTCTCAGTGCATTGTGCAGAAAGGAAAAGGAAAAACACAAGATCCAGTGAGTAATATACCCTCAGAGGGCATCTTAAGTGAAACAGAATACCACGGGCATGTTCCATTTGTGTGAATAATCCCAAAGAGCATTCTGATGGGGCTCTGTTCAAGTGAAAGCTTGTAACCTTTACCACTAATTTCTTTCCAAAGAACTGCCTATTGAAGACTAAATTGTGTGTTTATATGCGCTGGAAGCTGTGTGTGTCTTTGTCCTTTTTATTATTATTTTCACTATGCCTCTTTCTTTCTGACTTTTTAAACAGAGAAATGGGTGCCATGCAAAGGACACATTTTTGGTTTGGCCAAATAGCACTTTGCACTGATGTGGGGGATTCAGGCTGGATTCTAGTCAGACCTCTGGCTGAAGGTGAGATTAAGTGAAGTGCCTTTAAGCTAAGGCCTGGTCTACACTAAAAAATTAGGCCAGTTAAATTATGTTGGTTCAAAGTATGAAAAATCCACACACCCACTCCCCCCCGAGTGGTGTCGGTAAACAGACCTAAGTCCCTGTATAGTCAGCGATAGGTGGATGGAAGAATTCTTCTGTTGACCTAGCTACCGCCTCTGGGGGAGGTGGATTACCTATGTCAACAGGAGAACCCCTACCATTGGCATAGGCAATGTCGACGCTGAAGCACTAAAACAGCACAGCTCCAGTGGTGCCATGGTAGTTTTCTAAGGGTAGATGAGCCCTAAGAGTTGAAATGGGAGGAATCTCTATGTGATTTCCACCATATTCCAGCACAAACACTAGAACCCATTCACACCACACTTCCGAATGTGGGCAGTTGACACTCTCTGAGTTTGACTGTTCCTTGCAGTAAGGCTGCTTTATACTACTCTGGCAAACTCTTGGGTCGGAGTTCAGATGACTCCCCTTGTCTGGCTATGGGGGAGAGTCTGTAGAAATAATTCTGCTTCTCTCTGCTGGGCCTGGAACCTGACACCCTTCTAAAGAGACAAGCAAAGCTGACTGTAGTGTTCTGCATGGAGTCTCACACAGCCTTACTAATGTTGTGGGGGAGGCAATATATTTTTTGGACCAGCTTCTGTTGGGAAGAGAGACAGGCTTTCGAGCTTCGCCTTGTCTCTGTCATCCTGGGACTGACATGGCTACAACAGCACTGCAAACATTACTAGTATTGTAGCCTCTAGAGGCCCCAACAGATCAGGGCCCAGTTGTGCTGCACATTGTACAAATGCATAGAATGAGACAGTTCCTGCCGCAGACAGCTTACACCCTAAATAGAGCAGACAGACAAAAGGCACCAGGGGAAACAGAGGCATAGAAAGGTGAAATGATTTGAGCAAGGTCGCACTGCAGGTCAATGACAAAACCAGGAGTCTCCTAAGACTGTGTCTTATCCACATTGCCTCCCACAGTTTTCGCTCCCTTCCCACTCTGTGTTATCTCAATAGATGCAGCAGAAATCTGTACTGGCCTTTTTTATTGTATCTTGTTATAAAAGCCTATTTAACCGATACCCTATCCAGTGCCCAGTCTCCTTTGCTACAGGATATCTGTGCAATGCTTCCTGGGGTGCTATAATATCTTTCAAACTGATGCATTGTCATTTATCCTTACAAGCTCGTATTCGATACCTGTGGCAATATTTGTATCCCAGCAACTTTGGAGCATTTCTCCGCTGTTGTAAATTGGCATAGTTCCACAGACTTCAGTGCAGCTACTCCAACTTACGCCAGCTAGGATCAGGCCCAGATATGATCCATTTACTGCTTTCCCTTAATCCACTCAATTTACTACGTGTTTATTTAAAAAAAAAGTCTTGCTCCTTTCATATTTCCCACAGTCTCTGGTGCTGCATCCTATCTATGCTGCGCACCTGTCCATGAGAAGTTCAGACAGCTGGGTAAACACAGCTTTACTAAATAGGACTCTTGCAATATAGTCACAAGAAAATCTAAACAAGATAAAGGCCAACTACTGAGAATGGACACAATAATATCTTTACCAGGCGTGTCCCTCTCTTGCACTAGTAAAGTACGGCTTGAATGTGGCATAACAAAGGGCCATTTCATAAAAGGGCACTGAAGAATAGTGTTCCTGATAAACAGGCCTTCAGTCTCCTAGATGGAGCTGAGAAAAATCTCCTCTTACTTTTTTTCTGTTATACTGCCACCCCAAAGCTCAAGACTTCACCATAGCAGCTGGTATCTCTCCCGGCAAAAGGGACTGAAGAGGACTGTCTTTGGGAACCATCCACTCTCTTGTTTAATCATCTTGGGAGAGCCCGTAGTCTACTGAGAGAGATTTGGCATTCCCTTCTCATGATTGTTCAGCATAGGCTGAATGTTCCGGGGCTAGTCACTGGTTTGACACTGGTGTTACTCCCATGACCCCTGTGGAATTGCTCCTGATTTACACTGGAGTGAAACGACAATCAGGCAAGCTGCCTGCACTGATGTTAGGAGTTTTGGGGAGTTAGACATTGACTTGGGGATAATGGAATCTAACTGTCCCTGTGCTTGTGTAACGTGCACTCTCCTAACCCCTCAACATGAATATTTAAAGTTGAGTGTGACTTACTTTAACTTACACTTTTATACACCCTCCCGCTAGTTGCTCTCCCTGCTACATTCCTTTCTTCTGGACCTTTGGCATGTGAGTTACACCAGTTTAAACTCCCTTACCCATAGCGGCCCCAACTCATAGTTCCTCCACTTCTGTATTTTGCAGAGGAACAGAATGAACTTTGTGTTCCCTGGATTCTTCCACCCAAACATCTGAGTGTCAGGCCAGGTCTACATGAAGCGCGAAAATCGATTTTAGATACGCAATTTCAGCTACAAGAATAGCGTAGCTGAAATCGATTATCTAAAATCGATGTACTCACCCGTCTTCACCGCGCGGGATCGATGTGCGCGGCTCGCCATGTCGATTCCGGAACTCCGTTGGTTTTGGTGGAGTTCCGGAATCGATGTAAGCGCGCTCAGGGATCGATATATCGCGTCTAGATGAGACGCGATATATCGATCCCCGAGCAATCGATTGTAACGCGCCGATACGGCGCGTCGTATAGACGTGGCCTTAGTCTCTCAGACAGAGGAAACTAGAATCAGAGACAGAGAGGTCCTGCAGGGAAAAACACTAGGAAAAGCCAACCTCAACACAGGCCTGAGGTTTATATTCTGTTTTTGTTGTTAAATTAAAAATGAAGGGAAACCTTGGGAAGGTGCTAAGTGTGGAGCCGACCCAGTATATCTTACCTTCTTGCAACCACACTAGGAGAAAAATAGAAGCAAAGTGAAGTCAGCTCAGAGGAAGGATGCAGGGACTAACTTGAGGAAAGATCTGAAAACTAAATTCTGCTCTGAGTTACACCAATATGAATCCAGAGTGACTCCACTGAGGTAGTGGAGTTAAATGAGAGCAGAATTTGGCCCTGGACATATGTTGCTGAACTGAGAGAGAGAACATTAACTGTCTCTAAATCTTTGAAGGAAGTAAACTCTAAGGAAGGAAGGAAATTACTGAGTATGGTACAAAGAGGTATGAAGTCAGCAGCTTCAAAGTGAGAGCAATTAAACTATGGAAGCCTCAGTCTTTGAGACATTTAAATTCAGAGCAGACAAATCCTTGGAAACTAGATTATAAATTAGCAGTTCTCAAACTGTAGGTCGAGACCCCAGAGTGGGGCTGGCATTAAACTTGCTGGGGTCCAGGGCCCAAGTCAAAGCCTGATCCCCATTGCCTGGGTGATGGGGCTCGGGTTTTGGCTTTGGCCTCCCTGCCCAGGGCACTGGGGCTCGGGCAGGCTCAGGCTTCAGTTCTCCATCCTGGGGTCGTGTAGTCATTTGTGTTGTCAAAAGTTGGTCATGGTGCAATGAAGTTTGAGAACCCCTGTTATAATAATCCTTCAGTGATTAGGGGGCTGGAGCACATGACTTATGAGGAGAGGCTGAGGGAACTGGGATTGTTTAGTCTTCAGAAGAGAAGAATGAGGGGGGATTTGATAGCTGCTTTCGACTACCTCAAAGGGGGTTCCAAAGAGGATGAATCTAGACTGTTCTCAGTGGCACTGAATGACAGAACAAGGAGTAATGGTCTCAAGTTGCAGTGGGGGATGTTTAGGTTGGATATTAGGAAAAACTTTTTCACTAGGAGGGTGGTGAAGCACTGGAATGGTTTACCTAGGGAGGTGGTAGAATCTCCTTCCTTAGAGGTTTTTAAGGTCAGGCTTGAGAAAGCCCTGGCTGGGATGATTTAGTTGGGGATTGGTCCTGCTTTGAGCAGGGGGTTGGACTAGATGACCCCCTGAGGTCCCTTCCAACCCTGATATTCTATGATTCAAGGGTTGTAGGTAATCTGAAAGGTCTTTTCCATCTCTCAGGTCTATGTTTGTGTGAACATGGTGGCTGGAGTTGATCTAGACAGCACTGTCTGTGAGTGCCTATCTGTCTACTCAGGCTGGCTCCCAGCTGCATGTAGACACTCCCCCTGACTCAGGCTCCCCATCAGCGCATGTGGGCCGGCAAGGAGCCTTGACCTCTGGGCTCCATAACAGCTCACTGGGCAAGCTGTCGAGGAACTGAACTGGCAGGAAACCAACCAGAACACTAACGGGAATCCATCGGAACTCCGTTGGGATCAGCCTGTCTCTGGGAAATGTTTCTATTCTGAGGAATTGGTCAATTCCAAGGAGAAATGTTTCTTTGGGATTTTTCCAACCAGCTTCACTAGGGCGATTCAACACCGGTGAAACCTTTTTCCCTTTTTTTCCCTTCCTCCAAAACAAAATTTTCACAAAATTTATCCAGTTTCAGGACGTGTTTTGATTTTGAACGAAGGCATTTTCTGACAGAAAAATGTTCAGCTGGAGATTTCGCAGCTCCAATAATGGCTCCTCGCAACAGCTGGCCATATTGACAGCCTTAAATAAAAACAGTTGATTGGGAAGCGGAAAACGTGGGGCTGAATCTTTTACCATAGTGATGGATATGTTAAAAATACCCAAATAAAGAGATTAGATTAGATTTACACAAATTAGTTTCTTCATCTCTGTGTGGGAGCTTGCTCTTTGCATGGCCAGAGATCTCATTTTTTAAAGTGAAAGACCTGTAATTTCAAAGCTGCAAGCTAAGGATGGTGCCCCAGTCATAAATCTGAATCCTTCACGCTAATGCGTTTGCAGAAAGAAGGGAAGTAGGTGGCGCCAGGATTCATGAGACGTGAGTTCAGTCCTCCGCACTGCCACCCACTTCCTGTGGGACTTTTGTGTTTCTGTGCCTCAGTTCCCCCACTTTAAAATGGGGGCAATAAGGTTTCCCTTACCTCACAGGATAAAAAAGATTGTGAGCACCACACATTGTGCTGATGGGCCCCTAGCTAGCTAGACGCCAGAGCCTTATTGTGTGACTTGCATGGGAACGCCTCTGCAAACAAGATTATGTCATGTTAATATGGGTGAAACTATGCTGGCACCTTTGGGTATTAACAGCAGTGGGTATTAAATGTTTCTAGAAGCCTGAGCTGGGGGCTGGTGAGCCAACCAAACAAAAAGTGCTGAATGCTTCTCTCTTGGCACACTAGATTCCTGGGTGCCTGCTACTCATTGCCCCTCCCTTCAAAGGAAGGATTCCTTTCCTTTGGGAGCAGTCTTAACCCTTCTTCTGCCATTATCCTCTTCCTGTGTCTACACATTGTGCTTGTATGATCCACCTCCTCCAAGATAAGGGGGCTGGAACACACGATCCTCTACAGACCATCCCTAAGTCATCATGGTTACCCTTCCCTTTGTGAGGGTCCCACCGAGTGCAGACAGGATGCCTGTAACTGGTGTGCAGGGTAACCTTGAGGGGAGAACGCAGACAAGTCACTCCAATAGGAAGTCTTCCAGACTGCCTGCTAATTGTTCCATATGGAAAGTGAACTGAGGGAGCAAACTGTGAAACATGAGGGCTGTCAGTGCTGGAGGGGGATTTGCATTAGGGTTGTCAAGCACTACCTGGTTTTCCTGTCGTTATTTATTTATTTGGCTACACGCTGTCACTCTGTGAATAATTTGTAGTTTCCCTCTCAGCCGCCTCTCTCCCTAATCAGGTAAAACACAGGGCCTGATGGACTGCTCTGTTAGACCTATCTGATGTTGGTGGGACTCCACTGATTTCAACAGTTACATGAACATAAGTGAATGGACAATGAGACCCAAAGAGTCAGGGGCTGGCAGATAGGACCTGATCCAAACCCTGCTGAAGACAGTATGAGAAGGGTGTTGGAGAGGGAGGTGATCAATGAGTTTTGAATCGGGGCTTTAGAGAGAAACCTATGAGCTGGATTCTGGGCCTGATTCACTACTGTTACTTCAGTTTTACATCAGTGTGATGCTGCTGAAATCAATGAGACTCCGGTAGCGGAGAGCTGGAATAATGCAGTCATGAATCAAAGCCTCTGAACTCTGCTACACTGGTGTGCATTTAGCCAAACTGATTTAAACGGGGGTTTCTCTAAATATACCCCAGCATACCCAAGACCAGAATCCAGTTCAGTGACAAGAATCCACTGGCACTTATTCTGGTGCAAATCAGGAATAATTCAGCTGAATCTAATGGAGTCACAGTGGTATAAGAAAGATCAGAGTCTGGTCACCTTCTCTTCTCTCACTAGTGTAACTCCATCGAAGCCAGTGGAGTAACTCCAGATTGAAACTGGTGTGAGAGTAGAATCAGGCTCCCTGTGTCTTGCTAAATTCTCTTTGGAACAAAATTTTGATACTTTGGCTGCTTCATTTCATTTTGATGTAAATGTCCTGAATTACAGATTCCACATGGCACTAGACAGGGACTATTTCTCCCCTATTCCTTCATGCTTTTCATTATTCTCTTACATATAACTCTAAGGGCGAGGCGAGGGTGGGAAAAAGCATGACTTCAGACAAACAATCTGTTACAGCTGAACAACTCCAGTTGTCCCATAAGCATCAGCTCCAGTTAAATCGGGATGGAACATAATACATGGCTGCTTCAAGATTACCTTAAAAAAAGTACTTCAAAACAGCCTCAGTGCACCAGTTCTTGTTGAAATCACATGCACCATTAGAGGAAAATATGTTCCCTAGCCACACGTGCTATGTAAAAAACCCTCCACAAAACAAAAAATCTAGAAGTTTTCTATAAAAGAGGAACTAACTGCCAATCTCCTTGCAGTAGACTTTACTTTTATTTGATATGTCGGGGCTGGGGGCTTGGGGCAGGGTGCAGGGGGAAGGAATGTTGTTATTTAGGACATTTGGTTTTATGCCAAGAAGTAAATTCCCTTTCCTAGTGGAAAAGGTGCCAATTCAAATATTTGAACTAAAGGGATTGATTTCTCATTGACTGGGATTTATAGTTTGCTGGCACATTGTAGCGGAGCTAGGCAAGCAAAGGTTATGCAGCCAGTCATTATTAGATTTGGAATTATTATGGATTTTGATTTCATTCAGAAGGGATAGACACAAAATTCCACGTTTTAAGAGTGAATCAAACTGTTAGAACCTGTAAACATGGTTGCCAGTAAATATACCAGTGTAACTGACTGTAAGATTAGACCCTGTACATATTCAATGCGGCTCTTAAGGTGTGTGAGTACTCCAAGAAGTGAATCTACAATGAGGGCATATTAGGCTTACTTCCTTATGTCTGATGCAAAGTCCAGCAAAGATAGTGGGAGTCTTACTTTACACTCTCACTAACCGTTCTGTGGATAATTACAAATCTCTAGTCTCTAGAGGCTGGTGAGGCGGTGCCTTAAAAAAAAAAGAGCATAATCGGAAAAAAGTGTCAATGTTCCATCAGCTGTCACTTCTGCGGTATTATTCTGACTGCATCCCTTATGCCAACAGTGTCCAACAGAAAAAGCTCTGACCGCTGTAGTAACAAACATTCCTATAAGCTGTAATGTTTGGACCATTACTGTTGGCCGCCGGCACATTATTTGATAACAGATGCTTTGAAATAGTTTGTCTGAAACATGGCTAACAGGGGTAAACAATACAACCGTATTTTCCCCTCGCATAAGGCCGACGTATTACGAAGGAAATTGGATCATCTCAGTGTATTCTTTGGGTGAGGGAAGATGGAGCGTAGTAAACACACCACAGATTTCAGAGGAGAGGGCTCTTACACTGACTCTGGCTTTACTCTTCCCAGAGCAGCAGGCTGCTGCTATAAAAACTGCTCAGTGAAGTAGGCAGTGTTCGCATTCCCATCCTGCTGTGACTCTCTTAGAATGCAAACCCCCAACTGCTGGGCTATTTTCTTATTCGTATGTCCAAGTCAGACAGTCCTTCAATGGGAGGTGGCCTCTCAAAGCAGACTTTGTTAACGACCTTCGTGTGAAGCAGCTCTTTCAACACCTGGCCTAGCAGGGCTGACATGCCTGATATTGGTCTATCAGATCTCAGCCTATGAAAAGCTCACAGCGGACCCGAGTTCCCCTATCCACCTCTTGGTCTGTGTTTCGTGTACTGCATACTGGGTAATAGAATGAGAGGACTCTGTGCTTGTAAAAGTAAATGGGCTCTTCATCAAGAGAACAACTTACAGAGATCCTGCAACTGCAGCTAGCATTCCAGCCATGTGCACACAGACTGCCTTCCCAGTGCCTCCCCAAACCCTTCCATCCTGAAACTTGTGTTCCTTCCTTCCAAGCTCTGTGCAGATTGAAACAGTCTATGGGAAGACAGAGCAATGGGAGGGAGAGGCAAAAAAAAGAAGATACAAACTGAGGGAACCCTGCAGAAGTATTTCCTACTCTGAGCTGGTTTTCAGTCCCTCCCTTCCATGCAGTGCCCCAGTAGCCATACTGCCTTTGGGTGGCTGCCCCACACTGTGCTCTGTGAGCAGAGAGCTAATGCTGCCTCTGTGGACATCGCTCCCTGCAGAGCATTCTGTAGTTTTTGGTAGGGAGTGCTGCTTAGTGTGGTTCCTTTCCTCCTGGCCCTGTCTACTTTTTCTGCATAGTCCAGAGACCACACAGATTTGCAAGGGCAGAAAGGTGGATAAGGTGCATCTTGGTGAGCCACATCCCACCTCTGACTTCAAGGGTTTGAGCCCTTTTGTTTTAAAGCTCTGAATGATGTGGCTGGGGATTCCTTACAGTGTTTATTTTAATATGGAGATATACCAATCTCAGAAATAGAAAGAACCCTGAAAAGTCATCCAATCCAATCCCCTGCCTTCGCTAGCAGGACAAAGTACTGCTTTTACCCCAGATCCCTAAGTGGGCTCCTCAAGGACTGAGCTCACAACCGTGGGTTTAGCAGGCCAATGCTCAAACCACTGAGCTATCCCTCCCGCCCTGGTTTTGGCCTGCCATTTGAATGGTGCTCTGCTGCTGGCTGCTTGCTGTAGAGCTGGAGTGGACTTGCCTTTACTATGTTTGTGTGTTGCCTCAGTATTACTCCCAGAATCAGGGGCCCAGGGGGTTATCCCTGCTACCCCTTGCCAGTGCCAGATTCTCTTCAGCCGTTTGTGCTTTGTTAGATGACTCCAACACTGGGATATCATTCCACAGTCGAACACACCTCATCACCAAGCCTTGGTCTGAAATTCTGCTCCAGGGTGAAAGTGTCCAAGGCCCTAGTGCCCAGTGCAAGATGCCCACAGGTCTGTATTGTCTCAACACTGCTGAAGCACTGTGCTGGCGCTGTGCAGGACACCACCAGCGGAGGCTCTCTACAGGGTCAGCACTCCACAGCACACCTTTCAGAGTTAGCCAAACGGAGGCAGAGCCCCACATGGAGAACAGTCGTGGGGCAGAGCGATGGGATCTGCCATTATGTATGTCCAGGGGCCCTACTGCCTTGTCCAAGTAGGTCAGAGGAGCTGTGGCCACCGTTCCAGCCCACAGGCTGATGTCCTGAAATGCCATTGCTAGAATCAGGGTGCTTCACTCAGTGTCTGAGCATCAGGTAAGAGTAAACGAGCCTCAATTTGCAGCCTTGCAGCCTGAGCTGCTTGCGAGATGCCTTGTATCTCGGGCAAGAGGTAACTTGGAGAAACAGACCCATCCTTGTGAATGGCTGCAGAGTGTTTCACAGGGGATGTTTTATATTTGTGGTATTTTGATTGCTTTGGGCTCTGCTGTCTTCAGGAGAGGAAGGGAGTTTGGGTTCCCTTGCTTCCTAGCAATGATCTGTAATTAAATATAAATGCCACACTTCACTTGCAGGCAACCAAAGGCCTTTTCAGACTTTACTGCGGGTTAGCCACGACCTTCCAAAAAACAGTGTGCGTGGAAAAATAGGGACATTCGCTGCTCTTTGTCATCATGTTAAGTAATAGCCCTGCCAAGTATGGTAAATACTCTGAAGTCCAGAAGACCATGGAGCATGTGTTTTAATATTTGCTAGCATAAAATTTGCATCTGGTGAGGGTTAGATTCCTTATAAGGGACCTCTAGAGTGACTAGTCTCAGTTATCGTTGTACTCTGAGTGCATTTTTCATCAGACCTGCTCATATCTAGGCATGCCATTACCAAGGGAGGACCTGCTCAGCATTAGCCTTATTATTAAATAGCAAATCAATCCTGCTATGCAGAGTGCAATCCACTTATTGCTAGTCGTTACTCTAGACTGATGAAGTCATGAACAAATGAGTGCGCTGGAAGTATTTAACATTTCATACCCACTGTACCAAACCTGACCCATCCCCTCAAACCAGGCACTGTTTGTGGATCCATCCTACTCTCAATGATTGGGGCTTGGCGCCTTTTTAGCCCTGATCCTGCAGGTGTACCTCTGCAGTCTCTGGGGCTCTGTGCAGGTGCAAATAATAGGGGTAAATAAAGCTTACTTGCTTTTGTTTCCAGGGCGACGCAGCATGGATTAGTGGTCAAAGAATGGCATTCAGGACTCCCCAGTCCTCTTCCTGCTTCAGTTGTTGACTTGTTGCAGGGGAAGGAACCTACAGCCTGATTTTCAGAAGTGCTGAACACCCACAAATCCATCTGAAGACAGCCAGAGTTGCAGGCACCCAGCACATTTAGGGTTGCCAACTTCCTAATATTTAAAAAACGGACATTCCAGCAGGAGTGCTGGAACCTCCCCCACCCCACATCTTCCCCTCCTCAAGGCTTCACCCTTGTTCACTCCTCTTCCCTCCTCTCGTCCTCACTCATTGCTTTTCCCCTCTCCCACCCTACCCAGGAAGCCAGGGCTGGGAGCTGCCTGATGCAGGTGGAAGGAGGCCCCAGCTCAGTAGGGGCTGCCACGGGGTGATAACTCAGCACCTCCCCTCCTCCCCAGCCCACAGTAACCGGTCCGGTCAGTAGATTCTGTCAGGTCCCCTTTTCAATCAGAATTTCCAGTTGAAAACTGGACATCTGGCAACCCTAAACTGGAAAGTCAGTCCCTTGCCACACTTTCTCTGTGTCTGTTCCCTTGTGGGCACAGCGATGCTGTCCTCCTAACATAGGGGTGCTGGGAGATTTATTATAGCCAAGTTTGTAGTGTCTTTCCTGGTGCCCAGCCTTGTTCACCTATCGCTATCTCCATTCCATATCCTGTTTCCTGATGTTTATTCATAGAACCTGCTTTTCAATTTGTTTAGATTGTATTGTCAGGAAATGAAGCAAGGCCTGCACCTTATAATATACAGGCACCTAGTTACTCATTACCTCATTAGCACAAGGATGTATGAACAGCCACACGAGTAAAATGATATTCTGCTGTAATATAAACAAAGTCCCTAGTAAACCAACTCATTGAAAATGCATTCTCCTACAGCGGGCTGGCAGGCTTTCTTTCACTTCTACTTTTAAGAATATTTTGAAACATAACGGCTCATTAAGATCATTTTAAAATGTCCAACAGACATTTTAATCGGTCTAGGAGCAAGTGCTGCATACACAAATGCATAACGTCTCCCTTAGCATTAGCATGCAAAGAGCTGTCACTCTCGGAGTGCACTCCAGCAAGCTGGTTCTCCAGTCCCAACAAAAATAATGTACATAACCATATCTGTGTATGTGGCACTCTGAGCTACTACAATGCTCTTGTAGCAGTCAAATGGAGGGTTAAATGACTCTTTTGTTAAAAAGCCCTTCTTATTCACTGCTGCTGCTAGTGAGTGAGTCAAACGGACATTTAAAACATTTCACCACGATTTATATAACTTTGTGCTGAGTCACTTGGCAGCTCAGAAATAAGTTTTCTTCAGTACCTTTCTAGAATAATCCATTTTGCCCCACAGTCTGTGGAACAGTCACATTTCTGCTTTTTACAAAGTTGATCTTCATCGTTTTGTTTAGAAGGGAATAAAAAGTGTCTGGAAATTGGGCCCAACACATTGGGGATGTTTCACAGGGTTTGAGGCAGAGGTGGAGGGGAGGGAGGTTGTTGGTTGGTTGGTTTTGTTCATTTTCCTGAAAACCTTAGTAAATTAGCAACAAAAAAGCATCAACCTGAATTCCTAGATGTTCAGATTTTACAGCACAGCCCTAACAAATAGTTTCTTGGAAGCCTGACACTGAAATCTGCTTCCTTGGTGCATAGTTTACCCTTTATCATATGTATATAGCAGTTTATTTTAGGGCTGTCCATTGCGCTGGTCAGCACTGGATGCTCATTTGAGGCTCATCTGGAATATCTAGAGCTTTCAACCTCCAACTCTGCAATTCTCCGTTCCTCTGCTCCCGTCTAAAAAACCTAGTTTCCCACCTTATCTTTTATGGCCTCCTAAGGTGGATCCCAGCAGCCCTCTGTCCCTCTTCTGCATCTCTAGGAGATGAGCAATAGATGTTCTCCCCTTCCAGTGTCAGTTTCTGAGGAGCAGAGGCAGGTGCAGCCAATAGGCCTGGTCCTCTTCCCAAATCACCCTGCTGGCACTGAGTGTGGCCTGGCCTCCAGTTCTTCTGGAGCAGGACCCAGAACGCTGCATTGCTGCATGCTGGCCCGCTAACAGGATGCACTACGGCACAGTGAATTCTTCACTGATACCCATTCTACAGTCCTTGGGCTGATTCCCAAATGAAAACCTATTGCTACTCTGCAGAAACTCTTAGTATCGGTCTTTCGCTTCACCTGCTTCTGCATTGCTAGTGACATGTGCCATATGGATGGCTTAGGTTAAAGCAGGTGAATGGGTGTCAGAAGAGCAGGATTCTAGTCCAAGCAACCCCATTAACTTCTTGTATGACCTTGGACAAGTCACTTACCTCTCAGTGCCTCACCTTTCCCCTTTATAAAATAGGGACATTGATACTTTATAGCCCCTCGGAGGTAGGGGGGGTAAAGTTTAATTCGTCAATGTCCAAAGTAGTTTGAGATGGATGGAAGGTACCATATACCAGTATGGGTAGTAACTAAGATTCTTTATTGTGCCTTGAGAGTTCAGGTCACAGAGGAAAAGTGTCTTTGCCTGATCAATAAAAACTGAAAGGGTCAGATTCTCAGCTGGTGTAAATCAGCATAACTCCATTGACTTAAATGGAGCTCCGCTGCTATACACCAGCTGAGAATCTGGCCCCATTTGCTCTTAGTGGATATTTTGTTTGTGACATAACTTCCACAGGTCATGAACTGGAGTAAGATCTCCAAGGGGGGAAGTGGACAAAGCTTTACAGAACAGCTTGTTGTATCTGGAATCCTGATGGCTGGAAATAAACACGCACAGACACCATGTACAGTGCACACCATTTAAAAAGTAGTCATTAGCCAACTGTTCTCAGACCAGGGCACTAGAGAGAGACCACAGTTATTTCCTGCTTTAAGTCTAGGGCAACTCTGTGTTTCCCCCATAACAAAAATGTGGCATCTGTTGGAAGATGACTTTTTAATGACAACCACTGTACGCCTGCGTTAGATTTACAATCATGTTAATTAGCTTCACTGAATTGGAAATCAATTATCTAGAGTGACAACATGACCCAAAAGTATAGTGTAGACAAACACCGAGTGTGCAATAAGCTATGCTGCCATCTGATGATGAAACTGGAACTTATTATTTAATGTTGAAATAGACCGTATTTGCATCCAAATATCTCATAAAATAATTTTTTTTTCAAAGACAAAAGGGGAAAAACAGCAGTTGTGACTTACAGGAAGAATTGTATGTAAATAGGATGTCCCAAGTTATCGGGGCCTTTACATTTTGCCTTGTGTTTAAAACACTTTTATTTTAATGCACAAAGCGTTTACTCAGTTCAGTTCACCTCAGAGTTATGTGACTTTACACCAGCTGGGTATCTAGCCAGGTATTCTTAATTCTGTAATCTGAATCACTGCTTTGGAGGCAGAGCTATTGCTGAAGTCCTTCAATCTGGAGCTCCCTGGCTGTGCTACTCTAGGAAATTACCTTTTTTTGTTTTAAATCTCAGCTTCGGTTGTGTTTGTGTTTACGGGTGGCTTGTTCTCTGGGCTGGGAGCGTCGATGCTGGTGGGACACAACACATACTTTGTTATCCAGTCCTAATGGCCAGACAGTGCCAGAATATGAACTGCAAACCACCACTGCTCTTGTCTTATCCCCGGACTGCTCCCACTAATTTATTGGCGTTGTAATTATATTAGTTGGTGAAGTGCTTTGGGACACTTGGCATGAATAGTGCTTTACAAGTGCAATATGTTGCTGCTGCTGTTCAAAATGCTGCAAAAAGGCACTTCTGCTATAAATTTAATCAACAGACAACAATGCTGTTACTGATCTCAGCCCATGTGTTGGATCGTTAGCACTGGAGACACATATACCTCTCCGCTGTCCCTCATTAGGATTGCCCATCACTTCAGATCTAAATTTGCCTCCATACCACGTGTACCTACTGCCTTTCCACTTTTTCTCCTTGATATCAGTACTGCTGATTTGTAGGACCAAAGCTGTAGAGAATACACTTCATGTTTCTGTTGCTCTGCCTAGCCGCCCCTTTGTCTCCTACCACTGGTTTTCACACTTCATTCCATGCCACCCCGTATGTCTGGAACAATCCCTATCTCTTCCTCCTTCAAACCCCTGCAAAAACCACATACCTTTCTTCTACAGAATTGCTGTCCCACTTTGAAACTGGACCACCCAGGCCAGCTTCTCAATCTGGAAATAGTTTTTTCTGTGTTTACAAGGCACAATCTGGAGGGAGAGCATTACTCAAGAACTCTTTTCTCCGGCGGCGAAGCAGCCACTGTCTCTTTCACCTCATTAACTGCTGACTTTATCAACCTCCTTTTTGTTTGTTTCCCATTTCTTTCCATCTCCACTTTCAATAAAGTCAGGCAGCTGAATTTTCTGAACCCACTAGTGCGTCATGAAACTATGACTTGTGAAGACCACCTGAGCACTGATTGCTATTAGTATAAAATGGTCTTTTGAAAATGCTGAACACTGGCATGGGGCTTTCTAAATTGGATTATTATACACTTGGCGAGTGGTCCCCAATGCGGTACCCGCGGGCGCAATGGCGCCCACTGGGGCATGTATGTGTGCCTGCCTAGTGATAAGGTGTGAAAAGTAGTGCCGTGGCCCCACACCTGCCGGGGACAGATGTTCTCTGTCCCTGGCAGGCGCAGGGCTGTGACTTCTCTCTGGCTTCTCTCCGCGCTGCCCAGTGCAACCTGGTCTCATTTTCGTTCGTCAGAACAACCTACCAAGTTTAGTAGTATCATGGTAGTGCAGATGTAGACTGTCTCATGCACGTGCTGTTGGTTCCAACCTCTCGTCACTCGTGCATCACTGCCCTTTTTTTTTGCTTGTTCCTGCACACGCAGTGGGATGTCATGGCCAGTGTTTCCGTATATTATGTGAGTATTCTTCCGCTGCACTGATACTGCTGTTTTCTCATGCTTTGCAATTTATTATTTTTTTAACATTTTGTCCCCAAATGAGTGGTTCAAATATAAGACAACGTACGTATTATTTCAATGCAGAGTGGGAAGAATCCTATTGTTTTATTGAAAATAAAGGGAAATGTGTTTGTTTATTGTGCGGGAGTGCTGTTGCAGTGCCGAAAAAACATAAAGTCAAACGCCATTTCCAAACTAATCACGGCTTTTTTGACATTAGCCATCCACTTAAATCTGAGTTGAGAAAGGCTTGATTTGAGTTGATTAATTTTCTTCTATCTGCCCAGCAATCTGTTTTCACTAGACAAGTGGTAAAGTCTAAAAATGCTACTATTGCTTCCTTTAAAATTGCTCATCTGTTCACAAAGAAGTAAAAACCCTTTCAAGATGGTGAATTGTTGAAGGAAGCATTTTTGACTGGTGCTGATTGCCTGTTTCAAGGATTTCCTAAGCATGAGATTTTGTCGGCAATACACGGCTTGCAGTTATCAGACAACACAGTTATAAGGAGGATACATACAATTTCAAGTGACATGCAAACTCAGCTAAAGGATGACTTGGAAATATGTGACTAGTTTTCACTGCAGTTCGATGAGTCGACAGATATATCGGATATTGCGCTGTTGGCAGTTATGGTGGGGATGGTATTTAGTGACTTCAGCATAAAAGAAGAGTTACTAAAAGTATTGCCTATGAAAGGGTGAACAAAGGGTGAGGACATCAATAATTTATTCAAATCATATGCAACTTCAATTAGTATGCCACTCCACAAGCTATCTGCAATCACTACTGATGGGGCACCAGCAATGATGGGCAGTGCTAGTATATTCATTGCACTCTGCAAGAAGAATGAATCCTTTCCAAACTTTGTCTTATCATTGCATTATCCACCAAGAAGCTTTGTGCATCGAAGTTCTTTCAGCACGTCATGAATGTCGTTATTACAATAATTAACTCTATTCAAGTGAAACCTTTGCAACACCAATTTTTTAAGGCCCTGTTGGAAGATGTTGATGATAAACAATCTGATCTTATCTTGCACACAGAAGTACGATGGCTGAGCAAAGGTAAAGTTCTTGCATGTTTTTTAAGCCTAATTGAATAGATCAAAGAATTTCTGAAGTCCCCAAATCAGAACTTGAAGCAACTAGAAGACTCCAGCTGGTTAATGGAGTTGGCTTTTCTTGCCGACATCACTGACAAATTGAACATTTTAAATCTTGAGCTCCAGGGAAAAGACAAACATGTGGCTCAAATGATAGGTTCTGTAAAATCATTCAAAGCAAAACTGGTCTTGTGGACGTCAGATATGAAGATGAAGTCTGTCATACATTTCCCAAGCATGAAGAAAATGGTACGTGACAGTGATTTTTAACCTATCACCATTTGTTATCCACGTTCAATCACTTCTGGAACAATTTGAAAAGAGATTTCAACAGTTCACCATCATTGAGCCTTTCTTGTGAATCCTTTTACCTGCCAAATAGAGGTAACAGAAATGGCTACATCAGTTGTGAGTCTCATTCAAGTAAGAACAGAAGAAGTGGAATTGGAGATTTTGGACCTTCAAAATGATATTGTTCTAAAACCCTGCACAACAGATGAAAACTTTTGGAATCTGGTTGACTGAAAAAAGTTTCCTGCCTTAAAAAATGTAGCATACAAAATAAAATCTTATTTCAATTCCACTTGTCTGTGCGAAGTTCTGTTTTCAACAATGAACATCATAAAATAAAAATACAGATCTTGGCTTACAGATCCCCATCTTGATGATTGCTTATGAACGGGAATATCATCCTACTCTCTCAATTACGAAAAATTGGCTGAAGAAATGCAGTGCCAAAAATCACACTGACTTTATTAGAAAAATCACGTGAATTAATGATACCTATTTTCCATTAAGTGCTGATGAGCACGTATGATTAACTTGTGTTTAAATTTTTTTCATATTTGTTTGTTTGTTTATTGAAATCCAGATACAAGTAACAATACAAAGAATATTTTTAATTAACCATTACTGGCTATCTATGTTAAAGTAAGAATAATAAATATGTCTGGACCAACAGTTCAACAATGTTTTACTTTTTTAAAATAAATAAGATGAAAACCGTTTATGATATTTATTTTGTAAAAACTCCTTAATTTTTCTTACAGGTAAATAAAAAAGAGAAAATTCACGTGGTAAGGTGAAAGAGTAATTGCCAAATAATTTAATTAATACTTTTTACATGTAAAATTACCTTTTTTATGGATTCATATATTATGTAATATTAAATATGATGCTTTTTGTATTATTTAATGTACAAATGCAAAATAAGCCTTGAAAAATTGTTGGCGCCTACCACACTCTTCTGAAAACATGAATGTGCTACTGGCCACAAAAAAGTTGGGGACCACTGCACTAGGCAATAAGGTGCTTAAAAAGCAACATGATAAATAACTTTAAAGCATCTGTGACAAAGGAAAACATGCTCCATTTTCATTTCAGTGTAACACTGTTGCAAAAAACAAACATTCTGGGATGTATTAGCAGGAGTGTTGTCAGCAAGACACAAGAAGTAAATTCTTCCACTCTACTCTGCACTGATTAGTGGCATATTGTGTCCAGATCTGGGAGCCCCATTTCAGGAATGGTGTGGACAAGTTGGAGAAAGTCCAGACAAGAGCAACAAAAATGATGAAAGGTCTAGAAAGCATCCAATGAGGAAAGACTGGAAAACTTGTGTGTGTATAGTCTGGAGAAGAAAAGAGTGGGGACGTGATAACCATTTTCAAGTACAGAAAATGTTGTTACAAGAAGGAGGGAGAAAAATTATTCTCTGAGGACAGGACAAGAAGCAATGGGCTTAAATTGCAGCACAGGCAGTTGAAGTTGGACATGAGGAAAAGTTTCCTAACTATCAGGGTGGTTAAGCACTGGAATAAATTCCCTAGGGAGGTCGTGGAATCTCCATTGTTGGAGACGTTTAAAAGCAGGTTAGACAAACACCTGTCAGGAATGGTCTAAATAATACTTAGTCCTGCCACGAGTGCAGGGGACTGGACTAGATGACTTCTCAAGGTCTCTTCCAGTCCAGTGATTCTACAGTTCTATGAGTCTGTGATTATTGTCAATCCTGGGTGTTCAAAATCATGCAATTGCTTTTAAAAAATAATAAATTTTAGGTTTCTTCTTATTTGCCAGCTGGTGTTTGAGTCTTTAGGTTTCACGTTTTTCAATTTTTTTTTTCTGCAGCCATGAATGCAAGAAACTTTCTTTATTAAAATGAAAGGTGAGATTATCATATCCTGCTATGATTCCAGGAGCTGTGACTTTAAGAAAAACCTAAAATATCATAAGACTTGCAATAAAATTGTGAGAGTTGGCAACACTGCATTTTCAAAGCACAAGGTCACTGTTGTGGAAGGGAATAAGCGATTGGTAAGTTGAGGACGAGAGAGAAGTGACTGGCTGGGAATGAACTGCTGTTTAAAAATTAGGAGTCTCATTTTCAAAATCAGAAGCCTAAACTGCACTCACAAAAGAGTGTAATTTCCAGTTTGAATCTTACAGTGGAGCCAATCCAAAGCCCTTGAAATCCATGGGAGTGGTTCAAATATATATATAAACGAGAGAGTTGTTGATCCAAATGGCACTGGTTTGTTCAGTTACAATCTGTGTGTGTACAAAAGATACTATGTCCATGTAATCAGCTGTTTGCATGGGTGCACCCAGGCTGTTTACATGGTAAAAATTAGGGAACAATTTTTTTTCCACACTCACGCTCATGCAGCATTCCATTAAAAGTTCAATGAAAAGATCTGTTTTGCCAGAAAATATTCTTCTGACCAACAATGTTTGCATTTAGGCCTAATTAATTGTTTTAATAACAAACACCAAAATTACACTTACTCTGAAAACATTTTAAATGTGCTCAGAATCTTATAAATAAACATTGCAACAGTCATAATACTGCTCTGCCAAAGGCCGAACATTATTTGATGTGTGTATAGCTTTAGTTTAATTGCTGTATATCTTACATCCCCATTAGCATGGGCTGTTATTGCTTGTCTGAATATAATTTCCATTTTGTAAATTGATCAGCTTGTGGAAAGTGTCAGACTAGCAAGTGGTGATTTGTTTATTTATTATAACTGAAGTATTTGCTCCCCACTCAGACTTTAATGAATGAAGCATCACAACACATGGGAGGCAATGAAGAACTGTTCTGTCTGCCTCAGTTTCCCTACCTGTAGAGCAATGTGCAATTGTATAACTTCCCAAGGCCATACAAGGCATAGTAGCAGAATTGGGGACAGAACTCCGATCTCCAACATCAACCACAGACTGTCTTTCCTAAGGCATGAAAGCTGAAGTCTTCCTATTAATCTACAGAACAAACAATGCACATTTCCTCTGGAGTGACATGAGGCTGACTCAGGGCAGAATTTAGTCCCTAATTTTTTAAAATCTGGTGATGAATATCTGCCCTGTTATCAGACTTTATGAATCCAACTGGGTCAGCTTTCCAGTCAATCCATTCAATGTCAAGAATTTTATCATTGGTAGGACTGGATGGCTCAGGGACTGGTTATGGAATAATGGAGTCTTTCACTGAAGGATTACATCTGTGAACCAAGCTCAGGTTGGTAATGGTCAAAAGCTATTATGATCAGATGGTGGCTTGGTGATCTGAAAAATGTCCTAGTATCTCAGCCTGCTCTTAGTGAACAGCTGTCTGGATCAAAGAAACTACCCCTGTAAATGCCTCTAAAAGTATGTCTACACTGCAGTTAGAAACCCGCAGCTGGCCAGTGCCAGCTAACTCAGGCTCATGAGGCTTGGGCTAAGGGGCTGTTTAATTGTGGTGCAGACATTCAGGCTTGAGCTGCAGCCCAAGCTCTGGGACCCTCCAACCTTGCAGGGTCCTACAGCCCAGAATCTAGCCCAAGTGTTTATGCCGCAATTAAACACTCCCCAAGCCCAAGACAGCTGGTATGGGCCAGACAGAGGTGTCTAATTGCAGTGCAAAGATATCTTAAGTGGCAGGTTAGGTCTTAGAAAGTAAAATACCCCCTCGTTCCTAAAAGCAGGGCTTTCATTCAGCTGGAGCCCTTCAGTAAATATTTTCAAACCTGCAGGAGCCCCAGCATCTGCCACGGGCCTGAACCCCCAAGCCCTGAAGGGCTAAAACCCAGTTCATGTACACACACACACACACACCCCGTGCAGCTGAGGCTCTGAGCCCCAGCACACCTCATGGACTGAAGCCCTCAGTCCTGGTGCCTTTCCCACCACAGGGCTAAAGCCCCTCACACCAACGCATGGGGCTGAAGCCCCAAGCCCCAGCCCCTCCTTGTGGGGTTAAAGCCCTGAGACCCTCCGACATGCAACTGAAGCCCAGAGCCCTGAATGGGAGAGATGGGGAGGGAGTCTCCTGGGAATAATCTCTGAGAATTTAAGCGCTGCTTAAATGTGATCTTTGAAGGAAGGATGGTCCAGTGATTAAGACACTAGGCTGGGACACGTGAGTCCTGGTTTTAATTTCCCTGGGTTCAGTTCTTGGGTGACCCTGTGCAAGTCACTTAGTCTCTCTGTGCCTCAGCTCCCCATCTGTAAAATGGGGATAATAATACCGCCCTGTTTCACAGGTGTGTAGTCAGGATAAATGCATTAAAGACTGAAAGGTGCTCAGATACTATGGTAAGTTTCATAGATGGATAGATAGGACTGAGGCACATTAGTGGGAAAGCTTTTATTAGATAAATCAGTAGAGGACTTCAGCCTCCCATAGCTGAGGAATAATTGTCTTGTGGTTAATGCACTGGACTGGGAATCAGGAGACCTGTATTCTATCCCTGGCTTGATTCACAGATTCCAAGGTCAGGAGGGAACATTCTGATGATCTAGTCTGATCTCCTGTATAATATACCCCATAGAACTTCCCCATAATGATTCCTAGAGCAGATCTTATAGGAAAATATCCCGTGTTGATTTAAAAATGATACAGATGGAGAATCTACCACAACCCTTGGTAAATTGTTCCAGTGGTTAATTGTCCTCACTGTCAAAAATGTACGCCTTATGTCCAGTCTGAATTTGTCTCGCTTTAACTTCCAGCCATTGGGTTATGTAACACCTTTCTCTGCGAGATTGAAGAGCCTGTTATTAAATACTTGTTCCCCAAGTAGGTACTTATGGACTGTAATCAAGTCACCTGTAACTTTCTCTTTGTTAAGCTAAATGGATTGAGCTCTTTGAGTCTGTCACTCTCAGGCAGGTTTTCTAACCCTTTAATCATTCTCATGGCTCTTTTCTGAACTCTCTCCAATTTCTCAACATCCTTCGTGAACTACGGACACCAGAACTGGACACACTGTTCCAACAGTGGTTGCACATGTGCCAAATACAGAAGTAAAATAACCTCACTGCTGCTGTTGCTTGAGATTCCCTTGTTTATGCATCCCAGGATTGCTCCCCTTTCCATTGTCACCCTGGGAGCATAGGTTCAGCTGATTACCCACCACCGTCGTCCAAATCTCTTTCAGTGTCACTGCTTTGCAGGATAGAGTCTCCCATCCTGAAAACATGGCCAACATTCCTTATTCCTAAGTGTCCACATTTACATTTAGCTGTATTAAAACACACAGTAATTACTTGCACCCGATTTTCCAAGAGATCCAGATTGTGCTCTACTATTGTCCTTTCCGTTATTTCCCACCCCAGGTTTTGTGTCATCTGCAGACTTCATCAGGGATGATTTTTATGTTTCCTTCCAGCCATTGATAAAAATGTTAAGTAGCGTAGGGCCAACCACTGATCCCTGCAGGGCCCCACTGGAAACAAACCCACTTGATGATGATTCCCTGCTTACAGTTACATTTTGAGACCCATGTTAATGAGCGTTTAACCCATTTAATCTGTGCCAGGTTAATTTTATATCATTCTAGATTTTTAACCAAAATGTCATGTGGTACCAAGTCAAAGTATATTACATCAACGCTATTACCTTTATAAACCAAACTTGTAATCTAATCAAAAAAAGATATCAAGTTAGTTTGACAGGATCTATTTTTCATAAACTCAGGTTGATTGCCATTAATTATATTACCCTCCTTTAATTCTTTATTAAACAAATCCTGTATTAGCTGTTCCATTATCTTGCCTGTCAGACTGGCAGGCCTATAATTGCCCGTGACATCCCATTTACCCTTTTTAAATATTAGCACAACATTAGCTTTTTTTCTGTCATCTGGAACTTCCCCAGGGTTCCAAGACTTATTGAAAATCAACAGTCGAGCGAGCTCCTTGGAAAGCTCTTTTTTAAACTCTTGGATACAAGTTTTCTAGACCTGCTGATTTTAAAACAGTTCTAACTTTAGTAGCTGCTGTTTAACAGCCTGCAGAGATATTAGAGGACTCAAAAGAGTGTTATCGTCATCATTATCATCATCATCATCATCTGTTTTTTTCCCCAAAATACATGCTTCATTAATTAACAGGAAATTGTATTCAGAGCAGCACTAGCAGCACATGCTCATGGAGTTGTAAGACGCACAACAATTAAATTCAAGTTATACAACAAATTGAGTAACATTCAGCCCTTGGCTTTGGCAGGGCGGTATTATGATGGTTGCAATGTTTGTTTATAAAATACCAAACCACTTTAAATGCTTTTGGACTAAGTGTAATTTGGGTGTTTCTTACTAAAGCGATTGACTGGGCCTAAATGCAAACATGACGGGTCAGAAAAGTATTTTGCAGAGAAAGAGATCTTTCCCTTGAACTTTCCATTCTGTGAAGGTTTATTTGCTGTTTACTTGCTATGTGTGCAAGGATTGCCTGGTAAGACTCCAAAAAACAAACCAGATGTGAAGTAGAAATTGGAGATGAAACTATCAGAAGTGAAATAGCCTTTGTTAAACACTGATTGATTAGGGTGAGGAGGTAGAATGGTTTTGGAATTAAAACAAAGGACTAGCTAAGAGTCATGAGATACAGGTTCTATTCCCCAATCTGCCTTTGATTTGGTACATGACCTTAGTCAGGTAAATTAATCTCTTTGTTCCTCAGTTTTCCCCATCTGTTCAATCTGGATAATAATCTCACCTCGTAGAGGTAGTATGAGTCTTAATTAAAGGGACAACATCAGTTTAAAAACCATAATCTATTTGGCCTGTATCATCGCAGCCATTTTCCCCTATTGTTTGTATGGGTTTTTCCTATTGCAACAGGGCAAAGAAAAAATATAACAATAGAAAAAAACTTAATTGTAAAATAACAGAAATTTGTGAGACGACTCAGAGAGTACCACAACAGCTGAGCCTGAATATAACTCACTTTTTAAACTGACCAGATTGCAAGCCGATTGTGCCCTTTAGTGTTTGTAACCTGTTTTGGAAAATCATATATTTTCGCAAAAGTAAGTTAACTGCTGATGTTGTTTTCATTGCAAAGTGTTTCAAACTCACCTGTTGTTTGTTTGGGGCCATACAACTTTTTTTAATTTTAAAAGTTGCTTTAAACCTTTGTATTTTGAAACATTGTCTAAAACATTATCAAAATGGCTTTTAAGATTTTTTTATTTACCAGAAAAAAATTTCAATGACTATTTCAATATCATTTTATGTTTTCAAGATTTTTTTAAAAAACATCAAAAGAAAGGCACAGAGCTGTTTGTGAAAAAAAAATTGTTTTTAAAATGACACCATTTTTGACAGGAAAAGCTCTTTGACCAATGCTAATTTTGAGATAGAAGGGCACTGCTGAAACACAAAATACTGTTGTTCTGGTTGTTATAAAATACACAGGACACTTTGGAAAAAAGAAGCAAAGTAAACAAAAATGACTATTATTATAGTGACACTAGTCACTGCTGACCTAAGTAATAATGTAGCGGCAAGTCCTATAGAGTACTGGTACCAGTTTGACGCCATATGGGTGTCACTTAGGAGGAAGAATACTCTATACCCAGGAGCAGTCAACTAGTTAATTTTATTTCATTCACAATTGTCTTTCCTTAATAGAGAAGACTTATTCAGTGGTCTGTACTGGGACTGGTTAATTGTAATCCCTGAGATTCTTCATAAAGAGGTCAACAATCTTAGTTGCCTAAAGCTTGTCCTCAGGCCTTTGCTATCTACACAGTTTTTCTGTAGCAAAGGAGACAAGTGCCCAGCCTACTGATAAACTATCAAGAATAGTTTAAAGCTCCCTCCAACAGCTTTATTCATCCTTAAGGTGCCCTTCTGCCATTGAGGAAGCTGTTTTTTGAAAGGGAAGTTCTTCCTTGCATACAACCTCCTGAAGTCTTCTGCGGCAGCAGCCCACTCCCAGTTCACCATCAAAAGGAGGGGTCAGTCCTGGCTCGGGTACTATTGAATATTTTCATTAACGACTCGCATAATGGAGTGGATAGTAGACTTATAAAATTTGCAGATGATAACAAACTGGAAGGGGTTGCTAGTATTTTGGAGGACGGGATTAAAAATCAAAATAATCTTGACAAATTGTAGGGTTGGCCTGAAATCAACAAGATGAAATTCAACAAAGACAATGAAGTGCGATGCCTGGAAAGGAAAAATCAAATGCTGGTAATGAGAAATAACTGGCTAGGCAGTAGTACTACCGAAAAGGATCTGGGGGTTATAGTGAATCACAAACTGAATATGAGTTAACAATGGGATGCAGTTGCGAAAAAAGTTAATATCCTTGTGGGGTGTATTTACAGGAGTGATATGTAAGACAGGAGGTAATTGTCCTGCTGTACTCAGCACGGATGAGGCCTTAGCTGGAGTGCTGCATTCTATTCTGGATACCAGACCTTTGGAGAGATGTGGACAAATTGGAGTGAGCCCAGAGGAAAACAACAAAACAATAAAAGGTTTAGAAAACCTGAAATATGAGGAAGGGCTTAAAAAACTGGGCATGTTTAGCCTTGAGAAGAGAAGACTCAGGAGGACCTAATACCAGTCTTCAACTATATTAAGGGCTGTTATAAAGAGGCTGGTGACTGATCGTTCTCCATGTCCACTGAAGACAGAACAAGAAGTAATGGGATTAATCTGCAGCAAGGGAGATTTAGGTTAGATATTAGGAAAAACTATAAGGATAGTTAAGCTCTGGAATAGGCTTCCAAGGGGAGGTTGTTGAATCCCCGTCATTGGAGGTTTTTAAGACCAGGTTAGACAAACACCTCAGGGATAGTCTATGGTTTACTTGGTCTTGCCTCAGCGCAGGGGCTGGAGTGGAAGACCTCTCGAAGTCCCTTCCAGCCCTACATTGCTATGATTCTGTATCCTTCCCATCCTCCGCAGGGTGGAGTCAGAGATATTGCACCACCTCTGCCATAGAGGCAATCCAATTCTAATGGTGGAGGAACTGCACAGCATGCTCCTTGCTTCTCTCAGAGTCCTGATTGGGGGTGGGGGAGGGGGGCTGGTGCTACCCTGGCTGACTGGCAAAGGTCTTTAATGGGACTGTGAGGCCTATGAACAGTTCTCCCTGAAGGCGCACTCCTGAGCTTTGCTCAGCATGAAGAAGGACCTTTTAGAGGCCAAAAAACTCCTTCCACCGCACAGCCGTCATGGAGAGCAGAAGCTAGGGCCAAAGCTCGCCATCCATCGCTCTCTCCCAATGAGATGGAGTAGGCTCAAATCCTTCACATCAAGTTTCAAAATAAGCAAGGTCCATCTCTTCCCACAGGACTGCTGTGACTCCCACTGCCCTTGTGTCCCAACAGGAGGGTGGGACGTTTGTTGGTATGGGCTCCACATTTCCCATGCTGCTCTGTTAGTGCCACTGTCCAGCAGGGCTATTTGCTTTGATTTCCCCCTGGGTGCCCAGACTGACCTGTAGTAGGTCAATCTGGGACACAGCCAGCCACCATGAGGTCTGGGCACCTCACAAGGCTGCAGACAAGGACTAGAGTCTTAAGCCCCAGTGCTAAGCAGTTGGTATTCCAGTTTGTGTCCATAGTCCTTCTCTCATTACCTCACAGAGAGCCTAAGTTATGGGCACTACTCCAGCTCAGCTTTATTTGTCTGTGTAATCGCTCAGCATCCTGCTGGCATACAGTTTCGTAGTCCAGTGAACCGAGAGTTTATTACACTGACTTTCTGAAAACGTCAAGCTCTGCTTTCTTCCTCCTCTCACTCCCCGGGATCCGTTCTGTATAGTCTGTGTGAAAACTGATCTGATGCCCTGCAGGCATATTTTGTCCAAAGTCAAACTCTCCCTCTTCCCCGCACTTTCCTCCTTTGCACTCCCAGGACTTAAGGGATTGTCCTGGAAAATAGTGGAAGAATGGGATGGAAGTAAAGAGGCATAGTTTTCTCAGAAGTTTAACATTTCTGGGTAAGAGTTAACTGGAAACATCTTGTGGGCAATGCAGCCAATTTGGAGATAGTCCCAGCCTGAAATATGCTGCTCTGTGGCACTCAGGATTTTATAGCGTCTATCTCCTGAATCATTTACAGGCCATCCGGTCCATATCCAGCTGCATGAATGAGGTGCCGTCTATGACGGATTCCATTTCACATTTCTGAATGAGTCATCTGTGGTTTCTGTGTGGTTGGTTCAGACTCTCAGTATCTAACCATGTCAGAAAGACAATTCATTCCAGGATATTACTGAACACAAATGAGATAGGAGGGGACTGGCTTGGTAACAGGGTATGGAAGTTTTCACCTCTTGGTCGCTGGCTCAAATCCAGACCCACAAGAGTGACAGCTGATGGAAGTTCAGACCTGAGAACTCCTTGGTGGCATATATGTAATGAGTGGGTCATCTCAGTCCAGTTCCTAGTTTCCTAGTGTAAAGGATGGTTTGCCGCGTAGCAACAATGACACCTGCTGGCAGTCTCAATGGACAGGCCAAGGCATAAGGGCATGAAACAAAACTGTCTCTACCCGTACTGCCTCTGCCCGTACTACCCCTGTTCTGTCATTCTTGAACCGAGCACTGAGGAGCACATTAAGCCCTGCTGTAACCACGTGCAATGTCCATTGATGTCAATGGGAGCTGCTTCCACTGACACCATGGCTGAATGTGGTCCTTGCTGTCCAGGGCTGTCTATCTGATTCCGTTCATTAATGGTAAGCAGCAGCATTGTCCAGTGGACACCTGGCAGTGCAGAAACCAGTTCCATTCCTACCTCTGCCACTGACTTACTCTGTGGCCTTTTCAAAAAGTGTCTAAGTCTCATTTTCAAAAGTAACTTGGTGACTTAGATCCTCAAAGGTATTTAGGTGCCTAACTCATTGATTTCAGTGGTAGTTAGGCACTTAAATATCTGAGCATATGTGGGCCCTGGGAGCATCAACGTTCAATGAGATTTAGGGTTCTAAATTCCTACATCTCTTTTAAAAATGACAGGCTCCTAAATCACTTAGTAACACTTCACCTCCATATGCCTCGGTGTCACCATCTGTCACATGGTGATAATGCCATTCTCTTTAGCAAAGTCCTTTAAAGTCTATGGATGCAAAGCACTCTAAGTATTATTTCATTATGTGACCTTTCATCTAACCCCCTTTGTACTAATTAATGCAGTTCTGGCATATGCAATATTTATGAGGCTGGAAATACACTTCTGAAAACACTAGAAATGCTCATGTAGAGGCTTTCACGTTTGGATAGTGCCCACAGGCCTAGCATCACGTTCCATGTAAAGCATGGCGCTGCTTTAATCTTTGCTAACAAGAATGGAAATGATTGTCAACATTTTTTTTCTTTCTCATGAGGCCATTGTGTGTTTTTGTAACTTTATTATCAGAGAGCAATAACAAGCAACTGGTGTGTTGTTGTTTTTGAGTCTGGGAATCTGCTTGCTAGATGCTTCCCTCTGCATATTTTAAAGTTAAATATTTGGGTTGCTGTTCCCTTTTCAGGTCCTGCCATGATACAAACTGGCTGGAGCAAGAACGAGCTACGGCCTGCTTCTAATCATCCTGATGACTGTAGCTTAGACGAGTCCAGACTAAACGGTTGTTATGTAGTTTCATTGTTTGGGTACTGACAGGCCCCGGAGACCTTGTGAAGTGGTGGAAACTTGAAGAAAAATATTGTTGCTATTGTTTTTGAATTACACTAGGCTGTTTAAAGAGGTTTGACCATAAGGCAAATAATCACACTTGGAAGAATTGTTGTTAGGTAATTCTGCATTTCAATACACATGTCCATGAGAAGAGGCGGAGACAAGTGTTTTCAGCATTGGGATTAAGAGTCATGAATCCTGGCTTCATTGTTGGCTCTGCTGCTAGCTCAGGGGGTAATGTTAAGCAAGTTTCTAGGCCTCTCTGTGTTTGCCCATGGGGATAACACTTCCCTATCCCTCAGGGGTATTGCAAAGTATAATTAATCAATATTGTGCAGTGCTTTGCAGTGTTTGGATTAAAGGGACTACATAAATGACAACTCTTGTTTCTGTTTATGTGAGGGAATCTATATACCATTCTCTACTATCCCTGCTGATTGATTTGACTGAGACTGGGAAACAGGAAAGAACGCTGACCCTCAAAACAAATTATTTCCCACTGCTTTACTGCTTTCTGTATGCCCCACCTTTCCCACTTACCGCTGTCCCCACAACAGTGTTCTTCTAGAGGTCTGAATCCACAGCTTCTGGATCCTATAACACACCAATATCAAGGCACCCAAAATCAATGGCCAACAGAATGAGTGAAAACGTTGGTCCTGGTTCTTCCTTGGGAAGCTATCTTCTGTCCTGCAGGCTCTGAGGTTGTATGGACTGTTTCTTTAAATCTGAAGCATGAAGCCAGTTGGGACCAGGCTGAGGAAGATTCTAGGCAGCAGCTCTGTAGTGAAGCAGGGAAGGTTTGAGGATAATGCTGCTCTCCTCGTCTAAGTGAGTTCCATGTCCATTGTTAGCGGAAAAAGCAACTGGGTCTGCACCCCTTCCTCGTTGCCACATGGCAGAGGCAATGCATGTTCCTTCCTTTGCAGCAGTGCAAGAAGCAGCCTCTATTTCTAGGCCCAAAGTTCTCTCCTTTGTGCACAAACCTGATGTTATCTCTGCTCTGACTAGACAGTTATTTAAGGGCACAAATGCTGAATCATGACAGTGAGGATGCAGAAAATGGCTCAGAAGTGAGTCCCAAATTGCTTAAAGCTTCCTGCATTCGTGTCTGCTGTCTCTCTTTTAGGTGACTTTCCCCCGCGTTTGGGCTTCAGCTGATTGTGGGGGGGTATTATGTCTGTAAGGAGAGGGTGGGCTGAGGTTGTAGCAGTGACACGGCCAGTAGATTCACATCTACATGGATGCACTAGCTAGCTGTTGCACCTGCATGGAATGATGCAGAAGTATTCCAGAGAAGAAGGATGCTCCAGTGGTAATTCTGTTAGCCTGGGTTTCAAGAGACCTGGGTTCAATTTCTTGCTCTGCCTCAGGTTAGTCACTTGGTCTCTTCGTCCCTTAGGGTATGGCTACACTTGGAATTTCAAAGCGCTGCCGCGCTTTGAAGTGCGAATGTGGTCAGAGCAGCAGCGCTGGGAGAGAGCTCTCCCAGCGCTGCACATAAACCACATCCTTTACGGGTGTAGCGTGCAGCGCTGGGAGCCGCCCTGATTACGCTGATGCTTTACAGCGCTGCATCTTGCAGCACTCAGGGGGGTGTTTTTTCACACCCCTGAGCGCGAAAGTTGCAGCGCTGTAAAGTGTGAGTGTAGCCAAGCCCTTAGTTCCCCACCTGTAGAATGGCAGTAATAGCACTGTCCTACCACAAAGGGGCAGTGTGGGGATCGAGATATTAATGTCTGGAAGGGGCTCAGATGCTGTAGAGATGGGGGCCATGTAAGTACCTAAGCTAGATGAATGGCCTTGCATTAGTGATAAGCGCTTCTGGTGTGGGCCAGGGGGAAAGATCCTTTCCCATCTTGATGCCTGGCCAGTGCCCAGCCCATTTACTTGGGGCCCTGTGCAGAGGGGAGAGGATTTTGGCCATTGTGAGTTGACATTTGCAGTCGAGGATAATGAAGATCCCACACACTGCACTGAAATGTGTGAATTGTACTTCTGGGCAGACTGAACCTCACCTTCCAGTGAAGCTTTGTTACTGTACATGAAGTGAATCACTTTTCAATTAGAGGCTTCCACTGTCTCTTACTGTTTCTTTAACACAAAAGCCGTGAACAGAATAATGCACCGCCAGGGTGTGGTTCCGTATGTACGTGGAGGGTGGCTATGTCAGGAAAGGATGGCTTTCAGTCAAAGGCTGGTTTGAGATGCAGGGAGATGGGTCAGGGATATTACTTTGGGGCTTTTTTAATTTAAGTAGCTGCCTAATTGAGGGCATTGGCCTGGCACGTTCCTGTGCTGGAACAAGCCTGAACAGACACTTGCATGGTGAGTGATGTCGTGAGATGGATTTACCTTTCCTTACCGCTGATTTTTGAGGCGAGATGGACTGGGAATGCTGTGCTACCGTTCTGCGCTCGACTAGATTTAGCATGGCATTCAGATTCAAGGTCACTGAGGGCTGAGGTTCAGGTCTTGAGCGATTCCGGCAAGATTTCTGGTCGGGGCACTGGAACAGTTTGTATAGTAGGGGTGCTGAGAGCCATTGAACCAAACTGTAAACCCTGCATATGACTGAAACAACTTCAAGCCAGGGGGTGCAGCAGCACCCCCAAGCCCCTACTTCCAGCACCTGTATTTCTGTTCCCCTCCTACCACAAAAACCAAAAATCTCTTGAGATCAGCTTTCTAGTGAGATTTCAGCCATTTTGGGCTGCAGCCAATGAGAATCCAGAAAATAGGATCTTCCCTTTCATCCAGCCCTGGTGAAAACTGTGGGAGGATGGGTATGAATCTGACCCATCCCTGAAAGGATGAGTTTAAAGTTCTGGTCCAGCTTCATCTAAATTTGGAGATAATACTATAAAATGGGCAAGATCCATTTCCAAAGCAGTTGCACAAGGGACCAAATCAGCTGGCATTTGTGCTGTTGCCACATAAACAGAAAGCCGGGCTATATGCTGTCGAGACCCCAAAGTGGGTCATGACCCCATTTTAATGGGGTTGCCAGGGCCAGTATTAGACTCGCTGGCACCCACGGCTGAAGCCAAAGGTTGAGTGCTTTAGTCCGGAGCAGTGGGGATCAGGCTCTGCCCCTCCTTCCCTCACCCAGGGCCATGTAGAAATTTTTGTTGTTCGAAGTGCAGTGAAGTTTGAGAGCCGCTGCGCTGTATTAATTGGCATCACTATTTAGGTCCATCTCGTCTAGCAAGAAAGCATGTTGGCACCAGCAGGTCAGGTGCTGCACTTCTTATAAAACAGGAGGTGACCAGTCCTGCAAATACCGCTTCTGTTGCCCGCATGTGGTCAGTGCTGCTGTGGATGCTCTGCCTGTGCTGGCTCTTCACATGCCAGCGTGCCTGGTTCCACAAGCACTGCAGCTGCTCCTCTCAGTCTGCTCAACAGCATGATTGGAGCAGCCTCCTTCGGGACTGCGCCATCTCCCTGGGGAGTTCAGCAGCAGCTTCTCTTCCCCTGGGTGGGCAGGTCCGACACGCTGGAGCACCTGGGGACACGCTGAACTGGGAAAGAACTGGCCCCTGAGAGCCTGTCTTCTCTTGCCTCTCATCGGGGGTGGCTTTCCGCCTTCTTGCAGTGTCCTCCTCCTCCTGTCTCCTGGCTAGGAAGTTTATGGGGAAGGAAGCGGAAAGGCTCTCTCACACACTGCAGTGTTAAGGGGCCAGGCTGCGCATGCATGCCTGCCTGCCCTCTCTCTGCCGCTCTGGGCTCTGTCCTCTGGAGCCTTGTCCAAAGCAGGGAGGTCAGTCCCACGTGCAGCTTTTTGCTCCTCACCCTCACCTCCTCCCCATGTTGGCCCTTAGCACTCAGAGGGCATAATCACTTTAGTGCCAGCAGCAGCCTGGGACGGAGAGATTGGGGCAGGGTTTGGAGACCCCGGGGCGAGCATGGCTGTATCTACATATGCTCCACCATTTCACAAAGCCCAGACCACTAAGCCCTGGAAACAGGGACCAGTCTGGCCACTCTGAGCTGCACCTTCTGAGTGTGAAAATGGGCCACCTCTGATAATACTCGTACGTAGCACTTTTCATCCGTTGATCTGTCGGTGCTTTACAAAGAAGGCCAACACTCTTCTTGCCATTGGACAGATGGGGAAACTGAGGCACAGAGTGGTGAAATGACTTGACCATGGTCACCCAGCAGAGGTGGGAATAAAACCAAGTTCTCCTGGCTAGTCCCACTATAGGAATCAGAATGATTCTATAGGAATCAATCTTTGTTCAAACCTAGTCACTATTCAAAGGACCAGGGCGGTCATGCTGGGGAGGAGACACTGTGTTTTCTCCTACAGAACAAAAATCGAATCCCTGCTCTAAGTGCAAAACTGAACTCAGCCTGAGCTGCAGGCAGCACCTCAGTAATATAAAATACATAGACAATTTCTGTAAAAGCCTGATTCTCATATTTTCCTCACATCAAAACAGTGCTATTTCTGGAAAGCATTTCCCACTAGAGCTGCTGTGAAACACTCGACAACAGCTACAGCGCAGTGGTTACCTTGCAGGAGAAACTCCAGTCCTCAAAGGGAAATGGTGAGAAACAAATGTGGAAACTCCCTTACTAAGAAAAGGAAAAACACTGTCCAGTATTTTACAGCAATCGCTGCAAACGCTACAGGTAAACTGTAGCGGTTTGGACCACTTTTCACATGGGCTTAGATTGGGGCGGGCAAACTTTTTGGCCTGAGGGCTGCATCGGGTTTCCAGAATTGTATGGAGGGGCAGTTAGCAAAGGCTGCACCTCCCCAAACAGCCAGGCATGGGCTGCCCCTTATCTGACCCCCCCCACACTTCTGCCCCCTGATGCCCCCCAGTACTCCTGCCCCATCCAACCCCCGCTCCTTCCTGACTGCCCCCGGGGACCCCTACCCCCATTCAACCCCCCTGTTCCCTGCTATCTGACCGCCCCAACCCCTATCCACACCCCCGTCCCCTGACCACCACCCCAAACTCCCCTGCCCTCTATCCACACACACACACCCCGCTCCCTGCCCCCTTACCGCGCTGTCTGGCGCACCAGTGGCTGGCGGTGCTACAGCCGCGCCACCCAGAGCACCGGGACAGGCAGCCGTGCTGCCTGGCTGGAGCCTGCCACGCCACTGCGCAGCACAAAGCACCGAGTCATCAGGCCCCAGCTCTGCAGCTGCACTGCCCCAGGAGCTCGCAGCCCTGCCACCAGAGCATTGCGCCGGCAGCAGAGTGAGCTGAGGCTGCGGGGAAGGGGGCAGGAGCTCAGGGGCCGGGCAGGAGGGTCCCGTAGGCCAGATGTGGCCCGCAGGCCATAGTTTGCCTATCTCCGGCTTAGATTAAGGTGACCAGACATCCCAATACTGGGGTTTTGTCTTATATAGGACCCTATTATCCCCTTCATCTCTCACCCGCCATTCTGATTTTTCTCACTTGTTGCCTGGTCACCCTGTCTTAGATCTGGTCTGTAGAGTGTCTGCACTGATTTAACTGTTTTGCTTAGGGGTGTGATTTTATACTGGTATGGTAGTGTGGGCACAGTTATACTGGCATAAAGGTGCCTTTACCTGTTATAGTTTATTCCTCTTCCCATACAGGAATAGCTAGACTGGTCTAAGCACTGCAGCCACACTAGGGAGCTTGTACCTTTTTATACCAGGGTAGTTAAAGTGGTACAAAAACTATGTGTGGACAATCCCTTAGACAGGATACAGCCCCACACTGCTGCCTCTTTGAATCAGGCTGGTGCTGCTTTTCCAACAGACTCGGGGCCTCCTGAGCGAAGGATTTCTTTGGGCTTGTGTCCTTGATTTGTTCGTTCCTCTTCCTTTTCCTTAGGAATATTTTCACCGACTCAGCATAGCTCCTTCCTGCTGCTAGCATAATTCAAGACATAACTTTGCCGTGACTGCATATGCTGGAAAGGAAATTGAAAGATTAACAAGTCCAGGCTGCTTCCCCCACCCCCACTTCTTCTCATGATTATTATTATTTAAAGGTGTGTGTGTGTGTTAGGCATTGTAGGGAAATCCACCCTCCCCCCACCCCCCATACTGCCTATCTTTCATCTCCCTTCCCAGGTTTGGCATTAGTCATAAACCCAGATGTTAGAAGGCAGAGCTGAGCAGATCACCAGATGAATATACTCGCACGCTGCTTGGAAGGGTTCATATGTTTCACATGACCCAGCGTCAGTTGCTGATGCTTCCCCCCACCTCTCTTCCCCCCTCTCTCCCTCTCACCCCCGACCCCCCAGAGCCAGCCTCCTTTCATTTAAAGTGTGTTTTTGCCTGCACGTGAGCCATTCATCTGAAAAGCGCTAGAAGCAAAGCCGGCAGAAGGGCTATTGGTTTGCAGCTGCTCCCATGCTTTTCTGGTGGCATGTTCTGCATGTGTGAAATCTTGCAGTGTTGCAAGCAGGTTTGGGTTTGGTTTTGTTTTTTTTCTTCTCCCCCACTCTCTCTTGCTAAGCTGCTGAGGATGGAGATTGCTGTGGTTCGCTCTGGACAGCCGCCAGTGTCTATCTAAGAGACCGTTAGCCGGGAGATGGGATGTGGTAGCATTGTGGAACTCCTTGCAGACACACACACAGAGGGAGGGGAGAGAAGAGGAGAAAAGGGCTGTGCCTGCCTCCTAGCGAACCACACAGAGGAGGAGGGACAGGGAAATGGATGCTGCTTGTTAGGCCATAGGCCTGCTTAATCTGGATTTAATGGGATGCTTTTTTCTGTGGACAATCTGGTTGAAATCTGAAGTGCTGCTGCTGCCGCTGAGGTGAAAAAAAGAAAGGTAACGTGTGCCTTTGTTTTCAGATAGGGACTTCGGTGGGGCCATGGCTTGTGCTGCAGATTTAAAATGCTGTTGGAAGAACAGCTCAAAATAGATCTTTTATCATGTGTAATTAAAAACAAATCTCTCTATAAGATACAAGGGCTTCCCCTCCCCCACTGATTTTAAATGGAGAGACAGAAATGTATGTGGGTGGGTGGCTGGGGGGGGTGTAAAAATGAATAAATGTTGTGTTCAAGAAGCAGAGGTGCTAGCAGTATGAATTCATTGGGGGTGGGGAGCAGGGATTTGGGAGGTGGAGATGTTTGAATTCAGACAAATCTGGATGCATGCTTCCATTGACTGCTAAGATGGACTGTTCTTTCTACATTCCAAATGGCTGCAGCAAGTTAAATGCAGAGCTGGGGGTTGCAAAAGCAAAGCCCCAGAAATATGTTCACTTCTAGCATGCTCCTCTTCCTAGATTACAGCAGAAAAGTTGCTACATGTGAAGTCTAGAAATGGCAAATAAATGACCCTGTTTCTAATCTCTCTGTGCATATATCTATGTGCACTGCAAATGGGTACATGTAAGATTGTTTTCTCGACTGCATTGTTAGCCTGTTTTCTGCTGGGGGAGAATTAGAGAAGTAGATTTGAGCATCTAATGCAAAATTTCCAGGAGACACAATCGTTTCTAATAATAGCTCTGGCACTGGTTTAATAATACACATCCAGAGGCAGTGATCCAGCTATGCTTGCTTAGAGACAACCCAGTTTGTGGAGAAATGTGAACTGCAGCCTTTAAAACACTGTCCTGAGCAAAGTAAAAATAGCTGCACTCAGATGTCTTTTAAATGGAAAGGAGAGTATTGTGTATGTTTGTATGTTCTGTGTGGCACTTAATGGCTCACCACGGAGCTTAGAGTTAAAGTGCACATGCCTTTTTCTAAAGCTACGGAGCCTTACTCGGCTTTCCCTTGTGCCAGTTTTATACCAGTGTAACTCCACTCACTTCAGCTCACTTCTTCTGGATTCACACTACTCGGATTTTGTGAACAGCTCCGAGGAGGTGCGTACTGCAAGGAACTGGGAGCTCTGGTTTGTGTGACCATGCCGTTTTCCCTGCCGAAAACTGAATCCCTGGCACCAGAGAGATCTTGATGGTGCTAAACTAGAAGATTGATTCTCTTTCGCGTTCTGAGGATGGCAGAGGGCCCACAAGGAGGGCTGCTGTGTGAATAGCTGACTGCACACTGTTTGAACCCGTTGCTTGCTGCTGACCCTGGCAATGTTACTGTGCTTTGGCTCAGGATGGCTGCTCAGAGCTACTTGTTTTAATCTTTCTGGCACAAGTTACCAGAAGCTTATCCTCTGCTGAAAATGTGCAGCAAGGAATATTTAGAAAAGAGACACAACAGAGCCATGCTGATTCATACCAGCTGAGGATCTGGCCCCAATGTGTCAGAACTATTTGGGGGTTGTCCTTTGTCAATAATCTGGGGTCCATTCATAATATTTTTTAATACCACTAAGGTTCGGTGGCAAAGCAATTCTTTCAAGTAGCCTTTAATGGTAGCTTGGTTTGGGATATAACCTTTAGGAACAGTATAACCAGCCGGTGCACAGCAGCGTATGGGGGCCTCCTGCTGCTCCCATTCCAATCTTCCATTGATTTCACTGGTGCTGGAATAAACCCAAACTGGTGAGTGCTTGTAAATTGCCTCATGCTGTAGCAGGAAAAGCCGCTGGTGGGGTACAGGTTCAGCAGCAGACAAGTCTGATTATTTTCTGCCATTGAACATGGAGTTTATTTAAGCACAAAGCGTGCGAAGGGCACCGTGGCAGAAGCCATTGGTGGCTAAATAGCTGTTGCTTCCTTTAATAGAGACAATATTTTGAAATGGATGGGAATCAACATCAACCTGAGCTGTATTTTCTGCAAAGTGAGGGATCAATCAGAGGGGAGGAAAATGGTAGAAATTGCTATTAGTAGTTCCTGGGGGCTTGTCTTCATGTACAGTGCTGCAGTGGCACCGCTGTCACACCTTAGTGAAGACACTACTACACCGATGAGAGAATTTCTCCATCACCGTAGTTAATCTGTCTCCCCGAGACACGGTAGCTGTGTTGACAGGAGAAGCTCTCCTATCGACCTAGCACTATTGACACCGGGATTTTTTTCACACCCTGGAATGACGTAGTTATACCAGTATAAGTTCGTATCATAGAATCATAGAGTATCAGAGTCTGAAGGGATCTCAGGAGGTCATCTAGTCCAACCCCCTGCTCAAAGCAGGACCAACCCCAACTATATCTTCCCAGCCAGGGCTTTGTCAAGCCTGACCTTAAAAACCTCTAAGGAAGGAGATTCCACCACCTCCCTAGGTAACTCATTCCAGTGCTTCACCACCCTCCTAGTGAAAAAGTTTTTCCTAATATTCAACCTAAGCCTCCCCCACCGCAACTTGAGAGCATTACTCCTTGTTCTGATACGTCCCTCGATCTGCTGGCAATGCTCCTACTTATATAGCCCAAAATGCCGTTAGCCTTCTTGGCAACAAGGGCTCACTGTTGACTCATACCCAGCTTCTCGTCCACTGTAACCCCTAGGTCTTTTCCCACAGAACTGCTGCCTAGCCATTCGGTCCCTAGTCTGTAGCAGTGCATGGGATTCTTCTGTCCTAAGTGCAGGACTCTGCACTTGTCCTTGTTGAACCTCATCAGATTTCTTATGGCCCAATCCTCTAATTTGTCTAAGTCCCTCTGTATCCTATCCCTACCCTCCAGCGTATCTACCACTTCTCCCCGTTTAGTGTCATCTGCAAACTTGCTGAGGGTGCAATCCACACCATCCTCCAGATCGTTAATGAAGATATTGAACAAAACCAGCCCCAGGACTGACCCTTGGAGCACTACGCTTGATACCGGCTGCCAACTAGACATGGAGCCGTCAATCACTACCCGTTGAGCCCGATGATCTAGCCAGCTTTCTGTCCACCTTATAGTCTATTCATCCAGCCCATATTTCTTTAACTTGCTGGCAAGAATACTGTGGGAGACCATATCAAAAGCTTTGCTAAAGTTAAGGAATAACACATCCACTGCTTTCCCCTCATCCAAGGAGACAGTTATCTTGTCATGGAAGGCAATTAGGTTAGTCAGGCATGACTTGCCCTTGGTGAATCCATGTGACTGTTCCTGATCACCTTCTTCTCCTCTAAGTGATTCAGAATTGATTTCTTGAGGACCTGCTCCATGATTTTTCCAGGGACTGAGGTGAGGCTGACTGACCTGTAGTTTCCCAGATCCTCCTCCTTCCCTTTTTTAAAGATGGGCACTATATTAGCCTTTTTCCAGTCATGCGGGACCTCCCTCGATCCTTGGTCTGCAAGTGAGGAGTCAGCTGCTCAGCAGGAGTAAGGCTGGCTGGATCCTAGCCCTGTGAAAATGTAAAATAAACCCTTGTGCTCTAGGTAAAGTTGTTTTTAAGACACATGCTAGGATTGTGGTACCTGTTCTATTATGAAAATGTAGCTAGGGACAAGAGTGATCACTGGTTTAGTGAGGAATTATTACCCACTCTTGATCTGATAGGCATCTTCTAGTGCTCTCCTCCCCAGGCACTCTGAATTTATTAATGGAGAGTGAAAATTTTCAGGTACTACATCCTGTGAGCTGACTGTCAAATCATATAGGGCCTCATCCATTGAAATTAGAGAGAGCCTTGCCACTGATTTCAATGGCCATTGGATCAAGCCTTTACAGGTGATATGACACATGACAGCACAACTTTATATGTGCAGCATCTTCCATACAAACAGTACACCAAAATATTTTACAGACCTAAAGACCGCAACAAGGAGGAAAAATAGGGTGATGGTTATTGCTGTTGGTTAGTATTTGTATAATACCAGGAGAGTCCTGGGGGCTTAAATAACAGCAGAGGGAAAGTAAAACCACAGGGTATAGACAGGAGAGGAAAGATCCATTGAAATGAGATGGAGGGTCATTGCAGTGGAAATGACAGCTGTGGCAGAAGCTGCAGTGGAGGAGGCTATCCCACCGAGCAAGGTGTGATGTGAAAAGAGGCCAGTGATAGACAGCCGTGGAGAGGACAGGGGACAAGGTCAATGAGGAGTGGGATGATGATGGAAGTGTCTTGGTTTATATGAAAGGAATGTAAGAGTTAGATGGGTTCAGTATTCAGCAGCATCTCCTGAAGATGTTGCCTGGTGACACGGTGATCTTTCACTGGGGCTAATAAGGACTGGACTGGATCAAATGTGGATTGCAATCCACCAGGCAATGCCTTGGTGCTGCAGGAAGTGGTGTTGGGGACTGAGTATATAATAACCTCTTGGCACGTGCACTTTGCAAAGTATGAGCACTAGTTGCTTAGTCCTCCCAAGCCCCGTTCCAAGCTAGGTCCGTGAGTATCAATATTACCCACTTTACAGATGGGGAAAATGGTAGAAGAGAAGTAATTCTCTGTGGCCTCATAGTGGAATTTCGGTGTCCCAGCTTCCTGGTATTGAGATCTATCCACTAGAGACCACAACTGATTGCCAAAGCGCTCTTCTCCCTGATTCAGTACTGAATAGAGGCTCCCGTGTGGTGGGACGCTGTCATATTAATGAACTACAAACACTAGAGGTTTGAGTCTCTCTTCCAAGCCACCTTTGCACTCTGGCTCCTTATGGGGCAGCTGGGGTCCTGATGACCTACTTCTTTGGCTATAACAGCCCCCTAAGGGCCGTTCACTAGACAAGTCACTGGAGCATGGTGTGCTCTGGTCATGATCATTTCCCTGCTGCACGCCCTATTCCAGGGCTGGCATAGAGATCATAGATTATTAGGGTCGGAAGGGACCTCAGTAGATCATCTAGTCGAACCCCCTGCTCAAAGCAGGACCAATCCCCAAATCCCTAGAGGGCCCCCTCAAAGATTGAACTCACAACCCTAGGTTTAGCAGGCCAATGCTCAAATCACTGAGATGTTCCATCAGCTCCATGAAGTATCCCTGTACAATGGATGTATTCCCAGGAGGCGCCTGTTTAAATCCCTGGAGGAACTGAAAACACAGGAGAGAACCGAACCCAGGGTCTTGGCCTCTTTTGGTGCTTAAAGAGCCCATTGCGCTTTTCGTAAGAGTAGGAATGTGGCAAATTCCATTAGAGCAGAAGGTGTCTAGTTAGCTGAAAATTCCGTCTGCAATTTTCGGTTGGATATGGCTTTCTTCTTTGCTGTTGTGGAGTGTTGCCTCATGCTGATTGCTGCGTTCCACCCCAGAGGTGGCTCCCTTTTATGTGCTGGGTGATGAAGTGACCCTTTTGTCCTTTACCTGCTTCACTGGGTGTTGTATGACTTAATTAAGCAAAGTTTGTAAAGTTCATTGAAATCACCAAACAAAGAACTTTATGTAAAAGTGAAGTATTACTAGTCTAGAAGGCAAGCTGCAGTATTTGTAAAAGTGAAACATGCTGGAAACGATTCAAAACAATTGCTAACCCATTTCGCGATGTGATTATTGCAGGAGTGCTTTTAGACAATGAATGCTGTGCTGGCAAATGTGCAAGGCTTTGATTCTGTGTTTAGATTTTTCCTTCTTAGAAGTTCAGAATCTCTCAATCAAAATAAATCCACTCTTGTTTTACTTTCCTAGCCACATGGGTTCCAGCGTGGCTAGAGCCATACCACACACCCTGAACTATCATCGGTATCCTGTCCGTCTGTGCTGAAAGCACCAGTCTAGTCAGGAACAGCTCTGCTAATCGCAGAGCAGCAAAACACATGACCCTAATGCTGTTAGACAGCATTTGCATAGGACGAGTCTACTGTGAAAACTGCCATATCAAGCAAATGGTTTTCAGAATCAGCACAAAATCCTGTAGTCAAAAATCTTCACAACAGCACTTTCAATTAAGCTTCCTAAATCCCCAAACCAAACAACCACTCCACCCCTTTATTATCAGCATGCGCTTGCCCTAAGCAATGTCACAGAGAATCTCTCCAGTTTTTACCGTATTCATTTGCTAGCGAAACTTTACTCCCATCAGCGAGAGGCTGTAGATCACACTGTTTTTTAAAGGGCTGTTTTGCCCTTGATATATACATGAATGGTAACTCTTATTAGCATCGCTGAAACTCTGTGTTGGGTTTCTCTAGGGTGCCCGTCACCATGGTACCCAACTGCCATGTATGCCTTTGTATCAAGAGGGAGATTGGACCCCTTCATTTTCAAATGAAATATTTGCTGTAGAGGATGAGGGTGTCTTATGGGATTTGTAATAAGATACGGTGCCTGGTTTATATACTCACACGCACAACGCAATGATGAAGCAAGCTGGAGAAAAGCAAATTGCTAAGGCTGCTCCTATAGCCTCTTGTGACGTTAAAGTTGTTGGGATTTTTAAAAAAAACTCTGGAGAGGTTTAGACGCCTTGGGAAATTCTATAGCCTTGCAGAAAACAGTGACATGGCAACGGAAGGCTTCCACTTGGACTCATGCAGCAAGATGAAATTGGATGGGGGAGGGGAGATGTATACCTGAGCAAGACCGTGGAGATTTGGAGGCTATCCAGAAGCATCTGGGAAGCATTAGAAAGTTCGGCCTGCATCAGACATGCTGCATGAGAACAGGAGGAAACTCCTTGAAATGGTCTTTCTTTAATCATTAGAGATTCTGGGGCAGCCTCTGTGCTGCCTCTCCCTGCTTAGGCACAGAATGGATCAGTGTGGCAGAAGTTAGGCACTAGTGACTTTCAAACAGTGTATAATATTCTTCATTTCCTGTCCCAAATTCTCGTGTAATGTTGCTGTGCGCTGTTATCTAGCCGCTGTGGTTCGCTCCAGAGCTGGGTGCATGTCACTGGTGGGTAAAGTGATTGCTATCCTGAGTAAAAGAGCCTGTCATTGCTTGGGGCAAGAAGCAGGGACTGTAGATGTACCGGCTGTGTGTCCAGCAAACTGTCTTCCCCTCCGTATCTCTGCTATTGGGCTGCCCCCCCTTGCAGCTTTTACCAAGGACATAGCCAGGTCTTTTCATAAGACTAAACATGTCCAGTTTTTTAAACCTTTCTTTGTAGGTCAGGTTTTCTAAACTGTTTCTCATTTTTGTTGCTCTCCCCTAGACGCTCTCCAAGTTGTCCACATCTTTCTTAAGAACATTAGAATCGCCATACTGGGTCAGATCAAAGGTCCATCTAGCCCAGAATCCTGTCTTTCAAAAGTGACCAATGCCAGATTCTTCAGAGGGAATGGACAGTGCAGGTATTCAAGTTCTTGAAGTGTGGTGACCAGAACTGGTCACAGTACTCCAGCTGAGGCCTCAGCAGTGCCGAGTAGAGCAGGAAAATTACCTCCCTGGTCTTCCATAAGACGTTCCTGTTAAAACACACCACAATGATAGTTGCCCTTTTTTGCGACTACATCACATTGTTCACTCATACACAATTTGTGATCTACTATAATCTCCAGATCCTTTTCTGCAGTGCCACCACCTAGCCAGTTATTCTCCATTTTGTAGTTATGCATTTGATTTTTCCTTCCTAAGTGTAGGACCTTGCACTTGTCTTTACGGAATTTCAACTTGTTGAATGCAGACTAATTCTCTAGTTTGTCATGGTCATTTTCATTCTAATCCTGTCCTCCAAAATGTTTGGAACCCCTCCCAGTTTGGTGTCATCTGCAAATTTTATAAGCGCACTCTTCACTCCATTATCCACGTCATTAATGAAAATATGGACTAGTACTGGACCCAGGATTGATCCCTGCACAACCTTACTAGATACGCACTTCCAGTTTGACGGTGAACCATTTCTAACTACTTTTTGAGGATGGTCTTTCAACCATCCTTATAGTAATTTCATCTAGACCACAGCTCCCTGATTTGCTTATGAGAATGTCAAGTGGGGATGTGACAAAAACCTTTCTAAACTCAAGACAGATCATGTCTCCGGCTTCCCCACTATCCATTAGGCTGGTAACCCTGTGTAAGAAGGAAATTAGTTTGGTTTGGCATGATTTATTCTTGACAAACCTATGCTGGCTATTCCTTATAATCCTGTTATCGTCCAGGTGTTTACAAATTGATTTGTTCCAATATCTTTCCAGGTAGAAATTCCAATCTGTAGCCGAAGTTTGCAGCTTGGCCCTGCCTCTAATAAAGCATGTAAGACTTTGATAGTAAGTCCTCCATCCTTAAGTCCAATACACTCTGCATGCTTCCCTGTCCTTCTCATAATACAGTTTGATACACAGTTTCAGAGCTATGATGCATACCATCATCTGGTGTAGATCCATTGACTTCCATGAAACAGCATCCACTTACGCCAGCTGAAGATCTGGCCCTGTGAATTAAATATGTGGTACGGTTACTGAAAGCCTGTGTTGTGCATAACCCCAAACAGCCTACTCAGCTAATAAAAGCGGCTACACCACCTAAATGTGTGAATGTGTAGTGGTACAATAGGCACAACAGACGGCACTGAAATGGGTATTTTAAGAATTAAGTCCTGATTTGCCCTTCAAGAATAATTCACACATTCTGTTGCTTCCAGCATCTGAGTCAGTTTGGTCAGTCTCCTAGGAACCCACATTGATTTTTTTTTCCCTGCAGATCACATTAGTTTCAACCATAAAGAAATTCATTGATTCATAGATTCTAGGACTGAAAGGGACCTCGAGACGTCATCGAGTCCAGTCCCCTGCCCTCATTGGCAGGACCAAATATGGTCAGACCATCCCTGATAGACATTTATCTAACATACTCTTAATATCCCAGAGATGGAGTTCTAACACTTCCCAGGCAATTTTATTCCAGTGTTTAACACCCTGACACGTTAAGGAACTTTCATAATGTCCAACCTAAACCGCCGTTGCTGCAGTTTAAGCCATTGCTTCTTGTCTATCTCATTAGAGCTAAGGTGAAACAAGTTTCCCCTCCTCCTGATGACACCCTTTAGATACCTGAAGACTGCTATCATGTCCCCTCTCAGGCTTCTCTTTTCCAAGCTAAACATAAACCCAATTCTTTCAGCCTTCCTTCATAGGTCATGTTCTCAAGACCTTTAATCATTCTTGTTGCTCTTCTCTGGACCCTCTCCAATTTCTCCATATCTTTCTTGAAATGCGGTGCCCAGAACTGGACACAATATTGTCCAGTTCTCCTGCAAACATTTTCTCATTAGGCTGGTTTGTTCTCTTGTAAAAATTACCACCCACATCCACGTTCACATCCACATCCACAAAGGAATTCTACTGGAAAGATTTGTGGAAAACATGATGAGGTGAAAGGCTGGTGACATCAAAAAGATTAGATTTGTTTTTTATGATTTGTTAAAAAGAATTAAGTCAGCCGTAGAAGAGGTCAAGAGCTACTCAGACACCTTCAGAGAAAAGGATTTATTATTAATTCTATTATATTAGTGTCTAGATGTTCTAAGCAAGATCAGGGCCCATTGTCCCAGGCACTGTACAAACACGTAGTGAGACACCGTCCTGCCCCAGAGAGCTTACAGTCTGAGTAGACACGCCAGAAAAAAGGTAGGAAGGGCCATAAAGTTGTGAAGTGACTTGACAACTGGTGGTGTGAGACCACTGCCTATCGTGCTGACACCTTGTGCTTCCCCATCTGTCTGTCTCCAGCTGTTGTCTCTTGTCTGAGACTTAAACTGTAGCTCTTTGGGGCAGGCACCGCGTGTTCTGTTTGTACAGCCTGCAGCACAGTGAGGTCCTAGTCCGTAACTAGGGCTTCTATGGTAATACAGATAAACTAATAATAACGTCTGAGATCATGTGGCAGATCAGTGCTGGAACAGAGGTTAGAACTCTGACTCCCAGTCCTGTTCCCTAGACCACACCGTCTCTTGGTCAGTGTGGATTTTCACACTAAAAATTGGGACTAATATGGGAGCGGCGGGCAGGGAGTGATGTCTGGTCGAAGGTATCAAAACACAGAGAGAGATGCTCGAAACTCCATCAGCCAAGCACCCCAACGTTGGGTGCTCTGCAGATGTCTGCAAAAACATACTCCCTTCTCAAACTCCTTATCCTCCCTCCATCCCAACCCCTCACTTCTTTCTTCTACTACTTCTTCCTATTTACTTGTTCTGCTGAGGTGTCTGGGAACCTCATTGCTAGGCACTGTGTCTTGTCATTAACGCACATTGTAAGCTCTTCAGGTCTCTTTTACTACGTTTGTCCAGTGCCTAGCACAATGGCACCTCACTCTCTCATTACAGGTTCTGGGCGTTACTGTCGTCCACATAATAATTCATCATGAAGCCCATACATATGCAGTAAGGACAGTATACCACTGTCAGGTCCATTCATGTCATTTCCATTAGCACAGCTAGTAGATTGTCTTCCCCTTGCCCACCCCCATTTGTAATGAATGCAGAAAGCAGCGCATTGCTCTTTACATTTCTGTGTTAAGCTGGCACATTGATCAAGTGCCTTCCAAGACACCTAAAGCCACTTCCCGGCGTTCAGTACGCACAACATGTCAACTTCGCAGTCAGGAGTCACAAGCGGCTGAGTAGAACATTCTGAGTGACTTCAGGGTTCCCTCTATTAGCAGCAGTTGCAGTCAGCTCTAGGCAGAAACTGATCTATGAGATCTATTAGCCTGTGCAATAGTCTCCCAAGGGAAGCGATGGAAGCCCCATCACTTGACTCATTTTAACCTAGTCTGGACAAAGCACTAGGAAGATGTACTGCAGGGAACAATCCTGAGCTGGCAGAGGGTGGAGCAGGTGTCCTGATGGGATAGATCATTCATTTATTTATTATTTATTCCATTTCTATAGCTCTTATCATCTTGAGGTGTTTATCACAGTTACATTAAAAGTACAGATGTCGGACAGGAGCAACAAACACTTCCCAGATCCAACCATAAGGAAAGTTGGATGGGCAGCAAGGCCCTGATCCAGATAAGCACTTCAGCACATGCTTAACTTTGCAAGATGGACTTGAGCGGGTGCTTAAAGTTAAGCATATGCTTAACTGCTTTGCTGAATGGAAGCCTATATGATAAAGGAGCCATGCAGGTGGGAAGGAAGAAGCATTTTCACCAAAATGCAGAGTATTTTGCAAACTGAGCAGCATTTGAGACTTCTGACCTTGTGATCAATGACTCTTTGGCCATGTCTCAGACTAAGAAAATAGTTCATGATGAAAAACATGCTAGCTGTTCATGGTCCACCCTAGCCCTGGAACCTAGGCTAACTAACTTGCCTTAAAGGGGTTAAACTCTCGCTATACTAGTGTTTGGAAATGGGTGTTGTTAAAATGCGCCACACAACCTGTTTTCCTAGGCGAGGTCTGTTTGAAGGATGGGTGGGTGAAATAATTGAAATGGCAAAACACAAATATTGAAATACCCTGATACTTTGAAACAATGTCGGATTCGTGAAAGGAAGAAAGGGGAGTGGAATGTCCAGGTTTCCTTTGTTTTTCAAAAGAATATAGACACTTATTATTTTCAGAGAGGAAAGCAATCGGTGACAGAAAACAACATAGCAATCATTCTGGTGAGGAAACCGGCATGTCCAGGAAAGAAATTCCTTATCTCAGTATACTGCTGAAAGTAGGCCCTTGAGGCCAGTGTTTCTCAAACATATACCACTGGTGAGCTGATCCAGAAGTCTGTTGGGTAGTACGCTGATTAGCTAAAAGTACAGTGTCAGACCAAGAATCTATTCTAACGACATGGTCAAATACTAAGTAGTTTGAGTTTTAGATGTGGGTCTTCCCATTTGAGAATCTCGGCTTTGTACTGTAAACAGACATAAGGGTATAAGGAGACAGACAGAGAAAGTTCACTTGGCCCTGATTCAGCAAGGCCTATCAAAAACAAAAGGGTGTAAGCACATGCTTTGTTGAATCTGGGCCTTTACGTGCTATGGTGTTTGTGGAAAAAACAACCTGTGCAGAAAATCACTTGGGGAAGATTCTCAAAAGTTTGTAAGTGCCTTGGGAGCCCAGAGTGTGTCTACACTACAATGGGGACAGCATTGCCAAGCTAGTTTTGATCTAACACACAGCAGCATAGCCGCAGCCACATGGAGTAATCTCCCACCTACGTACTTGCGGTGCCCGGCAGTATTGTAACTTGGGCAGCTAGCTCATCCTGCCACTCGTGTTGCCATGGCTACGGTGCTATTGCTAATGAGCTAGCTCAGTCACGGCTAGCTTGGGGGTACCCACATGTGCAGTCGCGTCTCACAATTGCTGTGAGACGCCCGGAGTCCCATGGGCACAAATGGTGCCCTTCCTGCGTTAGGAAGAAAAGGATCCATTAGTAGGCCAAGAGTTCTTTTGGCAGCTGTCAAGGTAAAACAGTGAATTCAGCAGCTCCTGGGGCAGTATTGCTCAAAACTTAAGGAGAGGTGTAGAGAGGAAGTGCTGGGGAGAGAGGACACTCACACGCTCAGGCGAGGGAACACATCACTCCTGGGATTCGGTCTAAATTTGCTCTTTGTTTAATTTCATCCGTTATTTCTATTTAACTCCACTTGTACCCCTTAATAATTTCTCCCTTTGTTGCTGTTCCCATCCTGCAGACAGTGAAGTTATTCCCCTTAGGCTATACATATTTTGTGTTTTAATCTTTCCTCCCAAAAAGTCAATCCTCCTAACTAATCACTTACTCGTTTTCGTTATAGGTCTCTCTTCCCTCTTATTTGTTGCTATCTTCTTGGCATTGATATTCACAGAAATGTCTGCAATATTCTGCATTCTCGGCCCTTTAAAATGCTTCCTGTTGTGCAGAGGATGCCCAGCCCTGCCAGGTGAAGTCCACTGAATAACACTGAAGGCCTGTTTACAGCCACGCCACCACCATGCCCTTCCTGCAGGAGAGGAGGAATTTTAAAGGGCTAGGACTGTAATTGAAGCTTCACCAATATGAGGTCACGCCCCTGGTCTGGGATGTAATGGTCTCAGTGTATGGAACTGTTGTAGCTTCCTACTCAGATTTGAACCTTAGCGTTCATAAACTGAGAAGCTAGCATGAACCCTCTAAGCTTAATTACCAGCTTAGATCTGATATCACTGCCACCAGCCAAGGATTCCAGGGCTTGGCTCACTCTGGTCTCCCAAAACCTTCTCTGGGGGACCCCAAGACTCAGAAGCCCTGAGTCTTACCACAAAGGGAAATAACCCCCCTCCCCTTGTCTTCTCTTTACTTCCTCCCCAGGCTTCCCCTCCGTGGGTTATCCTGGAAGATTACTGTACTTAAACTCCTTGAATTACAAAACAGAGAGGACAATTCACCTCCCCCCCCCCTTCTTCTTCCCCTGAGGCTGCACAGATTCACCCTCCGTAAATCTAACACAAAGAGAATTTCCCTTCCCTTCGTTCCTTAGCCTACCCAGAGAAAACTCAAACAGGTCTTAAAAAGAAAGCTTTATATAAAAAGAAAGAAAAACACATAAACATAGTCTCTGTATCAGGTTGACAATACAGGGTCAATTGCTTAAAAGAAAAAATGAATAAACAACCTTATTCAAAAAAGAAATACAATTTAAACATTCCAGCAACTACACACATGTAAATACAAAAACAATATAAAAACCTATATTGTCTTATACCTGTACTTACAACTAGGAAACAGAAGATTAGAAGCTTGAAGATAGAAAGATCCCTCTCATAGCCGAGAGACAGACAAAAGACACAGACCCAAACATTCCCTCCCTGAGCTTTTAAAAATCCGGTTTCCTGATTGGTCCTCTGGTCAGGTGTTTGGTTCCCTTCGTTAACCCTTTACAGGTAAAAGAAACATTAACCCTTAGCTATCTGTTTATGACAGGAACACACAGTCTCACTGTGGGGGTTTTTTTCTTACGATTAAGAACTGATGTAAAAAGCTGCACAAAGGAAGCCATCTGCATTACACATAAGTTGCATATAGCCTACAAAACGAGGAACAATACTACAATTTAAGCTGTGAATAGCTGTGAATGAAAGAAGATTAACCCACAGAGTACCCCTGGGTTTAGTATGTTCTTACTCCAAAATGGCACCAGCACTCCATAGGACTTGCCGCTAAAATATTATTTAGATCACTGGTTCCTAATCATCATTAGCCTCTTCTACCAAAGATCCTAGATATTTTATAATAATAGAACAAATATGAAAACAATATTTTGCATTTCTGTATTGCTTTCTGTCGGGGAATCTCAGAGCAGTTTACAGACATCAGAGACACCATCCACTTGAACCCTAGTGTGATAAACCCTAAGTGATAGAAGTGTTTCCAATTGTGCCAATTTTTTTAGTTCTATGGTCACTTTTTCCTCTCTTTTGAAAATGTTTCTTCTCTCCCTTGGTGCTACATGAAAGCTCCATACAAACAGCAGGGGCAAATGGCTGACTAACAGACTATACAAAGCAGTGAAAATAACTATGCACAAAGGCCCTGATTCTGAAAAGCATGTAAACACGTGCCTCACTTTAAACACATGTGTAAGTGTTTTCCCTAATAGGGATTATAGGCCAGTGGTCTGACCCACCGGCTGGGGAAGATGAATAACTCTCAGTCCTTTTTCTCAGGGCTTTCTTTTAATAAGTCAAAAACCAAAGGATTTCAGAAGTAAACAAGTCACTCAGAACAATAGACCTCAAAGGCCTGGGACTTTTCTGGCTTCTTAGCCAGCTGGGAGGGGAAGGTCACACTGTTCCCCAAGATAATCACTTCCCTTCTACTTCTGTATCCTTATGCCAGTCAGCCATGTGACAAGCAGGGGTCTGGGTTAACCTCTTGTACGCTGGGGTGTGTGGCGCACCTGCCCATCTTGTCACAGAGGTGCTTTCTTGAATTAGGGCCCAAGTGCTGGTAAAAGCACAAAGTAAACCAAAATATTTTTTTCTCTCTCTTCTCTTCCAGATCTAGCAATTTAGGAGTCCCAGTACCACCAGTCAGTTAAAAGTTTTCAGACAGGAACATGATTTTTAAGCCAATAGTATCCCTTTAATCAAGGAATCAATCTCTCCTTCCTCTTTCCTTCAATGGATTTGTTCAAACAACAGGCTCTGGTGACAGGTTTTTGTGTATTCAGTACAATAATTACCTCCTGTACATGCAGCAAGCATTTAGGAAATATTCTGCTTCCAATTATAATTTTTTATTTGAGTCACGGAAGAATACACTGTATCCTCTTTATTTCTGCAGTCAACTGCTAATGAAATGTGCCAGGGATATTTATAGAACTGCCACTGTAGACATCATTTGCATTTTGTGCCTTTGAGTTATTTAATGTGGCAGTTTTCACCTACAGGATTTTATTTTTTTTTTCTTTTTGAAGAGCAGCTGAAAGGGATCACTTTGCAACTGTTTCTTTTTTTAAAGAACATTATTTGTGCTGGATTCAACAGTTCTGTGAGCCGTGCACACTCTTGGTAATTTACTGGCAGGCTGACCTGTGACCAGAATTTAACGGAGTGTTCGGGTGTGCTTCCAGGGTATGATGGGGAGAGTCTGTAGGACTCTTGGAGCCACTGTTTGGCGTTAAGAGTCCAGATGAATGGAAAAGAGGTGAGCTGCTAAAATGGTTCACATAACAGTGCAAAACAACTACCAGCCTCTCTACGTAATACTTTCCTCAGAAATGCACTATGTAAATATTTGGCCAGCCGTCGCCAAATAAGATTTAAAGCTTTATGTTGATGTCAAACAAAGGTAGCTAGAAAATCTTTCCTTAATGCAAAAGGCCAAGATCTAAGAGAGTCAGCAAGTAACTTTTAAGAGGAATTTACTTTCTGCTGTGATGAAATACGCTGGGATGAACAAATGTGTATGTAGTTCTCACATAGCACTTTTCATCCCTAGATCTCAAAGCACTTGGCAAAGGAGGTCAGTATAGTTACTTTCATTTTACAAATGGCAAAACTGAGACAGAGAGGTGAGGTAACTTGTCTGTGGTCACCTAGCCTACTAGCAGTAGAGCCAGGAACTGAACCTAGGTATCAGTCTAATGCTTTACCCCCTAGACCACACTGTCTCAGAGATTATATACCACTGTTCTAGACCATCCCTGACAAGTGTTTGCCTAACCTGTTCTTAAAAACCTCCAGTGATGGACATTCTACAACCTCCCTAGGTAATTTGTTCCAGTGCTTAACTACCTTGACAGGAAGATTTTCCTAATGTCCAACCTAAATCTCACTTGCTGCAATTTAAGCCCATTACTTCTCATCCTGTCCTCAGTGAATAATCAGAATGATTTATCACCCTCCTCTTTCTAACAACCTTTTATGTACTTGAAGACTGTTATCGTGTCCATTCCCCCTCTTCTCTTCTCCAGACTAAACAAACCCATTTTTTTCAATTTTCCCTCATAGGTCATGTTTTCTAGACCTTTAATAATTTTTGTTGCTCTCCTCTGGTCTTTCTCCAATTTGTCCACATCTTTCCTGAAATGTGGTGCCCAGAACTTGACACTGTATTCCAGCTGAGGTCTTATCAGTGCTGAGTAGAGTGGAAGAATTACTTCTCAGGTCTTGCTTACAACACTCTTGCTAATACATAGGCACTAAAAGCCCAGATCATCCAAGTATTCAGGCTCCCAACATCCATTGGAAGTTAGAAGCCTAAATACCTTGGAGTATCTGAGCCTAAAGCCCTGCCTCAAATAATGAAATCCAAACAGATGCTCTCCCTAGCAAGCAGCAGGTACAACTCTTGAGCTGAGTGTGAAAGTAATAAATCCTACAGTATTACAATGACACTCTGGAGCATAATTTCCTGCCCAGCTCAGAACAAAGTCCAGCTTTGAAGTATTTATGAACAGGGATCCTAGTTTTCCATGATAAAAACCCCCAAAATTCTCTGATAAAAAAACATAAGAATCTGTGTTTTTCCGTGATTAAAATGAAATGCTGAACTTTAGTTTCCCTAGTCATAATATATATATAGGTATCAGTTGAACATAATGTTTTAAGCACATTCGAAGCCTATCAGTGCCATCGATCATTATAATGAAATAAAATCAATAGAATTGCAATTCAGCTGAAGCCCCAAGCCCTGCTGCCCAGGGCTCGGGCTGTCAGCCCCAGTTTGGTTAATCCAGAGAGCTGGATAACAGAAGCTCGGATAAATGGGGTTCTACTATATATGTTTTTATTCTTTCACAAAATGTAAAAACTAAAGATTCTCTAAAAATGCAAATTCGATGTTTTTCTGTGGCAAACGGATTTCTAGGATCCCTGTTCATGAACAATTTCTTATGCTCAGACATGTTTTCCTTCACCATCAAGCATACTTGTCTTCTACCCATAATCCTCCCTTTCTTAATCTTCCCCTTCCCCTACAAATTCTTTTAGTAGCTAAGAGAATGTAAATCCCCACTCTCCCTTTCGCTTTGAGCTCCCCTGTGCCCTTCTCGTAGTAGCAAGATCTTACTGATGGAGTTTAAAGACCTTGTGCCACTCTTCGCAGGATCTCCCATCAAACGCCTCTGCTGCTGAGCAATTGTTAATGCTTAGTGACCTCCTGCTCCCTGGTTCTATCTGTTGAGCATTGCCATTGATTTCTCTTCTCTTATTATGTGACAATCCAAAGCTGCTTCTTGGTTCATCTCCTGAGAGACCATGGAGGCAGCGGCCCAATGGAGCAGACACTGTGGCATTGCAACTTTGCGAGAGTCAGACGCAGTAGCCTCAGTGCAGCCAGAATGTGCTGGATCAGTTCTCTCTTGCGGTGCCATGAAATGTTCCTGCTTCTCACTCCAACACACTAATAGAGCTTCTTTTACTTTGTTGCTGGAAAATAGCTTTCAGTGTGGGCAAGTGCCCTCGTGGAATTGGAAACAAGCAGGAATATGTGCATTGCCATAATGTCTTAACTCATAACTAGTCTGGTAGTCCTGCCTTTCACTGGTCAGTACCTGTTCCTTCAAAGGAAAGAAAAACCACATAATACACTTAGCCTGGGATCCTGATCTTTAGGGAGAAGTCTGTAAGAAATCCCTGGGCATGTAGCAACTTCACAGTGCTGCACATCTCAGCCACACTGAATTTCAAGACAACAGCAGAACTAGAACTCAGCTCCTCCTGCTCCAAATCCTCCTTTCCTTCTGAGCTCAAGGAAAATCTCCATTTGCGGTCACAGTAAAAGGCCTATGGCAGTCAGCTGAAAAGTTCTGGTTCTGCCCAGTAGTGGGCAGCAGTACCCATGCCCATTAGCCAGTTCATTATAGACTCATAGACTTTAGGGTCAGAACGGACCAATATGATCATCTAGTCTGACCTCCTGCACAAAGCAGGACACAGAATCCTACCCATCTACTTCTATAACAAACTCCTAACCTATGCCTGAGTTATTGAAGTCTTCAAATTGTAATTTGAAGACCTCAAGCTGCAGAGAATCCACTAGCAAGTGACCCATGCCCCATGCTGCAGAGGAAGGCAAAAAACCTCCAGGGCCTCTGTCAATCTGCCCCGGAGGAAAATTCCTTCCCGACCCCAAATATGGCGATCAGCTAAACCCTGAGCGTATGGGCAAGACTCACCAGCCAGCACCCAGGAAAGAAAGAATTCTCTGCAGTAACTCAGATCCCATCCCATCTAACATCCCATCATTACATTGTGATTCCAATCTCAGAAGCGAAATGAAGCATAGGAATCTACTGACATTATAAAATTTGTGCATGAGCTCTTCACATGCAGGTCAGGATGGATAAAAATTGAGAATTTTTTGACAAAATCAAAATCAGATTTTTTTGTTTTATTTAAATTATATTTTTTCTTTTAATTTTAAACAGGTTTATATTTAAAATCTGAATTTAATACAAAATGCGTGAAGGCCTAAATTTATTACAATCCCTTTAAAATATTCCAATAAAAAATAAAGATGCTGAATTCAGGAGCCTCTGTCAAAAACTTTGAGTTAAAACCTGATTTTCTATGTAAAGAAAGAATCAAGGGAGAAATCAGCTAACTTTTGAGGTCAAGCTTTATAAATACTGCGCAGGAGGTCACCCTAAGTAACTTAGGAGACTGTCTCATTTTCAAGAGACTTAGGCAAATAGGAAGTTAAGCTCCAGCCACTTTCACTTAGGCATATTTGAAAATTTTCCCAGGCTGACCTGAAATAATTGGCGTAATTCACTGACTACAGTTAATCCCTCTTTTTAATAAATCATTTCATTGTAATGTGAAACATGTTTTCATAGGAAAAGTTTATATATCCAAAACACTTTAAGTTGTTTTCTTTAATAAAAATACATTTTATATGCTGTTTTGTGTGTTCAGTTAAATTCCAGGTACCACCCTAATGCAGTAGTTTGACACAAAGCAGGAGCAAAAAGTTGATTATCTAGTACAGTGGTCCACAATCTTTTTCGTCTGGCGAGTGCCAGACGATGAGCCACCGAGGACTGTGGCTGGTGGACCAGCATCTGCCAAAATGCCGCTGAGAAGCAGCAACGTCAGAAGGCGTCGCTGCCAAAATGCCACCGAAAATCAGCAGCTCTGGATATTGCTGCTTTCTTGCGGCATTTCGGCGGATGCTTGTCTGCCGGCCAGTACGCAGGCGCAGATAGCTGCCCCGTCGGGTGCCATGGAACCCGCGGGGCACTGCGTTGGGGACCACTGATCTAGTAAATAAGCAATATATCATTCATCATTTTCTAACATACTAAAAATGGACACAATAAGCATCTGAGAATATTAAGCTACATATTTGCTTATATAAATGAATATAGTGATAGTATACTTCCTAGGTAGCAAAATGGTGTGCCAAATTTAGTGTAAATGCTCTATTTTCTTGTAAATTAACAAGTTTTAATGATTATATCAACGAATGAGAATGCACCTTTCTTTAGAAAAGAACTGAAGTGCAAAAGGAAAACTTGATTAAAATCAATTAGTTAAATGGTGGCTTTTCATGGGGTAATTTTAAATCATAATTAAAGTTGTGATTTGTATTGCCTTCATTTAAAATCAATCCACCCTGATATATATACTATGTGATCATACTATATATAAACTATTACATATCCCTTGGAGTCTGCTAGGTAGTTTGCAATTGCCAGTCTGACATGAAAGCTACTCAGATGCTCTGGTGATAAGCAATATTGCAAAACCCGAAGATACATTAACTTTTCCTACATTTTTCCCATGTCTGCAAGTGATCAAAATATGCACAACACTTTGCACCTAATTGAGATTCTGTGTCATGCACAATATCTTTAACTTATTTTTGAATTCCAGGAGACCATCTGTTTGCGTTAGGGAAAACCTAAACCTAAAACAAAACCTACTATGAGGTTACAAAATTAAGGAGCAGGAAGCTATACAGTTCCAGTTGAAAACTGAGCCTTTTTTGAGCTATGATAGTGCAAAACCAAAAATATCTGCACATTTAAAATACAAAAACCCCTCTCATTTTAAAAAGTGCTGCTGTGATCTAGTGGATTACACACAGCATGGAGAGTCAGGGGAATCGGATTGTGTTTCCGTCTCTGCCACTGCTTCGAGGTGTGGCCCTGAGCAAGTCCTTTACCTGTTTTCTGCCTCAATTAATTGAAAAGGTAAAACTGGGATATACGTGCTTCTCCACCTTTTTTAGATGTGGCATAGCCTCATCTTGTGGACCCCGTAGGTATTGGACAGGAAATAGGCTAGAGAGAGACATGGAGACAGACTATTTTGGAGTTCTCCAAGTAAGACATTGAATCCAATCTCCTCCATTAAGTTGCCGATGGAACAGTTAAATGAAAGCCTTTTGCTAAAACCTGAGAGTCCCTGCTTGCTCAGGAATACTACATAAGGCACTCTGAGATCTGTGGGGAAGAAGTGCTATGGACACACACATTTCCTTCTTGTCTGAGGCCTTAAATGGCAAGCCTGGAGCACATCTTTACAGCTGAGTTGAAAACCATTTAAATACAAACAGGGTTTATAGAGCACATCTCACTCATCAGGCAACATAACCAATGTAGAGCAATATTTCGCATGCTATTACTTACCAGAGAAATATCTTGTAGCAAGACAGTTTGTAGCCATGGCGGTAACCAATTGACATTTATGAGAAGTCTTGTTTTACAAAAGATTTTCTTTGAGTTGAATGCCAGAGCTCCAATTGTGCCTAAGAAACAGGAATTAGTTGGCATTGTTGGTATTCAAAAGACATTCTGGTATAACTAGCAACACAGACAAAGCCTGGAGGATTTTCAGTGATGTTTGTACATGCCTGGGGTGGTAAATCTTATGTGTTGGTGGTAACTGAAAAGAAAAGATGCCTTTGGCTAACATTGCCGACTATAAAGCTCACCTTTAGGAGTTGAATGTTGCAGAGTGCTCTGTGAAATTGGAGTAGGGTGTGGTTTTAAGCCCATGGAATCCTGATAACATGGGTCTAAAGGCAAAGCTGTCCTTGGTTAACCTATTAGGCTCAAGTATCCTGGTTGCTGTGGTTCAGACCTCTGATCTTCGAGTCAGCTCTGCTATCTCCCACACATGGAGCTGAGCTAGTCCTGGAGGAAGTGTCTGCTTTGCAGGTATAAGACCTCAGGCGCATTGTGAAGATTGCATCCTGGGGAGGTTGTAGCTCACTCTTGGCTCACTTGAGGATTCTGTTTCAGCAACACCTACAGAGCTTGTCAGGGCACGAAATATTATTGAATTGTATATAGAACCCTCTCAATATACAGAAATCTGCCTTGGCCTTAAGATAAGAATATTCTTAATTCTGCACTACCCTTAACAAGTCAACTTGGAAAGTGCTGCTATGAGGCTTTCCCTGCATGACTTGCGTTGACTTTAAAGGGAGCAGCCAAGCCACTGCCTTAGTCCCTGAGAGTGTCTGTGTGATATAGGACTGGACGTTTCAAAAGCGCCTACATGACTTAGGCACAAGTGCCACCAACAGCCAATAGAACTATTCACATGTCTAAAGTTACGCATGTGGTTCAGTGCTTTGCTGAATTGGATTCTGAATACCTAACAGTGCATAGAGATCTCACACTTTTGGCCATAGTGGCTTGTCCATAGGGGCACTCTGTAAAATTCCTGACTGGCCATGAAGACGCTTCCCTGACTCCATGGAAGTATTCTCATGTATTTCAATGCAGCCACGATCTACATGAATTTGGAAGAGGCCCAGCCTACACTTCAATTTTAGTGGTATCATTGTGTCTATGAATAGCTGTACTTGTATAAAGCACCTTTAAATCAATATAGCTGTGTCCACACTGGGGATGTAGTACCATTTTAATTATACCGGTGTAGGTAAACTGGTGCAACTTTCTAGTGTAGCTGAGCTCAGGTGGGAAAGATTCAGGCCAAATTTATCCCTCGTGTAACGCCAGTGAATTCAGTAGGTTATACCATAGAAGAACTTGATCTGCCAGCCTTTAAACTATTTCAGTATGGTTGAATCTTTGCTTTGATGCACCAACCACTTCCTTGTAGCTTGTACAGAAGTTTCCCCTGGCACTGCTTGGTGGCCAAGCAAAGCACCGAAGATGGGGGCATGAAACGTCTGGGCTGTCTCCCATAGTCTGTGCGGGACTAGCTGCCTCTTTTGTTCACTCCACACCTTGGCCTCATTTTTCATGCTGGAGCAATCCACTCTCTGTAGCTGAGTCAAAACTGCGCTGTTCAGTGAAAGTTGGTAGGGTGTTATTTCTTTGTCTCATGCAACTTTTTCTTTTCCTGATGCCAGGGAAGGGAAACCAGGGAATGAAACCCTTTGCTGGGACAGGGCTTCAAGGGAGCTTGCCTGCAGTGCTTTAGCGGCAGCTCTCGATGTTTGCCAAGCCTGTAAATGAAGCACTCTGAAATATGCTTTGCTTCTCTCTTGCAGATGACGGAGGGCCGCCGATGTCAAGTGCACCTCCTCGATGACAGGAAGCTGGAACTTCTCGTGCAGGTAATAAATTGTCTCCACTGATGGCAGCGTTTGCCACAGCTCTGAATTCTGGGCTGTATGAAGTAGATTGGGCTTGCAGCAAGCTCCCTGCTGTTCGGCTACTTTGTGCTGGGATCCTCTTGAATCTTGCAAGCTAAGCAGCATCAACCTGGGCCCAGACTTTAGAGAATGGGAGACATCCAGGGAGCTGCAGGAAGTGCTGGCAGTGATTCATTAGCTGGCGCTCTTCACTCTGTGTCAGAGCATGACCAGTGCTCCAAAATGGTGCTGAAGCCATTGTCTTTTAGGTGGGATGGAAAACCAGTCAGGGCCGCTTGTGGTCCTTAATAATCCCATGACATCTTCTGAGGCATTAACCATCAAGTCCTGGCTAAATTTCAGCTCCAGGAACAACATTCTGCCTACCTAAAATTCCCTCTGCAGTGTCAATTGCATGCACACTGTTCTTCACTTCCTAAATCATCTCTGGATGATGTTAAACTGCTGTCGGAGATGGCAGTGCTTCAGTCGTGGATGAAGTGACCCGCACGTACGTAGTTTGCATGTCACTTTAGGTTTATAGTACATGCTTCAGGATAAAAGGCAACATATGGAGATGTAAGAGGTGATTTATCTTTGGAGATATTTCAGAATATACCTATTGGGATTCATGAATATGCCTTAAACATGTGTGCAGTCCAACTAGAGCGATTGCATTCTTCTGATTGCTGAGGTTTGAACTTACATCTCCCAGATATCTCTTTTAAATCTTTGGCTACTTTTTCTGATTCTTCTGTACTATTATAGAGTAACCACCCTGAGGTCCCAGTCAGGATCAGAGCATTATTGTACACAATAACAATAATTATTGTTCACAAATCCTGAAAACCATACAAAAACATCACCCCTACCCCCCCATAATCTGACCTCCAAACTAAACCCTGCAGCTTGATGAGAGATCACTCAGCAGTAGGTTGGAAATCTCTGGGCTAGCCTGCCTTAATTGCATAAGACCTGTGAGGGCCCACGGGAGATAGGTTCTTAGTACAGATGCTTCACTCTGTATGCTTGGGGATTCTGAAGGTACATCACCAGTCAGGATTGAGCTTCTTCTAGAAAAGCAGGAGCTGACAGTTCATGCCATCTGTCATAGGAAAGGGAGCATTTCCTCACTGTCACAGTAAGGTCCCAGGTTTGACCTGTCACAGGGTGGCTGGCCCTTTGGATCAAGGGGAGACTGCTACTGAAGCAGGCTGGCTCCTGCAGGAGGCCCTGGAGCATGGCATGACTCTAAGACAAATGGCCTGTGGAGTGGAATAGACAGATGGATGCCCCTGTAGAAGACCATGGGCTCAGGGAAGGGATGATTAATGTGCTGTGCTAGTTTGATGTGGAAGAAGTACAGCTGAAATCCTGGGAAAGGGGGCTGACCCAGACCCTGAGCATGGTGTCACTCCTTGGTGGGCTGAGGGGACAGGCCAGCAGCCTACAGGGTCTAGATCCTAATGCTGATGAAGTGATGTGATGTTATTAACAGAGCATGAGTGCACCCACCTGCTGCAGTGACTCCTGCGCCTGTCAGGAACCCTCTGGGTCCTTCTGCTCACTGTCTATTGACTAAGGTCCTGGTCCCGCAAGTCCTTGAGCAGGTCACGGGAGGCTGGGTGAGGTGATTGGCCTATAGGAGTCGTGTGAGTGGAGGAGGCGACACGTGGGCACAGGGCCTCCACACTGAATGGGAATAAGCTTCCAGCCCCACCCCCTCATACACCTGTCCTCTTGCCCAGAGTAATGAAATTGGCCGGGGGTGGGCTAAGAGTAACAGGAATGTCTGAGGAAATCTGTGCTTACCTTTGATCCTCCTCATGATAATGAATGGCTGAGATACATGCCCCTTGCTTAGCCATGAACCTGCTACTCAGCAGGAATAATTCGGTAGCCATTCAGCACAGCTCTCATTACTACAGGGCTGGGTTCCCCTGCTCTGCCTTTCCTGTTTAGCACTATTTTACCTTTCACTTACATGTGTAACGCTCCCCATCTACACTGGGCAGGATCAGTACCTAAATGCAGCCTCTCTTTAAGGTACAGTAGCACATAACAAATCGATACCCGACAAGATATTCTTCATCTGCACACTCTTAATATCCAGGCATACAGGGGTATGAAGTGCAGACCCTGCTAGGATTTCCCTGATGTCCATAGAACTGCTAGCTCAGTTTGTAGAATTCACTCATTGACTAGAAGGTAACATAAAAGGTAATGTATTTCCACTAATATGCCTATTTCTTGGACAGGAAGCTATACCACTATATAGCTACAAAGAGACAGAAACTGAACCAGCGTTTCAAAAGTGTTCAGCGCCCACAAGTAGGAGTAGATCTTTCAAAAGAATCAAGCTGGTGGGAAAATGCCAATTATTTCCCACAGGAAATTTAAAAACATTCTTGCTTTCATTAAAATTTCCCATGAAGATGTTAGTTTCCCATGGAAAAATCAGAAACCAAAAAAGAAGTTAGTTTTTTCAAAACCATTTTGGTGTTGTTGTTTTTTATAAATGTTTTCTGTTTTTTAATCCCCAAACTGGAAGAGTCTGATTAAAAATGTTCCCAGTGCAAGCTGCTGGGTGCTAAGTTCTTGTGAAAAATCTGGCTACTTATTAGGTGCCTAAATCAGTACCTGAGCTTTCTTGAAAATCAGAACCTGATTGCAGCTGCTGATCCCTCTGGAAATTCTGCCCTGTCTCTCAGAGATCTCCAAAGGGTTAATAATAAGAATTAGAAAAATGACTTTCCTCCTACAAATGCTACTAGCCTCCTTACAAGCAGCACTAGAAACAGGAAATGAAACTTCCCATAGCACTCAAATTAATGTCCGGCAACTGATAAGCTTTGGGTGGGCAGGATGAGTGTTTGCTTTGCTATAGCAAACAGGGAGAAGATGAATGGGGTCTTTTGGAAGGAGTTTGAATCACAGGAAATGCATTTCAGCACTGATTTGTAGGTGACTCTGGAAGGTTGTTGAAAAATTGTAGGCAACAAAAAATAAAGGGTAAAATTTTCAAAACTCCCATTTTCAAAAGGGATGTAGGTGTCTTTCAATGAGAGTTGGGCTCCTAAGCACCTAAGTCACTTGTGAAAATGGGACTTGGGTTCCTAAGTCACTTGAGGGTACATTTATACAGCCCGCGGCAGCCCATGACAGCAAGCCTCCCAGCCAGGGTTGACAGGTGTGAATTTGCAGGTTTGTGCTAGTGCTCTAAGAAGAGCTCTGTAGACAGCATTTTGACTTTGCGATTCAGGCTTGAGCTCAGGCTCTGAAGCCTAGGGAGAGGGATGGGCTTCAGAACCCGAGCTCTAGCCCAATCCACACCTATGAAGTGCTGTCTACACAGCTAGTTTTAGAGCACTAGCACAAGCCCCACAAACCCAAGTCTTTCAACCTGAGCAAGCTGTGTAGACCTACCCTCAGGAGCCTCTGAAAATGTTACCCAGAGTCTCTAGATTAACAAACCTATATGAATATTGCAAGCTGCTCTAACGAGGCACTGTTCACAATTTTAATAATTACAGCTAGAGGCATATTGCAGGAAGTACACAGAGTGTACCAGGGAAGAACACTGATGGTTTTGCTGTGGCAGTATTGGCGACTCTTTTTATTTGCTTGCTTACCAGCAACATTTTGTTTACAAGAAAGTTTACGGAAGGCGAAACTGTCATAACCATCGGTGCATATGTGGCTGTTCAGGAGGCCATCTTAAAACTTTTGGTGAATTGTGGAGTCATTGAATCTAAAAGCAGAACCACCACCATATGACTAAAGTGATTGCTCACAGAGTTCGAATGGCAATGACCAATGATCATAACCTAATGTAAATAACACAGTAAATTATAGTAAATAGTTTGCTGGTGACCCATTGGCTGGGCTTGGGCCATGCAAAACCATCCATTGGATATTTTCAAATAACGTGCCATCTTGTAAAGTGAGAAGTCTTATCATGGAAAATTAATGACTGAAAAAAGGGATTACATTTCCTTTATAACTGATCTTTGCAAGTAGTTCACCCAGCTCAGGGCTGCCCACAGGATTTCGGGAGCCTGGGGTCTTCAGCAGCGGGGGGCCCCCGCTTCGGCAGTAATTCGGCGGCAGGGGGTCCTTCCGTTCCGGGACCCGCCGCTGAAGTGCCCTCAAGACCCGCGGCGGGGACCCCCCCGCCGCCGAATTACCACCAAAGCGGGACCCGCTGCCGAAGTGCAGCCGGGTCTTCGGTCATAGTTCGACGGCAGGGGGTCCTTCCGTTCTGGGACTCGCCGCCGAAGTGCAGCTGGGTCTTCGGCGGTAATTCGGTAGCAGGGGTCCCCCGCAGCGGATCTTCAGGGCGCTTAGTCGGTGGGTCCCGGAACGGAAGGACCCCTGCCGCCGAATTACCGCCGAAGTGGGGGCCCCCCGCCGACGAAGACCCCAGGCCAACGAAGACCAGGAGCGGAAGAAGCTCTGGGGGCCCGGGCCCCGCGAGAGTTTTCTGGGGCCCCTGGAGCAAGTGAAGGACCCCGCTCCAGGGGCCCCAAAAAGCTCTTGTGGTGGCCCCTAAGGGGCCCAGGGTGTGGGGCAAATTGCGCCACTTGCCTCCCCGTCTCTGGGCAGCCCTGACCCAGCTCTGTGAATAACACTTTGGGGCTTATATAGCCCCTTTCATCTGAAGATCTCAAAGAGTCTTCCACTTTACTTCCAATTCTCTAGCATTTTACTGATTCTTTGGCTCATCATATTCATAAAGGGATGTAGAGAACAGGTTGCTTTTAGTTAGAGCAAGGAGCTGGGAAGCAGGGATCAATTATTGCCTCTGCCACTGACTTTCTTTGTAGACTTGGACAAGACTTCCCTTTACATTTGTCTGTCTATAAAAAGGGGGTAATACCACCTGTCTGACAGGGGTCTTGAGGCTTGATTATTTGGGGCTAGATTGTGAGACCCTTATTCTGATTGAGTAGCACCTGGCTCCTTCCGTAGTCCCGTTGTTTCCAGTGAGATTACTAAAGTACTCAGTGTAAGTAAGGGAATCACAGTCTGGCCCTTGTCATCTGGCAATCACTTCGAGATCCTTGGATAAAAAAGACCATGTAAATTCTAAGTGTTGTTATTATTCCATAGCTGAGCTGAAAGCTGTGTCCCCAATACAATATTTAAATACAGTGCTCTCTGCATCATATCTAGGGTTTCTGGATGCCACTTAGAAGCAAGATTTACTTCTGGGTAACCCTATGCCAGAGTATAAATTGAGGATTAACTGCTATATGTTTGCATCTGATGAAAAAGACTCATGCACCCCACCCCAGCACTGGTACCTAGCAGCCTGAATGGCAATACTATTGCCTTTTAACCATGGTTAGGGCCCTACCAAATTCACGGCCATCAAAAACCGTGAAATCTGGTCTCCCCCTGTGAAGTGTGGCCTTTTGTGTGCTTTTACCCTACACTACACAGACTTCACGGGGAGAACAGCGTTTCTCAAATTGGGGGTCCTTACCCAAAAGGGAGTTGCAGGGGGCTCACAAGGTTATTTTAGGGGGCACGTGATATTGCCACTCTTACTTGTGTGCTGCCTTCGGAGCTGAGCAGCTGGAGAGTGGCGGCTATTTGCCAGGCGCCCAGTTCTGAAGGCAGCGCCCCGCCAGCAGCAGTGCAGAAGTAAGGATGGCAGTACCATACCCTGCTATCCTTACTTCTGTGCTGCTGCTGGCGGCAGCTCTGCCTTCAGAGCTGGGATCCCAGCCAGCAGCCACTGCTCTCCAGCTCCTGGCTCTGAAGGCATCGCCACCACCAGCAGCAGCGCAGAAGTAAGGGTAGCAGTACTGCAACCCCCCTTACAATAACCTTGCGACCCCCTCACACACACAGACAACTCCATTTTAGATCAGGACCCCTATAATTACAGCACCAGGAAATTTCAGATTTAAATAGCTGAAATCATGAAATTTATTATTTTTAAAATCCTATGACCGAGAAATTGACCAAAATGGACCGTGAATTTGGTGGGCCCCAAACCATGGTGAATCCTGTATGGAAATTTAAGCCTTCCACAGCAACACCAGCTCTGATGGAAGCTTTGCCTCTACCGAGCAACTGTTGTTGCTACGTAAGACAAGCAGTCACTGTTGTGTGATGGTCTAACAGTGGTCACTGGAATCAATGGAGAGAGAGACCTCTGCCACATCAATGGAGGTATTAGTCTTTTTGTCATATAATTGGAGCTAGGAAATAAAGAACAGTCTCTTAACAGCACAGCTGTGTCACTTGCCCTTATTACAGAAGGCTTTTGGGAACTTGCAGCTTGAAGGGAGGGAGACTGTATGTATCTGGGGAGGAAATGGGGTAGATATGACTAGGAGGATGTCTACTACTTCCCAGCTGGATGCAATAGATGTCAGGGCTGTCCAAGTGCCTACAGCCAAACTTGGGAAACTGGATAGCTGGGTGCCATTTGGGAGCCAAAGTGAGGTCTGTTCCTGAAGCCATGACCGTGTGGTTGCCTGAAAGCAGTGGTGGCCTCTAGAGCAGGGTGAATTATTTGTTTAAAAGAGTTTATTGGGCAAATGTATCCTCTTTTTATGTCTGTGAATTAGCTGTGATCCGACTTGGCGTCTTACGAATTAGTTGTCCAAAGTCTGTCAACGCATGGTTTATGGGCCTATACCTCAGCCCAAGTAGGGAGGGGAGAAATTTGCCACAACTATTGCTTTGAGTATTTGACCTTGGCTGTGTGTGATAGCTCACCAAAGTCACATGGTGATGTTTCAGAACCCAGATTGGACTGCCAAAGCCTCAAATAATTCTCAGAATGGCCCCACGATCATTTCCAATGTGAGAATGCTTGCAGATACAGTTTATTATTTTTTGTGTTACCCACACCACAAAGATGGTGCCTTCCCCAAAGAGAATGTTCACAATATATGCTGCAAACATTCCTGTGAACTAAAATTGAATCGTGGCAGTGTTGGCAGAAAGTGAATACAAGAGGTTTAGAACATAAGAAGATAGGAATAGCCAAACTGGTTCAGACCAGTGGTCCATCTAGCCCAGTATTCTGTCTTTCGACAGTGACTGGTACCAGATGCTTCAGAGGGAGTTAACAGAACAGGACAATTTATCCAGTGATCGATCCCCTGTTGTCCAGTTCCAGGTTCTAGCAGTCAGAGGGTTAAGGACACCCAGTGCATGGGTTTGTGTCCCTGACCATCCTGGCTAATAGCCATTGATGGATTTATCCTCCAGGAACTTATCCAATTCTTTTTTGAATACAGTTATATTTTTGGCCTTCACAACATCCCCTGGCAATGAGTTCCACAGGTGGACTGTGCATTGTGTGAAGAAGGCTCTTAAGCAAAGTATGGTTGCAAATACCACCATGTTCAATGTGTTGTTTTTATTCAAACCAGTGATCCTGAGGTACTTTTGTGTTGTGTTTGCAGTTTTCTCCCAACTTTAGTGGCCACAGAGCTTTATTTGCAGCAGCACAAAGAAAAAGCAGACAAATGGGCTTTGGGGATAAAGAAACCAAAAAAAAAGTGTTTTGACAGATAAGTAGCAAAAATGAGAAGCTCTAATCATAAACCAGGCAGAGTATCATCGCATGAAAATCTCTTCCTGGGGTTCTGAAATCCAAAGCCTGCTGGATTTGGGATTATGGAAAGGAGTTGCATTTGGTATGTGTTTCATTTGATAAACACTTGTTGATGTTCTGTTGCATGCAGTGAGTTTACAAAAGATTTTTTTGATCACATTTTCTTTCTGAGAAGCAGCAGAGCCTGGCTCCTTGGATCTTCCTTACATTTGAATTCACTCACTGCTGCATTTCTGTTTGATGTGTGTGTGGTTTATAATGCAAGTTTTTTAGGGAAATGTTTGGCTTTATCCAGTTAATCCTTTCCAGTGAGTGAATCTTCTTTCTTACTTGTGGGTAATGGGTTTATACAAATCATTCCCCTTTCTCGGCCTTGTTTTGCATTACTTATTTACTATTTCCATGCTGCTGTGTACCGTTTGCCCATTGCACATGAAAGGTTTGCCTTACAAATTTTATTTGCATCCCTTTATTTAAGGTTTTACGTAATTGGCATTTTGCTTCTTTTCATGTTGGGTTCATAAATACAGCTTTTTGTGTGAGAGTTGAATCACAAGTACTGACTGCTGCTGTTTTCACTTCTGCCATGGATCTCTGTTCCCGTTATCTGACTTCAGCTCAAAGAATTGTCATCCTGAAGTGTTAAGCCGCTAATTCTTTCTCTTTGGAAGAATAGTTTCCAAACCTCCAGATGCAGAGCTCAGCCAATGTTTACAGCAGACGCAAACTGCCAGGACTGGGAGGCTCATAGATTTGATAATGGGGTATATGGTGCATTCCATTTCTAACCTCCCTCCACCGCAGTGTTAACGACACAGACACACACGGACACGCACTCTCAAAGTGAACAATGTGTGTGCAAAAATTTCCCACTCAACCCATTTGCTCTTGCACACTATCCTGTCCATCTGTGTACTGACTTTAGATTTGGAATCCTCTGGGCTGGTTGGCTTTTCTATAAAGTGTCTAGCACATTTTAGTGCTAGATAAACAACAGCTACTTTCTAAGTTGTGAGCCAATGGATGAGTGTTGGAGCCCTCTGATGTGAGAGGTGGTTAGAGCTTATTTCCATGGGATGAATGTCCACATCACCAAGCTACCTCCACAGTCGGTAGTTCTAGCAGAGCGGAGCCCACGGTAGAGAGGGCGAAACTAAGCTAACTTTTCATTTCACCAGACAGTTCCTCCACAACTAGACTCAGCCAGCCGTGCTCTGTGGATAAACAGAGGGCTTAAATCTCCAGGGCTGTGGATCTGGCATCTTCTGTGAGCATTAACTTCACTCACAGTGATAAGAGAGAGAAAAAAATGTCCAGCAAATGAAACTTCTCCCAAAGGATGTTTGTGTTGCCTGTAATCCTTTCAGCATTGCCTCCTGGCCATGGAGTTCCAATTAAATGGGATTTGCCAGTGTGAGCTCATGATAGACTGTAGCACTGTGTTAATGTCTCAACAGGCAACAGTTTTATCTGGGTCTGTAGGGGGGAAATTGGCAAAGGCTTTAACCAGACTGGTACCAGTTTGGACTGCACAAACCCACTAAGTCCCTGAGGATGACACCTGCCTTACTCAGGGCAGAATGTATCTCAGTGTGTGTAGAGGCTTTCATGTGAGCACTAAGAGCCTTGCAAACATCAGGTTAGCCTCACAGAGGGGTAAACTGAGTCACAGAATGGGTTAAGTGACTTGTCTAAAGTTTCACAGATAAAACAGAAGTGGTTCCTAGTCTCCTGGGCTACAGTTCATCTCTTTAAATTGAGTTTCATGCATTTGCCCATGCACACCCACTTATTTTCCCCTTTTATGGTGTTATTCTACGTTCTGAGTCAAAGTGTCAATGGCCCTTTAAAGGAACCGGCTTCGAGGCTGCTGCAACTTCAGCACCCTACTGCCTTGACTGTAAATGGGAAAGATGAGTCACAATAACTATCCTCACGCAGCAAAGCAATCACTGTGAGTCCCTACGGTGTTCCTAGGCCAGTGATTTACACGCTCCAGAAGTCAGCTACCAGGGCCCAAGCACGGGCATGTGAGCTGAGAAATCTGAAAGTGAGAATGTGAGTAGGGAGTCCCCCTCCCAGCGCATGGTGGCCACTGTCACCTCCCCTCGTTCTGATGTCAACACAGTACTCTCCTGGGGCAATGATATATAGGGCTAAATTCTGACTCTGTGTTACAGCCAGGTCAGCCCTGGTGGGGGCTGAGATGCAGGGCCTAAGTGTCCTCTCTATCACACAGGTGTAAATCGAGAGCAGCTCCACTGAAGTCATGAGGGGGTATGGGGAAGGAGAACAAGACATATAGTCCCCAAGACGTGGTGCTGTGACTGGCCTCGCTGCCAAGGGCAGTGGCAGGTGAATTGCCTCAGGGATGTGTGAGTGGAAGAGCACTGACAAACACCCCATACCAGTAGGGAATCAAGGGTAAACCCGGGTAAACAGCGCTTACCCATTTCTCATTTGGGGAATAGGGTGTTTAGGTTAGGTTAGTTTAGTCATCTCTTTTTTTTTTACCACTACATCACTGGTCCTTACTACTGCCATAGTGTATGCTTCTCCTGGGTGGTAGCAGTTGCACAGGGGGATGCAACCTGGATTACACTCCAAACCATCTGGCCACATCATCAGGTCGAGGGAGCTCTGCTAGGTGTGCCGCTCCCTCTTGCACACATGGCCCAGTAGCATCAACATCCTCCTGCACAGCTGAGTTGTGGTAGAAGGAGGCTCCCTGCAATCTGTCTTCCAGCCCCGCCCCAGGACACCTGCACAACGGTGACCAGAATGTGTCCCTAGCTGTTAACGCAGGCACCGTGTGTGCAGAAGCTCTAGCTATTCTTTAGCAGTGGTTTATAGGTTATTTGTTTCTGTCGCACCCATCTCACAATAGCTGTTGGGTTCCTGTGCAGAATACACCACAGTTAAAACAAACTGAGCTCAGTGTCCAGTGTGCAAACAAACTGGACCAAAAAACCTCCCACCAGCGGAAGAGCTGGTGGAAAAAGAGGCCACGCTGTTCCTAGGTGGACTGACCTGTTTGGAAATCCTGGCACTCGGCAGAAATTACTCAAAGCCAAAGTTGAATTCGGTTCAGGATCTAGACCACCTGAACGTCTGGCCAGGCCCTGCAGTGGTACATTATTCAGCTCTGGAAAAGCAGCAAGAACATGAGCGCTGGTTCCCTACGTTGGTTTAATGTGTAAAAGCTTTGCGGAAAACCCAAAGGACAGAAGGACAATCTGAGGTTTTGCTGTGGCCCATTTTAGAGCTAGAAAGAGCCTGATTCTCTGCTCACCTACACCACTTGGATGTGGGGTAGCTCTGTTGATATCCGTAATGAGTCCAGATTCACACCACAAGAACAGCAGTACTGCATGAGACAAGTTGTCCATCTAGCCCAGTATCCTGTCTGCCAACAGTGGCCAGTGCCAGACGCTTCAAAGGGAATGAACAGAACATGGCAATTATTGAATGATCCATCCCCTGTCCTCCAGTCCCAGCTTCTGGCCATCACATCAGTGAGACCAGAAACAGGCCCAGTGGACACTTGGAAAATTTGAGCTAGATTGCTGAATATGCACCGCATTTAGGGTTGTTGGGGTCCATCGCTTTGGTTCATTCCAGTCCACTATGAAACCATATACCAGTGTGGAGTCACAGACCTGTGCAGTCACCTTAGACTGAGGCTCCGATCTGTAATGAAATGCAAACTGGATGAGTTTCATGTGATTTTGAGTTTCGTTGTGGAATATTTTGCATGACTCTGTTTTGAAACCAAACTGGGGACAAGATTCTGTTCTGCATCCTTCAAGCTATCTGAATAGGGTGACCAGAAGTCCCGATTTTATAGGGACAGTCCCGATTTTTGGGTCTTTTTCTTATATAGGCTCCAGTTACCCCCACCCCCATCCTGATTTTTCACACTTGCTGTCTGGCCACCCTATATCTGAAGGTGCTTCTCAGCCACTGGAGCCTGCTCCCCACCAACTGAGTTAGACACAATTCTTCCTGGGAGCCCCCAGGGTCCTTGCGTCAGAGCGGTCTCTACCACCTTTGACAAGCATGCAGCATACTCCTGGCTTTGCACCTAGCCACCTCTATGCCATTGCCCTGCCCCTTTCCTTTCAGACACCTTCGCAATGCAGGAGTACTAGCAGGGACTGATCTCTTGAATGGCATTAGTAGCACCAGGGAAGGAATCTTTGCATCCTCTTGCTCCCCCTTTGTACCAGTGCAGGGCCAGTATTCAGTTCAGGAGAAGCAGCAAGAACATTAGTGCCAGTTTCCTAAGCTGGCTTAGTGTGTAAAATCTTTGGAGAAAACCCAAAAGGCAGAAGGACAGCAATGAAATGGCTGAACTTTAGGATCTTGCTGGTATTTTGAAGTCGAGCTTTGAAAACCTAAAGAGAAAGCTCTGGAGGATTTTGAAATGCAGCAGTGTGACAGAAAAAGGGTCAGAGACATCTTAAAGGGAGAGAAATTAAGCCGCATGACAGAATGTTAGAATACAAAAGCTATGCAAAGACCGAGACTGCTGAGTGCTGAACTAGTGGCGCAGACAGCAGGGCTGAGATAGAGGGGAGAAGAGTGACTGAAGGGCAAATGAAGTGGAATAATGTGAGGGCAGAATGAAGCTGCGGCTGGAATGGAACAATTCAAAGGGAAACCAAAGCAATGAGGAAGGCGAATAGGGAGCCAAGGACCGACGCAAGGGCAGAAGTGAAAAATGGGATTGAGCAATTCAGATGATAAGTGGCTGGGAGGGTGCAAAGGCTGCCTGAAGTCCGTGTGGCAAGGAGACAGGCAAGTTCAGCCATTCAGAGAGGAATGAAGTGGTTGCGAAGATAACGCTGACAGGGTGCTCGGGACAGGGAGGGACTAGAAAAGAGAACCTCTTGGGGGAAATCTCTGACAGGGCTCAGGGACTCTGAGCCACATCCTCGGCTGGTGTGAACTGGCCTCTCTCCAGTGAAGCCAGTGGAACTAGGCTGACTTACCCCGTCTGAGGATCAGGCCTGGAATTTCTTACAGCAATTCATAGGGCAGCAAACCTGATCAGGCTTGATCTTCGGAGTGCTGCAAGCCTTAACGCCAGCAGTGGGGCGGCAGGTTGGTTTTCAGGCCAGCATTTCTCTGGGTAATGGCTGTTGCTTGTTTGTCTGTAGCAGGGCCCTCTGTGGGCGAGGCCTTTTGCAGACACCCCAGAAGGGACCCTTCCTGCCCGGGGAGCGCACACTCTGAGGCCAGAAACAGACAAACCAAGGTTAGGGAAAGGTGAACAAGATGGGCCTTTTTCTACCACTTGTCCGGGTTTGCTGTGTAAGCATCACGGCAGAAATGGGTAAGAGGGACATAAGTGTGGACAGGCAGATTAGAAAAGGATGTAAAGTGTGAGGCACAGAGCCATGGTAGTAGATGAGCTGGGGACACAAATGAGTGGAGAGATACCAGAAGAGCCATGCAAACTATCTGTGTACTTACAAAGGTCATGCTAGGCAGGCAGCTGTAGAAAAATGAAACCGACTAAGACTAAGAAATGGGAAGCTAGTAATTAATGAAACCCAGCAGGAAAAACTTGATTGTTCCAGACTTGTTGATGAACTGCCCATGGGAGGACATAGGGATGGGAGGAGAATTAGCAGAAGGAGGAATTACTGGTGGCAGGAGGCAATAACCCTTGGGGGACCAAGTGACCCTGATAAATGAGTCCACTAGTTTATGGCTGACCTTGCAGCAGAGAGAAATGGACAACAAAGACCAGTTTATATCTTAGGACATTAACTGGAGGGGGTCAGACGCACAGGGACCAGACTTTCCCTGCGTTTCAATATTACACATTCCCAGTTTTCCAAGGTGTAGGCTTTTTTTAATGCAGCAGCTGCTTACACCGAGATGGAGACCCAGTCCCCCTGTGTGTTAGCCTTGTCCTGTTTTGACATATAGCTGCTATAAGTGAGCATTGTGTGCATTTTGGATGACACGATCATAATTCCGTAAGGTTTCGGAGCTATAGAGAGTGGCCCCATATAGATAACCGCTGAGTCTCATAACAATAAATATGTCGGGGGACAACAATCATTCTGTTCCTGGGGAATGAAATGAAGATGTGGTTTCAAAGGTCCCTCATAATCGATATCCCCATTATCAGTTGTCCACAATGAATTGCGTTCTAAATAAGATAGCCTTGGAGCTTTCTGTGAGCTGTTGTAAGGCAGATATGCTGGAGGGATATTTTTGTATTCATACTATATATGTAAGAGATGGGATATTATTTAGAGCTGGTCAAATAATGGAGAAAAAAATTCTGTGGATTTTGTTGTTTGTTGTTTATTGTTGAAATTTTCCAGCCATCCTTACTATTGGGCAAAAATGGAGGGCTCTGGGATTTCCCTAACTCGGTTGTGTTTCTGATTTTCAATGCTAAAAGCATGGGGGTTGGGGGTGGGGGTTGGCAATAGAGACCATTTTATCCCAAACTCATAGCTTTGGGGAGAGGGGAAAGCAGAGGATTTGCTATTCGTCTGTTGATGAGTTAGCTTCCCAAATCATGTTGTGTTCAGCTATTTAACATGGCATGGTTGAGGCTCACCCATATGCACACACAAAGTTGACTTTAATAATTACATGCCCAACACCTAATGGACACTGCTTCATAGGAGAGAAAACAGCTTGGCTCATGATTGGTTGGAAACACTCAGATGATGAGAGTCAGGAATTTTCTATTGTTGCTCTCCAGCTCAGCTGCAGATGAGCTCATTGAAACTGTTGTTCGTGCCTGAGCTAACTTGATAGTATATGACAATGGCTCTTAAAGATTTTATTGTTATGGGCTGAATGCGTTTCAAGATACAGGGCATCTGAGGGCCATCTCCACTCCCAGCCACAATTCTGACCCTTTTCTGGGGCAACTACAGTGACTAACAGGACAGCACCAAGGGGACAAGATGAAAACAAACTCAGTAAAGTGTGAGACCGTGGTTGGTTTGGTTATAGTCCCTCATTTTGCTCTATATCTATTTCTACTTCCTGGATATAGGGCTTTACAGGTCTTAGTACTAACTCTGCCTGCTTTGCCTGGAGCCCCCAGTACTTGTCTAACTCAGCCACTTTGCAGATCAGCCCTCTGGAGTGTTTGCTTCCCCTCCAACTGAAAGTGGTTTGTAGGTGGGATCACAGCTGAATTTACACCAAAGAAATGCCTGACACAGAAGACACCACCTCCAGGGAGCAGAGAGGTGGAGGATTGTTTCTGCTTTAGTTATTCAGAAAAGCCCCTGAAACCCTAAAAGGGTCAACCACGATGATGGCACAATTAGCAGGTCTTGTCACTGCCTGAAGACCCAAATGCTTCACGGTTGTGATAGCAGCAGCGTCACAGACTACAGTATCTGAACTACTGACATGCCAATCCCTATTTGATTGACTTACTAGAGCTGAAGAATAGGTTTTCGTATTATTATCATTATTTATTATTTGTACAGCCATAGTTCTTAGAGTGGGGGTTTTCAGCCTCTGATCCGTGGTCCCCTGGGGGTCTGTAAACTATGTCTAAGGTTTCCAAAGGGATCCACACCTCCATTCGAAATGTTTTAGGGGTCCGCAAATGAAAAAAAGTTGGAAACCACTGGCTTAGAGGCACTACTTGCTAGGTGCGGATAATTCTGTATAGACTTTTAGTAAAAAGAAAAGTCAACATTTTCCAAACTGAGTGTCTAAAATTAGGCTCCAAAGTTTGTCTCTAGGCCCATAAATGACTGCTATTCTAAGCACCCAGCATCTCTCACTGAAGTCAAAACATAGCCTTAGGGTCAAATTCTCAAAAGTGACTTAGGAATTTACAAGTCCCATTTAAACTCTTAAGTGCCTAAAGTCCAGATTTGAAAAGATATTTCGGTAGCAGAAGATGCAGGGAGGTGGCTAGTGAGATTTTCAAAAATTCCTATACACCTAACTTCCACAAATTTAACTTTAGAAAATCCCAGCAGTGCCTGTCTGCACCTTTAGACACCTAAATACCTTTCAAAATCTGGCCCTTATGGTCACTTTTGAAAATGGAACTTGCACTCCTAAGTTGCTTAAGTGGTTTTGAAAATTTTAGCCTTATTGTCTAAGTATGGCCTTAGGAGCCTTAACATTAGGCACTTATTTTTAAAAAACTTTGCCCCCAAATATCTCCCAATCAAAGTAGGACCCTAACTTCATCTCCTTTCAGAATGTTGGTTATTACCCTTTAGAAATTTCTGGCTGTAATGGAGAGATTTTCAAGTATTTTGGCTGGAGCCATTCAGAAGGTAAGTACGATTAAAAACACACAGAGCATATTGACTGCATGTTTTCAATGAACTTCAGGATTTATCATCGCTCAAGGTAAATACTGAGTGGTGCAATATTCAATTGTCTTGTTTAATAACTCTTCATATTACCCTCAACAGAAATCAGGATCTGCTTATTATTTTTGAATAACAATAATACTTGGCACCTACTCAGCGCTTTTCTTCTGAAGAGCTTGCTGTATTTTACAAAGGAGGGCAAGTCGTATCCCTTTTTAAGAAATGGAGAAGCTGAAGCACACAGGGATTAAGTGACTTATCCACAGCCACACAGTCCTTGGCAGACACAGGAGTAGATACCGGGTTTCCTGACTCTTCATTTCCTGTTCCAACCGCTAGGCAATGGTTCCCTGAAGGAAAATCAGATAAAAAATGCATTTAAAAATAGTGAGGAAATGTAGCACAGGACGACAACTTGGGAGCCTGCCTGCTGGGAGTCAATGAAAGTGGAAATAGCACATTTTCTGTGGCACTGAGTTAAAAATATTAGCTTGTGTTTTCAATAGATACAGGATAATATAGGAAAGGGCTGCAATGTAGAAAGACACATGAAATTGACATCAACTAGCATGGTAGATTAGGTTTCAATCTAAAATATAGAATTTGTGCTTCCAATCTGAGTCAGTCTTTCATGATGGAGAATTTCCTATTACTACATCCTTCATTTTCCACAGGTGGAAATAGTAGGTTGTATGTGACTGACAGGTGCCAGACTGACTACATTACCCAGTGTAGAGAAAAAAGTTTTCTGCTCTCTCGTCTCTCTCTTTTTAATTCTAGGGAATGTAGTTTAGACAAAAGGTACCAGTTTGATAGCTCTGAGGACTGAAGCCTTCTGTTTGTCCACAGTGCAGAAACAGCATGGGCAGCATCACAGCAAAATTCTCAGAGTAGTCCAATCTTGTCAGCAACGTGGGCAGCCTGCGTAGTTATGCGGCACCTCCACAGGCAGCGTACAGAAACAAAGTGGCATCCTCCCATGAGGTGCAACCTTGCACATGCGCTACAAAAAGGCATTCTCCATGCAGCATGCAGTATAGTGCCTGCATATACCGAGACTGCGGCTGGTTCTGGATTGCTCTGCATCTGGAATAGTCATTTATGCCAGTGCCATGTGAGAGCCAGTTTGTAAACTCTGTGGGGCAGAGACTATCTCTTTGTTCTACATTTGTGCAGTGCCTCGTACAATGGGGATTTGGTCCATGACTAGGACTCCTACTTGCTACCACAATAAAAAAGTGCCTGTCAAATACTGTCAAATACCTTTGTGCCCTCACTTTATGCTGGTGGAAAAGACTCTGCAAGGTTCAGGGCAGTGGAGAATTGGGGCTTATCTATGTGGAATGTTGACTGATTTACCTAAAGGTGTGCATTTAAACCAGTTTAAATCAATGCACACCCCTCCCTGTGTGGACATTTATTTCAGTTTAAGAGTGGCTTATCACTGCCCACTTATGGCAATTGGGAACAGGTTCAAGTTAAACAGAAATAAGTATCCGCAGAGGGGTTTGCTCCAGTTTAGCTAAACCAGTGCAAACAAGACCCAGAGTGTTTTAACCGTGAAGTGGAGAGACTTAGCTCTAGGAGGGAAAGGTTATTTCAGTTTCTGGGTCTGCTTCTCCATTGCTTTTCACCTTGTATCATATCTACACCTATGCAGATTGGAGAGAAAACACTTCCATTCTGAGTTGTTTAGTTTGCTCAGCTGTAACTGATGGGACAAGTGCAAGACAGTGGAGAATTTAGTTTCTTTGTATCTATTTCATGCTAGAACATTCCTGACATTGAAAAACAAGGATGCCAGTTGTGTTGGATGGTGGGGTTTTTTGGAGATGTGAGCACTAGTACACTATCAGCTTACTCATTTTGCATAGACTTAAGAAGAGTAATCCAACAGATCATCACTGAATGTCACTGCATTAGAACCCATAAAAGAGAAGGTCTGTATCTGACCAACAACCCCTCTGTTCCTTCATATTCCCTGCCTCTGAATGATCTCTGTTTTCTATTGGTGGAAAATTACCCCTTGAGTTTACCCAAGGGTTTGTATCAAAGGCTTCTCTCAAGGTGTGGTGTATTTTATTAGGAAACGAAGTGAAACACACAGTCTCTCTAACAACATAAATCTCTGTTTGCCGGACCCATGCAATATTTCTAGCATGCTGCCTGTCCGTTCTTTTGTCTTCATTTTGGGGAAGTGCCTGTTCATGACAATTGACTAGGAGGACGATTTGGGAAGTTCTGGTGCCTGAATGCATTTGTCTTTCTCTTTTGTGATGTATTTTTCCAAATCACCCCTTTCCTCCAAGGACATGTTAGCTTGCTGACTGCAGCGGTCTCACTGCCTAGAGAACAAGCAGAGCAGACAGTTTCCAGCCTCATGCTTTTCTGCTAGAAGTACAGAAAAAATCCCTTTGGCATTTTTTTCTGTCGGTTGTGATGTGGGATGTCATGATGCTTTTATGCCCAAAGATAGCTCTCCTAATTTTTAGGACAGAGGAGCTGACTGTTGGCTCAGAATTGGGTCATCTTTAAAACAAAAAAAATCTTGCATGACCTCATTGTGAGAAACAGGACATGCATTCATCCTGCTCTCAAATTTCTTTCCTGACCTCTCCTGTATAAGAGAGTTGTTCAGTTGAAAGGCATGCTGGAACCCATTTTACCACGAATGGGTCTAATCTCTTTCTCTAATATCTGTATTTGGACTCTGCTTGTCACTCTAATGTCTGTGCACCTATCAATATTCCTCATGCAATCACCTCTGCCATTAAAGTGGCCATATTTAATCAGAGAGAGGCTCATGGCTAAACCCTGAGAGGTGCAAGAATTAGGGGGAAGTTTGGATCTTGAGCACAACTTTGCAGCTGGACACTATCTGTAACAGATCAACCCAAGCGGTTGTAGGTAGATGCAACAAAACCATGATCTCCAAGAGTCCTTCAACTTTGGGAAAGTTAGAGCCTGGCCCTCTTCTGGATCTGAACTTTGCAGTTCCCCCCTCCACTGCAGTCCTTGTATACTGCTGTAACATTCTCTTAACCAGTAAGTGAGAGTTCCCCCATCACAGGTACTGTACAGAACAGCCATAGGCAGTGTGGCCTAGGAAACTGGGACTCAGGAGACCTGTGTTTTAGTCCCAGCTCTGCTGCTGGCTGAGTTTGGGCAAGTTGCTTCTTCTCTGGGCCTTAGTTTCCCTACCTGTAAAATGGGGTTGACCACCTTTAAAGTGCTTTAGGTCTATGGCTGGAACATGCTAAATAAGAGCTAGATATTATTATTATAGCCATTCTAGCATATTCTCTGTCTGACTCATGATGCAGTCTAGGAGTGGTGTTGCAAATGCTTCTCATGACAATTTTACTCCTAGGGGAATTATGTGCCTCTGTGCTGTAGCAGAAACATGTCCCCCACTCCCGCAGATTCTCTTTACTTTCTGCAGAAAATGGTTTCTGCGGGGAAGCAAAGAGAAGCTGCATCAGTGCTCACTCACCCCTCCCTGGCAGCTCAGATAGGTCTGTTTGGGCAGCGGGGGGGAGTGGAGAGGTAAATCTCTGGTGGGAGGGGGGCCTGGGGATGCCCTGGCTGCCCAGGAATGTTAGTTCTGGCTGGGCGGGGAGAGGGGTAGGAGGAGGCGGAGGATGGAGACTGAGTTCCCTCTCACCCTTCCCTGCACAGAGAAGTTGGGGTTGGGTCAGATCAACCTCCAGAAACTTCTCCGGGCTGCAGGAAGCTCAGCACCATGATGGAGAAGGCTCAGAGGGGGGAGGGTTTCAGGTGCATGGGAGTGAGGCTTAATGGGGGAGTTTGAGTGCAGGGTGGTCCAGATAAGCACAGGGGTTGGGCAGACAGGAGGATCAGCTCCCGGTACAGAGACCCCTCCCCCCACCCGTGCACCTGGAAACCCTCCATACGCTGAGCCCACCCACTCAGGAGCACCACACCAGAAATGCCCCACAAGCACTCAAACCCAAGTCCTATCCCTTCATCAGCCAGCACCAAACCTTCCAGTACCAAGACCACCCACTGGGCCCCTGACCAACACAAAACACCACACCTTTCCAGAGTCCCGAGCTGCGCCCCCTGCATCAGGAGCCCCCCGCACTCAGAAACCCCCTCGAGCCCCCTGAACGCCCACCCTGCTGAGCCCCAACCAGTTGCACTCTGACACCTTCACTCTAGACCCTTCCCTCCCCCAAGCCCTAACCACCTTCACCTGGATGCCCCTGCAGAGTCCCATTCCCCCTGCACCCAGAACCCTGCACTGAGCCCCTGTGCATCCAGATTCCCCCCACACACACACACGCACCCAGATTGCTCCACACAGAACCCTGGTACTCGAGGGAATTCTGTGCCAAAAACTTCAAATTTAAAAATTCTGCAAAGTCCTGTATATTTTAGTTGTCAAAATAACACAGTTACACAATATCGATATAAGCACACCATTTTCAATTATTTTAGTAATTTATTTCAAAATACGTGTCAGCAAATAATTGAAAATGGTGTGATTATACTGTGTTATTTTGGCAACTAAAATATGCAGAATTTTAAAATATTGTGCACAGAATTTTTCATTTTCTGGCACAGAATTCCCTCAGGAGTACGATTTGATCTTTGCTAAGGAAAACTATTATTGCAGCTTCTCTGCTCGCTCTTCAGCCATGTGTAAAAGCCAGGCTGTTGCATGGGAATAGATTTTAAAAGGTAGGGCTGTGGAACAGCTGAAGGGACAAAAAATGGAATGCTCTGAAAGTGAGAATGGGGGTCCTCATGGTAACTAGGAAGAATGTTTTCCTCTGTGCTTAGCAAAACCATCTAGCTGCTCCTTGGGCTAATTTATGATGCTTACTTTCAGTGGCTGTTTTGCTACTATGCTTCATGTTAATATCTTTTTGCCTAAACTGTCTCCTTACTTTCTAAGATGTGGATCCCTCCCCATTATTATTCCCGTCCACAGAGCCCAGGGAGCTTATACAATTGGATCAAATGTGTTCATTCCCTTTAAAAATGTTATATGTGTAATTTTTAGGTCACCATGACACCTTCCATCTCTCAGTGAGGCTGGGGCCTATATGCCTAGAACCTGGTGTCCTTTTCAGAATAAAAAGGTGCAAAGCATAGGTGCTGACTTTCTAATGTGCCGGGGGGTGCTCCCCCCAGACCACATCCTTGCCCTATCTCTTCCCACCCTATTCCGCCCCCTCCCCTGAGCATGCTCTGCCCTCGCTCCTTCCCTTTCCTCCCAATACCTCCTGCATGACGCAGAACAGCTGATCCACAGTGGGTGAGGCACTGGGGAGGGGGAGATGCTGAGTGGTGAGGCCACTGTCAGGCAAGAGGCGCTGGGGGGAGGGGAAGGTGCTGATAGGGGAGCTGCCGGTGGGTGCTCAGCACCTGTAGCACCCACAGAGTCAGCATTTATGGTGCAAAGATGAAGAAGGGGTGCACTTGTGGGGTGAAGGCCTGTGGAGAACCTGCCATTAGAAGGCAATTGACTTAATCTGTCTGTGCCTCATTACTCCTTTGGCGCAATGTGAGAATAATACCCGCCTACTTCATGGGAATGTTGTGACTAGAACTCAGCAGTTTTGGTTCCCAGGGGGTCATGAATTTGCACTCCTTGAGTTCTGGATGCCAAAAGTACAAGCGACCAAAGTTCCATCAGAACCAGTGTGTTTCACCAGGTTTTTATGTAGAGCACAGGAGTTTTTCCTGGTTTCAGCAGGAAGCCATCCATCAGCCCAGGCGGTTAATCCAGACCCAGGCTTTTCCAAAGTTCCAGGGTTTTCAAGCCCATCACTTGTAAGTTTCGTGCATCTTTTTCACATTGTTCAGCAGACCCTCTTCCAAGTTTCAAGTTTGTAATGAAACTCAAACTCAGGGGAGTTTTCCATGATTCAGATTTTGTTGCAAACATTTTGCACAGCTCTAGCTCTGCGGCTTAATGTTTGTAAAGCAGGGTCAAAGCACGAATTGTTTATTTTCAGTGTGTGGAGAATTGAGTGGTGACAGATGCTTCAAATAGTATTAAGCGAATGGAAATAATGAAAATTGGTAATAAATTCTCCAAGCATTTACATTTGGGTTGAGTTACATTTTGCTGTTAAACAGTATATTGAAAAGACACATTGTGTCTTCAGCAGAAATGGAAGCTGATGTATCAGTTTTAGATTTTCATTTGATTATTTAAAAAATGAAATAACATCTTGTCCTTAAAATGTTTGACTCGAGAGAATGATTTAATAAGTGTTTTTATGTGTCTTGAAAGACAATATGTAACAGTGACATTGGTAATCAACAAACATTTCCCAAACCAAACAAGAAAACAAAAAAGTCAAAGAAAAAACTTGACTCAGAATGTAGATAATGGTCCAATCTTGCAGTCATTGTTTAGGCAAAATCCCTATTGATGTCCATCAGAGTTTTAACTGTGGACTGCAGGGTTGGATCCAGTTCTAAGTGTCTAAGGCCAATGAGGAATACAAGTAAGTTGCATTCATGGAAGCGAACATGTGTACCCCTCTAAGGGCTATACCACACTGAGCTCTGTGAGAATTACAGGTTGATTATCACAATGGCTGTACGTGTCCCGTAACTGATGTGATTTATTTAAGGACGGCCAAGGGAATGGTGCATGCCGTCTGCGCTGTCTCTCAGCTGGAAAAATAGTTGAAACAGGACTTGAGTATACATGGAGGAACAGCATATGCTGCCTCCAAATGACACATACATGACACTTATCTCCTGATTCATGCCAAGAGGAAATGAGCTGTGTTTCAAATCATCAGTGGTTTTCCTTTTGGGACTCCTCTTAAGGCATTTTTTTAAATCTCCTAGTTTTCAAGTTCAACTTCAGCAACTCAGAAATGTGTGAATGCCTTGTCAGCAGAGAGAGGTTTAGGTTCAGCTGAGATTATCGTATGTCTTGGTTTACTGTAGAATCTAAACCATTTCTTTTTTTTTTAAACTCTAACCAGCCAGCTCATTTTTATATTGTCTTAATAAGCCCACTGAAGTCAATGGAAGTCTTTCGATTGGCTTCATTAAGTTTTAAATCAAGCCCTAAGTCACCTGTCCATTATATTGTACACTACTGGGGCTTCTTGTTCAAAGAATGGGTACGTGCAGTGTAAATAAATTAGACTCTGATATTAAAGTATCCATTATCAGAGGGGTAGCCGTGTTAGTCTGGATCTGTA
>NC_133769.1:16746087-16766003 GCF_003597395.2 Chelonoidis abingdonii | reverse complement strand
TAGCCTGGTGTTTATGAATTTGACGTACGCGATGATTCTGTTCGTGAGTCGCCAAGTACAAGGGCGTCCCAACATTTTCCAAAACCAATGTTGTGTGCACCGTACTCCAGATGTTTCACTGATAGAGGCGATCGAGGAGTTTATTCCCTGTCAGCTTCAAATCTCAGACTGGGGAAAGCATCCTGCAGCCCCAGGCGGCTCTATTATTTGTCTAGGAGCCAATAGCTTTACTTCACCGCGCTCCCATTCCAGGTTCTTTCTAAATTAAGGCACAGAGACAGACATTCCAGGTTTGTATTAGTTTCGTGCATCCTCTTGTGTGCATTGTTCAGCAGACCCTTTACCAAGTTTCAAAAGTTTTGTAATGAATAACTCTATCCTTAGGGGGAGTTTTCTCCTGCTATGATTCAGATTTTATTGTTGCAACAGTGTTACATTTGGACTGATAGCTACTAGTGTCATTCTTTCTGAGGCTTCAAGTGTTGTACAGCTCCTAGATTTAAATAAGTGTCTAAAGCATCGTAATTGTTTTATATCAATCTCAGTCTGTGTGGAGATTGAGTGGTGACAAGTAATTTGCTTCACATAAGATATACAATTTGAGCAGATATTCGCAAGAATAACTAGGACAAATTGTGTCGAGGTAGATAATTCTTCAAGTCTTTGACAAATTTCTGGAGGTTCTGAGTGTTATCATTTTTGCTTGTTTAAACCATGCGTTTTTACTCTCTCTGAACGTAGCATAATGTAATTCATAGCAGGAATGAAAAGTAACTGACTACCTGTTAATGCAGTGTTTAAATGGCTTCTTTGTGCTATGTTCTCTTGGTGTACATTTTACAGGAAGAACTGTACATTGTAACTCTGATGTTTGCTATCAACTTCAAGGATTCTGTCCCTTAATCAAATGTTTGCCTTATCTCCCCAAACCTGACCGATCATGCTTGAAGCATGCCCCAAAATGCTCTCAATTCATAGTTAATACATACCTCTCTGATGCTGTGGTTGTTGATTATTACAAATTAAATATCATACCAACACACTCTTTGTCTAACCCCATCCACGTTCCACATACCACATAAGCTATGGACGCCACAAGACCAACAAGAACATTCCAATTTTAGATAACACAGCAAAGAAACATTCGTTACACCCGATCTACACACGTTTGAGGAGTCTAATAAAGTGACGCGAGTTCAAGTATAACTTTAGTTATATTACGAGCACTGTGCAATATTCCAGTCCTCGCACCTAATGATGCCATCAAAGACTGGGTGTCTTTTGTGAAGAGTTGGCGTCTGCGGAGAGAGCAGGGGTTTTTGCGAATTCATCTCTTGTTTCTATAAGTGGCTGGTGGGATGCGAGGGAGCCAAATTATGCTAAATGATGAGATACCATCACCTGTGAGGAAAGACATGCTTCTTCATGGAAGACGCTATGTGTAACCGCCTCTAATGAGCTCTTACAATCCTTCTTATCCACATTGAGCTCCCTTGACGTTCTTGATCCATCCACAGTACAGGAGATTGCTGTTTTTCTTCAGACCATAACCTAGCTCACTTGCACCACATAGGCCCTCTCTACCCTTTGCTTGTACGTATAACTGTGCGGCCGAAGTGACCACTACTTGCGTGAATGTGAGTCATAGCATCTGTGAGTAAAGTGACACATGGAAGTGGCCAGGGAATGCGTGGGCAAAGAGCTCGAGTTGCTCATTGCTGGCTGTCTCCTCAGCTGGAAAAGGTGAGAGTCTCTGGAAGATCCAAGAGGGACCCCTGAGTATACTGAGTGGGGACAGATCAGAAATCTTGTGCTGCTACACTCAGAAAAAGGTATGGCAGTTGTGACCAGAACCCTCCTCTCTCGTGCTTTCGATTATCATGACCAATATTAATGAAGCCGTGTGTTTCAATATCCTCCGAGTGGGTTTCCCTTGTACGCGGTCCTCTTTAACGCAGACCTTTTTGTGTTACAATCACCACTTAGGTCTCCTTCTTAAGTCTCGTATCCTTCATTAACTCAATGTGTGGGAATGCGCGAGTCGCCTGTGAACCACAAAAGCGGATGAACTGTGCAGTGATTCAGCTTGAGATTATATGCGTTATAATGTCTTGAGATATTTTCCTTTTCTATTTCCCTAGCACTCTGCCCCATTATTACTACTTCATCTTCTTTCCTTAGATTTATCCTTTCTCTCTACATGCCTTCCCGCTCATTTTGTATCTTCTTTAGCATATGTCTCCCCTGCAGTCCTATATAGCCGAACAAGTTCTTTCTGCTCGCGCTTTCATTTCTTTTTCTAAACTCTATTTCTCTCTTCTCTCCACCCGTCCCCTCCCCCCATCTGGTCATAAGAAATGACTGTGTCCTTTGAGGGGACAGTTTTCTTTGTCCCCATATATTGATTTACACTTAACCTGGTAGCACTCCGTGTCTTCTACTTTGTTAAGAACTATGATGGGTACTGGCACTGCAGTTCCGTTATTGACAAATTTATATATTTGATAATTTACCAAAATGCGTTTTTGTTGAGCAAAAAAACAGATAACAGACAAACTAAAAACAAATAACTCCTGGCTATATATCTTCAGTATTAGTATGCAGTTAAAAGAGAATCTTACTCCTACTATACTCTCTGTGTGTCAGCATCCAGTTCTCCTTAGTACTTAATGCTTCAGCTTATTTGTCTAGATTTTTTTTGAGAGCACGAGGTATTTCTTGCTGCGTATTGAATATTATACACCTCTCGCCAAGGTTAGATGAACTATATAATTGTTAGTACATAGTATAATTAGATATGGTCATGTAACTTCCCCTCCCCATCACTTAGCTCTGTGTGCGTTTTTCGATTGGGACTACTAGGTGATAGTCCTCAGCTAGTTGCTAATAAGGTGGTCTTGTTATTCTGAAAGGGCCAATAAGCCCTGTTGGCACTCGTACGTTGATTCTAGCCCTCTAGTAGGCTCCACATGGACAGCCTTTATTGGCTTCTTTAAACTTCTGCTGCCGGTGAGGATCTGTAAGTAGGCCCATAAACTGTCCTGCAATAATCCCATAGCTCAGATCGACATCTGCAGGTGTTTGATCAAATATAAATTTGTGCTGGAGATGATACCTGCCTGATGTACTCAGCAGTGATAATCCTGCCTGAGATCAATCAGTTCACTAGTAAACCCTTAGGGGCCAGACTAACACTAGAACTGTGGGCTGTTATCTCGTATGGTCTAGTATTGTCACGGGTTGCTATTTGATGTGGTTTCCTTACAGAGTCCAAATATCATATGGGACAGAGCAGCAGAATTAGAAGGGAGTCACATTTTGCCAAAAACCAGACCAACAAACCATAGATACAACTGCCTGCTTTCTTAAATTGAATTGGTTTGTTGGCCTCAACGCTTTCTTTTATGCAGATGTCGTGTTTCATGCGTCAGGACCAGTCAGTATATTTTGCGGCATATTGACAACACGGACTGCTCACTGTCCTTGAACTAAAAGGCACCGATTTATATAAGATATAATGCAGGCGGAACCAACAACACTAGACCGCGCCTCCCCACCCCCTTTTTTGTTGGGTCGACAGGAGCTATAATGCCCTGTTCTGATTGGTCACCATCTGGGGAAGGTGGGGTGAGGTTTCCGCCATTGGACTAAGACGCCCAGCAATGCCAGCGGGTACGTAGGACACGCGTAAGCGTACCATGTTCAAAGTACTTATATTGGTTACCCAAGGCTATATAATAAAACGCTGAAGGACTACATTTTGGCCATCCAGCACTAAGGCTGAAATATCTGCCTTTCTCCTGCCCAAAAAAGCTAGAGAAAGCAGAAGAGATATGCGAAGGATAAGAGACGAGTGGGCCATGGAAAGTGGAGACAACACAATACCACTCACTAAAGTTGGTGATGGCAGAGAGAAGCGAACACCAAGGTGCAACTGCTACAAGTCCTTTGCTGTGAGTCTGGCCTACCAATTGACATAGCAAAGCGATTCCCTTATCAGCGCCGAAGGACCCATAGAGTGGTGGAGTGAGACAGGAACAGGAATAAATATCTTCTTAGTGTCCATAAATCTCAACAAACTCAGGGAGACTGGCAGATCATCGATTCCTGCTACTCTCATTCATCTATAAAATGTATAAAGAGGAAATTGATCCAGGATAGTAAATACCAATATGTTGTGTTGAATTTTCGTACTACTCAAAATACAAATCTTTATTACTCTATGTTTACATATGTAAGAGGGTGAGATTTTTTTTTTGGGAGAGCCGAAATTGTTGATGTGGCCTGTATCATTGTCCACCAGGTGTTCAGTATTTCCCCCTCCTATCCCTTGCGTTAAAAATGCTAAAATTCATTCTGCCATACAAATCTGTTGTCCAATGACCCACAATGAGGTGGGGCCATAACTACAGATATAATATACTCAATTGTATGCCTGTGATATGCCAGTATGTGGTTGGCAGATTGCGAGCGCCACCCATCAACGATTTTAGAGTTTCAAAAGGCACACAACAGTGAAAAGAGGGAGTGCCTGCTGCTCTGGGTGGATGTACATGCAGAGTCCCTTTTTATACTTGCCTACTATGCTCATAATGCATTGAAGGCACAACCCTTCCAAGGTTTTATCCTCTACCAATGCCCAATCAACAAAAAATTTTGTTTTTGTCTTACTAGAGGTAAGCAGCCAAGCAGCTAGTCAATTTATCTCTCATCGTGGCTTGCCTCTGAGGCATCTTTGGCTCCTTTGGCTATCTAGGACCCCCCCGTTTCCTTTTTCGTTTTTCTCACTGCGCCTTAATTCAATTAACCGTAATTCGATATTGGTCAATCGTTGTGCAGCCCGGCCTGACACTACACCGCCCTTGGAAGTAAACCCGAATTAAAGGGCCCACATGTTAAGTGTTAAATCAATTTGTGACCTCCTGGCACTCACATACAAACCTAGAAGCCCACCTAAAGTAATTCCCTTTTGTAAATTCGTGTTACTATTGGAATTACGTGTGTCAGTGTGATGCACTCGAAAATGATATCGAACACTAGCTGCCTCATACCCTGTTACGCAATGTGCCAGCCGTCAGTGAGTATCCCGAGTAGAACACTCTACACTATTTCAACCCTGCCATCTTGAATCCAGAAATTAAGATCGAGCGTCCAATTAAGCGTACCAACTTTATTGGCATCTGGTACAAGACTCCCGATTTATATCAGGAACAGCCCTGACCAGACCTGGATTATCTGTTTAATATGTTTAATGAATTATTGGTTCCCCTTTCTTGTCATTCTCAGAGCTGCAGGCAACTCGTAATGTTCCGTGTTGCCTAGCTATAGTGTCTGCCAACACATCTGCGTTGTATACCCGCCGTATACAGATCAGACATGACACAATTGTAAAGTCTCTTCGTCGAGGACCTCCAAACCTGACCCTGTGTGTCTACTGAGGAGAACAGCATGTCAAAAGAGAAGCTTCCAGATTTGAATCATGAGGACAGATGACATCACACGTATGCTCAGCCATCTTCCTACTGCTTATATTATTCTCATCTCGTCCGATTCCGTTTCCATTACAATATCTAGTTCTGCTTCAAGCCAATTAAATCACATATCCTCTGCTCTCTTCTCCGACACTCCGACACGTTGAGACCATAGTCAGTGTGAGTATGATTCTATCAAGGTTTGCAACATGATTGAATATTGCGGTATAGCCGTAGCGTACGCGTTCCTGACGTAGTCTTTAGCTATCTATAGCTCCACAAGATACTGTGACACGTAAATATTTTCCTTCCCTGGTGCCAAGGCAGAGTGTACATGTACCAAGGACTCACTCTCTCCTCAATTTTCCTTCCTTCTGCGGGATGACCAAGCCATCCAGGTAGACAGTAGGGCTCTAACCGACGAGACATACGCTTCTTCTCCTCAATAAGGCGTATGGCTCCACCTGATTTTACCTGGCACGTCTTATCTTATAGTCTATCATGCGCACCAAGGCACACTAATTCTTATCTGTTGCGAGGAAGATTACACAACATAATTCCCTCTTGGCAGAAACAAGTACCCCAACACCGTAAACGGCCCATGACAAAGAGTGATCATTTAAACACACTGTCTGGCCATACTGCTGTCCCATGACATCTTTATGGGTCGTGGAGTCACACATGCACTACAATCTCGAGGGTATTTCTTGACTGAGGTATCTCCATCTGTCTCAGGAAGGAGTGGCTTTTGCATTAGGTCCATGCTGCTGAGATGACTCACGAAGAAGATGAAGCCTGCAGAGGAATAGATCCATGATGCAGCTAGCTGAGAGCAGCTGGCGTACATCATTATATTCTGCTAATTGGTACCACAGAGCGAGGAGCTGTTTTGTAGCCCTATTACCTTCCACCCAACGCCAAGCCACTATACCAGACAGTGAGCCATGAGGGACCTCTTGTGAGTGTGAATGTTCTATTTCAATCATGGTACACAAACAGCGTTTTAATTATAAATTTGGAGCATCAGTTGTCATTCCTCTTAAGCCCAGTACAGTACAGGACAAGTGTACATGCCTGGGGATGGACGTAAGTTCCTCCCAAGAATCTCCATGAATTATATTGAGAATCAAGACGCCTTTCAGTAGATTTCGGGTGCAAGGCGCCTTATCCGGTCCCCATTTGAACGAAACTTTTCCCCCTCAGGCATGCATGACGTTAATTTGAATCATTGCTTCACAGAGGCTAGAGCTTGTGGCTGTGGGGCTTCTTGTCTGTTGGGAGCAGGGGCTCTTCCCATCTACAGCCACGCGCTGTTGAGGGTGGGAGGGAGGATGCTTTAGGAGGGGGCAGTTGAGGAGCTGGGAGAACCTGGAGAAGTCAACATAAGAACACCCCCATGGCTGCCTGGAAGCTATTATTGATTACAGGACCGGGAAACTGGCATCTCAGTGGCTACGACCCCGGGACAGAGGCGTTCAGTATTAAAGATGCAAAATTCGACCTGTAGTGAAATCACCTGTTGCTATGTAAGGTTGGCCATAGTTGGTTCCTGTGGAGTACAATCTGTTCTGTAAATGTATCCTTTTTACATTACTTCTCTTGTACTCTTTACCTCCCCTCAGCTGCGCATTCTGTTACTCCCGCCCATCTGGAGGCTAGCCAAAAGCGAGGAGAAAAGAACTCGAGATGAATTTTTCGAAACATGGAAGTAGCCACAGTACAGAGCCTCAACATAATGGATTGGAAGGAAGTGTTAAAGCACAAATACAAAAGATGCCAGGTGACCAGGTGAGGACAGGTGAGACGGTCGAGATGAGAGGTGCGGCCAGGAGACACAGAGTGGCGGGAGGAAGACCGGCAGAGTAGAGAGATTGGCAGAAGGACCGCAGGAGTCAGGTGTAGGCAGTGAAGATCTGTGTTGGCTGTGATGGACGCTGTGGAGCTGCCTGCGTGAAACACTAGATCTCAGACGCATGGGTGATGGTCGGGACAGCCAGCGGGTTACGAGTGCCATGCAAGGCCTGTTTAACCACCCTCCGGGAAGCTCCCCAGTATTCCTATCTCCCTCACCCAGACGTTTCGATGGTGGGGAGGCTTTCTTCACCAGGAACCCTCCACCCCCATGGCGCCCCAAACCAAGGGCTTGACTTTGAAAATTTCTTATGGGGCTTTTCCTACTCTCCTCCCTCCCCCAACGCCCACCATGCAGGGATACCTAGATCATCAGTGCTCTTTATATATACTTCTAAATCAGAAACATCCAAACGGGGGGGTGATTCTACAGGAATGATTTAAAAAAGAACTCATGATTTTAGCCAAACAACATGACTTTATACTGAATAATGATTTTTCATTATGACTTATTTCCTTCAGGCGATTGTCATCAGGGGGGGGGATGCTTTTAAATCCTTCAGCAAGCGTAGTAAAGGGGGAAGGGTTGACAGGGAAGTCAGAGAGGCGGAGTGTTTCATCAAGGGGAACAGCACTGCACACACCATACCTGGCCCGCGCTTGGAAAAACTTGACTTCAAAGGGCTTCTCTGAGCTGCCACCGCCTTCCTGGTTGCTTCTTCTTAAACGCTCTGGTGTCTGGCTGCTCGTAGTGAGCGGCCAGGTGATTTACTCAAGGCCTCCCACCCGCCAGAAGGTCTTCCCCTTTATCTCAACAAGAGATGTGGAGCAACAACAAGCGCAAGCCTGACGTTCTTGGCTGGGTCTGCAGGCGAGTAAGTAATATACGAAAGCGCCCCTTTAAACGCCCATGCACCACTCTTACTCGACCCACCTTGCACTGCTCAGCCTGTAGTTGAATCACTCCTGACACTTCCAGTTGCCTGTGATCTAGTGCTTCAATGGAAGCCATGCACAAGGGTATGGGCTGGTCACCCAGGATAACGAACAGGCATCTCACATGCGCCAGTGTTATTTCTGTCTGGGGAAGTATTTCCTGCTGCGCGTTTAAAGGAGTAGTGTTCTGAAAGACGCGAGGCGTCATGGAACCACTTCCTGGCCATTCCACGTGGATGCGGTGAAACGTCCCTTGGAATCCACCAGTGCTTGCAGCACCATGGAAATAACCCTGCGGTTACGATACTGGGGTGCTCCTGGTGTCTCTGGGGCCAAGATGGGATATGGGTTCATCTATGGGCCCTCCACAGTTTAGGGATCCCATTGAGCAAAGCCATCCCACTATGACCTGCCCGTTTCCAGAAGGTCACAAAACTTTCGTGAGCGAGGCAACGATTTGCTTTGGCTACTTGCATCACAGGCAGCCCCATGAGATTTTTTCCCACTCCAGAATTGATTCCGACTGATGGGTAGGCTGTCTGGAGTTGCCCCCAAGCCTTTCCCCAGAAGGGTAATGCCATCGCTTCTGCAACTGTGAGGGCTGCTCTCCTTGTTGTATGGCGTTTCAGGGGCAGGGGAAAGGCAGTCACCAAGTTCAAAGAAGTGCTCTCTTACGCATAGGAAGATTTTGCGCAGCTACGTGTCCCACACCTGCAAAACTATGCGGTCCCACCAAGTCTGTGCTTGTTTCCCCATGCCCAAATCGGCGTTCAATGGGTAGAAGCTCCCTTACCAAGCAGTAGGCTCCAATTGCTGGGTCCCCACGGTTGGGAGCAATCAGTCCTCATCTAGTCGTCTTCATCAATCATCGCTTCTTGTCGGTGCGCTGCCATAGCTGCCGCTCCTCTTCCTCCTCCTACCTGCCTCTATCCCCTCTCCTCCCTGAATTTGCAGTTCATGCCAGCATTAGACAGCACAAAGATGTGCGCGTGGTGTTAAACTTGCACGATGCGTTACTGGTCTCAGCAATCCTGTCTAGCAGGTCCTGCCTGCCTGTGCTATGGCGTTTGCTCTCTTCACCCAGGGAAAAAGCGCGAACGTTGGCTCTGCTTACCCACAAGGAGGGGTGAGGCGGTTCCAGACCACCCGGGACAATGTTTTTGGTCCAGCAGGGCCAACTGGGCTCTCACCAGGAAAGTGGGAACTATGGATAGCTGTGAGTGGAACAGCTACCCACAGTGCACCGCTCCTGAAATCGACGCTAGACGTGGGCCATGGACGCACAAAATCGATTTTAGAATCCTAGTGTGGACGCACTAAATCGATTTTATAAAATCGGTTTTATAAAATCGATTTTAAGTAATTCGATTTAATCAGGTAGTGTAGACGATCTGTCTCCCTCCCCCACTCCTCCCCCCCGGCCTTAAATCAGAGCGGTAGAGCCTCTGCCTTGCCCCCTGTATGCTGACTTCCAAAGAGACTGCAGGCACATGCTGTAGACAACTGTTTACCTGATTTTTAAAGCTTTCACTTAATCTGTAACTATTTAAGCTATTTGGAAAGAAAAGAATCAATAGAAATGCAATTCTATCCGCTTAAATAATGAACATTTGTCAGGGGCAGATGTCCATTCAATCCAGACTGTGCTTTAAATGTGAGGGAGAAAAAGACACAGATAAATTGTGTAGGCGATAAGGAGGCATGAGAGAATTTGAACGACTGGGGGGTCACTAATCCTTCAGTGGTTAGAATTAACTCCCTATTATAAACTGATCATCTATCCCCTGCTCCCTAATTTCACCAAAGGAAAAAGAAAACCCCCAATCAAAGCACCTCAAATTTCACATGCCACATTAATATCATTGTTTTGTTCACCCTGATGTATAAAGTGCAGCCATTTTCAAAATCATCATATTTCTTCACGTGAAAAGTTCTCAGGCAGGCAGTTTTCATTGCTTAGTGGTGAACCTTTCTTGGTTTTCCAGTGTTATGTACTGAAGCACCAGTGTGGCAGAATGCCAGGGGGTGAGTCCATCACTTGTACAATGTGATCATCAGCTAGTCATTGGGGGGCATGAACAATTCCCTGAGATCCTTGTCAAGATCTCTTTGGGTCCCTTGATGCTCCCAGCTGCTCAGAGGATTTCATCATCTGTAGGCAGCTCCACAGGGATTCTGATCTCCTACCTGGCCCAGCTTTTCAGACGTTTGCTCTAGCAGCCTAGGAAGTGGAACAAGGAAGTTCCTCTCTGTAATTGCATTGCCTGCCATTGCTACTTTAGGGCTCAGTCCTGCTCCCATTAAGGCCAGTGAGAGTTTTCCCATTGACTTAATTTGCCATGTAGTAGGCAATAGAGCCCATTGGCTGTTTTTTTAAAAGTGCACAGCTGAGGCCACCCAGGAGTCAGCAAGCAGAGAGTTAACTCTGTCCCTGAGTAGAGGAAAGACCACAACTTCCCTTGAGGGCAAGCAGCTGGGCTGCTTGGTCAGGAAACCTGTCCATGAAGGAAGCATGGCTAGACCCAGCTGTGGGGAAGGAGCTCAAGCGGCAGAGCGCTCGCATTGCGCGCGAGAGGTGGGAAGGGCTGCGTTGGTCTGGAAGAGTGAGTCGGTGGGTGCCAGCTGTGGGGAAGGAGCTCATTCCCCCAGCACGGTGTAAGATGGGCTAGAGGCTCGAAGGGCAGGCAGTCTCCTTATGCGAAGAGATGCAGGCTGAAACATCCCGCTGTTGCTGGGCTCGGCTTTAAGTTGCACAAAGCCATCTTCCCCATCGGTTCCATTTTCTCTCCATGCTAAAGGAAGCCTTTTGAGCAGTTGGAGCCAAACTTGAGGGCCAGTCCCTACACCAGAATGCAGTGCCCATTGATTTAACCGGTATCCGTGGCATGGTTAGCAGAACATACCTGTGTATTAGGACTTGGAGTGAACACAAAAAAGGGCACCTGTCCATATGCTCTGGGCACCCTTGACATTTTATAATCAAAAGTTACAGCAGCATCAGGCAACTTAACCCAGGGCCAGCAAACTGTGAATTGAAAAACGTTCTCACCCCCTTCTACCTTTATACCCCCCCCATGTATTTCTCAACCACCTGCGGTGGAAGATGAACTTTGCAGGGTGGCCCCAAGGTCCCCTTAGCTTAAAACCCTTACTAGTGGTGGTGGTACGTTGTTTCTTCTGGCCAGTTCCCAAATGCCCAATTAGATCAGCCATTTGCCTTCAGACCCTGCTCCCGTCCTATCACTGGGCCCACTTGACCTATTTCACAGCTCCTCTGTCAATATCCATAATTCCAGATACCCTTCATCTTATGGCGGGCACATAATACCTCTGACCTTTAGCTGAGAAGCTTGATCAGCTTTGCAAGTCTTGTCCAGGATCAGTGGTTAGAAACACTCAGAGCCAGATACATGATCTCCAGCTGCACCCGACAAAGGGGACAGAAACTGCCCTAATGGGGCAGCCAGAGATTCCCCGGACCTAGAGCAAATGCCTGGGTGATGGAAAGCTGGTAGAACCAGGTTGCTCCTCAGCCCCTGTTCCTGAGCCTCGGGGACATTCCTGGGTGGGCGGTGAGAGGGAGTGGATCCAAACTGAACATAGCTACTGTGCTCTTTTCATCAACTACTATTGTAATTTTGTTCCCCAGCCCCAGTCAGGCTTCTTTGGTAGGATAAACCAAGCTGTTCCTGGGGATGTTTTCCTCTTTGTCTTTGAATATTTCTTCTCATGTTTGACTCTGGGCTGAAGAGCTACTTACAGGATGGTGCTCGCCAGGGTCATTCCTCCTCTCTTCTGCAGAAATTGCTCCCCACCCCCCATCCTCAATAAAGTCTTCAAATCTCTCTCTCCACGACTCATTAAATTCATTGGCTGATTCCTCCATCGCCCTAGCATACAGACCATCATCCAGATTGGTGTGCATTTACGTTTTCCAATTATTCCCTGGCTGGTTGTTTATCACTAACAGTTTTGACGCTGCCTGGGTTCCCTCCTAATCGTCTAGACTTATTTTCTTCATTTTTCATATGGGAGATAGATTTTTTTAAAAAGTCAGCATCTCAGCTGTTTTACAGAAGTCATTCATTTCCTCCTCCTCCTCTTTTATTAACAGGCCTACTTTTTCACTGATAATGCTTTCACAAATACCAGGGGATATAGGTCTGTCTTATTCCTCTTAATCCATTTGGTAACATAGGTTGGAAGTATTTCTGCTGTTTTTTCTCTTTTTCCCTACGAGCCTTGGCTGATTTTCAGTATCTTGTTAGTCTCCATCATGATTTATTGTAACTGTGGATAACGTGTGGGCTAGTAACAGCTAAAGTCTCCCCTTGGGGAGTAAAATCTAATTGTGCCATGCACTGTATGGACATGCAGTAAAAAGACAGTGCCTGCCCCAAAGAGTTTATAGGTTTGGTTTGGACAAAACAGGTGAAGGCAATAAATGGGGGAAGATGAAGCAGTAACAGTGAAATGAACAAGTTTTGCACAGTAAGCCACGCTCGCAGCTTGCCACACCATAGTAGTGGACTGTGTCTTGCAGAGAGTTGGTAACAGGGCGCACTTGGGAGCGGAGCTGGCTGGATCCATTTGGGCTGCAGACAGTGGGATCTCTGAGAGGCAGCAGTAAAGGAGGTCTGTTTGGTTTGAACATTGCCAACCACCATGACTGGTACCAAACTGGCAACACTGCAGCACTGATCAGCATGTAAGTGGTAGCAGGCATCACTGCAGAGATGAGGATTAAGGATTTGAAGGATAAGGAGGCAGTTTTGCAGATTCCCCTCCCCCCACCCGGGGAAGTTTTCCCATGCACAAAGGGCAGTTTGGGTGAAAGCCCAAAGGTACTTGGTGGAGAATCTGAGTGATGGGGTGGTACAGGCTGGGAATGTTGCTGCCTGTAGTGAGTCTTGTTGCTATGTAAAAAGAATATGTATATATCTCATTTCTCCCAACTTCCATCCATTCATCTGTCTGTCTCTAGGTTGTGAGAGAAATCCTCAGAGGAGTGACTGTTCCTTAGTGAATTTCTTGAAATTGTCTAGCACATAGTAGGCCCTACCATACATTAATAATAATTAATAACATTTGTATTAGTGAAAGCAGTGGTCAACACCATGATGAGTTAACAGAGCATCTGGCTGCGACAGTGCTAAGCCATAAAAGGCCTTAGCGATACAGATAAGGTACTTGTGTTTATCCATTTCCAGTATGGAGGGGGTTTTGCTCTCAGATCTTCGAGCAGTTGCTCATAAAGTAACATTGGTCATATCTGGGGCTTGATCCTGTCTAGGGCGGAGCACCTTTTGTGCGCTGATGCATGTCCTCCTGTTGAAGTCACTGGAAGTCGAAGGAGTCAGCATGTTGCAGGATCCCAGTCCAGAGCCTGCTGAAGTCAAGAGAAGTCCTTCCATTGACTTCAGTGGGCTCTGGAGCAAGGCCACGCAGAGGAAATTTGGGGCCAGATCCTCTGCTAGCATTAGCGGAGCTGCACTGTGACACCCACTGGGGATCTGACTCTAAATAGTTTGTTGGGTCATTATGGGCTTGAGGTTAAAAATCGCTTACTATTCTGTTCCCTAGTTGTTGTTATTCCACCCTCATTACCATAGTATCTGAGCACTTTCCAATAGTGCATGAAGCGCTATGACTAATGTCTGTCACCTGTGGTTTGTTTTTTCTCTCATCCCTTCCCCAGAGGAAGAATTGCATGTACAGCATGTGATGTTTTGTTTTGGTTGGTTTGGGGTGGGGTTTTTTTTTCCAGTACCTGTTTGGGGCCAGTAGCTTGAGAACACTGTAGTATATTTTAGCAAATAATTCAACTAATAATTAGTGTACATATGAAGCAGTGTATGTTTAGACTGCTTAGACAGTCTGGCACAGGGACTCGCTTTTTGTCCTGTATTTGTACAGCACCTAGCACAATGGGGTCCTGGTCCATGACTGAGGCTCCTAGGCACTATCACCATACAAATAGTTAATAATAATAATAATACATATGAGGTTTTGTGTCTGTTACGCTACGGTGGGGTTTCCGCTGGAGCGGCTGAATCTCAGCACATCAGTCTGTAACTCTAATTATTCAATTTAATTAGTCTCGCTGCACTCACAAATCGTATCCAAATGGTGAGATATAATGGGAGGATGTAATTCTACACATTAGACCTGATGCTGCTATTGATTTTATTGACTTTTATATTTATTGCCATTAAATGTACTGAAATTTGAACCGGTTTTTCTTTGCACATAAACTGGTCATGTAGATACATGTTTTTGTAAATGATTTTAATGGCTTTAGGAAACCTACCCGTACATGCTACCAAAATGAATATACCATTCCTATTTGAGCGTATCCAGCAGTGAAGAGGTGGCTTTGGTTTGAGACAGAAATAAACATCTGTATGCAGGCTACCTTGTTAAAAGTAAATATATTAATATAAAAATGGAGCCAGAGTAATATCTCCTGAAAAAATGATTTTTTTTGTTTTCCCATCAGTGATAAGAGATCAAGAGTATTTCCAAGTAGTAATTTCTTTAGCCTGGGATGAAGGGAGATGGACATTTCTACAATTGATTTGAAACTGAATGAACTGGAGAGCTTCGGAGGTTCACAGTCGAAGAGATAAATGGGTTGTGTGAGCTGTCCAATTCAATTATTTGCCCTAAGCAACCTTTTCTTTAATGGCTGATAGAATTATGATGGAATATTTCAAAATAAAAATGCTGACCTCTTACTGTTGGTGACCTTGTCTGCATAGATTTAATTAAAAAACAAAACAAAACAAAAATCTACCTGTGCTGCAAAACTCCAACAGATGCAAGAGAAAGCAAAATTTTTACGTGTGGCAGTTGGTTACTTGCATCTACTGTGCCGTGTTCGGAGAATGTGTGTCCAAATGTATTCCTGCCAAGTGAAGTTGGCTCTGAAACTAACTTGATGCTCAAAGTTTGATTTGCCATGCATGATTCAGCTGGATGGTTTTAAAAGACAATTGATTTTCTTGCAGCTATTGACTAACCTCTTGGTAATTGTATGTATCTTCAGAAACCCTAAAGCAAGTAAATGTGAAGACTGTTCTACCAAGGATATTTTAGGTCGTCCATCTGGAATACCAATGACTTTTAGAAATTTGTCACGTTTTAGAAGTGTTTTTTAAGCTGGGTCATTTTAACTACAGCCCACAGTATGTGCCAAAGAACTATTGTGTGCTACTGTGTTTTTATTTGATTTAGATAAGAGCCTGCACCAAAAACTTGTATCCAACAATTCTGAAATTTGGGACATTTGAAATCCAGATCTGAACTTTACTCCTTGAGCCATTTTTACTTATCTTACTTTAGCACTAGGTCCTAGCCGAATAGGAACATAAGTTTTGCTGCTCTGTGTAAGTCTATTGGTCCATCTAACCCAGTACCCTGTATCCATCACTAGCTATGCCAAATGTTCAGAGGAAGGTAATCAGTTCCACGACCTGAAGAAATAGATTGGGTTATTCTCATCATGATCTTAGTTCGCTTTAATTGATTACAAAATGTTATTAACTGTGATAAAATTATGTTTCTTTAAAAAAATCCAGGCACTGTGTTTTTTCTCAGTGTGTTGCAGCAGTGAATTCCACAGGTTGCATGTCTTTGAGTGTCAGCTCAACCATAATCAGAGAATTTTACCTGGTTGGCTTTTTAAAGGCATGGTTTTAAAAAATGGTTGGAGTATGCACCTGGCACCTAAAAATGTTATGCATAGGAGCGTGCAATCTAAGGGTCTGATTTTTCTTTCACTATGCTGGTGTAACTCCATTAAAGTCAGTAGAGTTGTACCAGTGTGAGAAGTGAATCAAGGTCCTATTCCCCAGTGGACTAAGCTAGGGCTGTATTCATTACTTCTGATACTAAATACACTAGAACCTCAGGGTTACAACACCACACACCTCATTTGGAACTGGAAGTACACAACCAGGCAGCAGCAGAGACAAAAAAAAAAAAGAAAGAAAATACGGTACAGTACCGTGTTAAACATAAACTACTAACAAAATGAAGGGAAAGCAGCATTTTTCTTCTGCATAGTAAAGTTTCAAAGGTGTATTAAGTTAATGTCTGACTGTAAATTTTTGAAAGAACAACCGTAATGTTTTGTTCAGAATTACAAACAACCTCCATTCCTGAGAAGACGAGTTGTAAATAGTCTGTATTTGTAATGACACCCCGGGAAGAGTCATCTGTAGGGACTGAACCTCTGATTCTAGCAGTGCCAGGCTCTACTGCTTGACCAAAAGGACCCAGGCCATTAGCCTTGAGGCAGTAGTAGACTTGTATACCTCTTTATGTGGTCTAGCCACTAAAGGAGAACAGAGACCCACACTCTGCCTGCCAATGTTACTCTCAAGAATGTGTTGTACTGAGGTCTCTGCCTGTGGGTTACACTGTATTTTTAGGGCATAGCCAGAAAGGGCTTTAGGTCCTGAGTGAGACTGAACTATATCATGTACCTGGAACTGTGGAAAACTTTTGTTACAAAACATGAAACCATCCATGACAGGTCACCTGGTTGGGTTTTGTTTCCAGACTGAAATTCAAGCTAGGTTTGTTGAAAACAGACACCGCAAGCTAATTTGGGCTCAGATTCTTGAGAATATCCTTTCTCTCTTTTGATTCTGGTCACATAACGTATTATTTCCAAGCAGTCTCTATCCAAGTACTAACCATGGCCAACTTTGTGTGGCTTAGAAGATCAAATGAGATGGGTAGCTTAAAGGGAGGAATGACTTTGGCTGTATATTATTGCTTTGTAACAAAGCTCCTTTCTCTAACTTACGTGAAGCTAATTGAATCTGTTTCCCCATGTTAAGTATCCTCACACCTTCTATGGGTCATCTCGATTATCAGTTCAAAAGTTGTTTTTTTTCTCCGGCTGATGATAGCTCATCTCAATTGATTGGCATCTTACAGTTGATATGGCTACTTCCACCTTTTCATGTTCTCTGTATGTATAAATATCTTCTTGCTGTATGTTCCAATCTGTGCATCCGATGAAGTGGGCTGTAGCCCGCAAAAGCTTATGCTCAAATAAATTTGTTAAGGTGCCACAAGTACTCCTATTCTTTTTACATGAAGCTGTTATTCTCCAAACTACGGCAGTGTCTGTCTGCCCTCGTGTGGATCTCTTCTCAGAACTGCCGGCATGCTGTGTATTCTGCTCTCATTTGCATGTGGAAATTCCATAGACGTCCCGGAGAGCTCTCTGTGCAGAATGAGGTGGAGGGTATGCAATAGATCTTGGATGTGGCTAGGAGCTCCAGAGTGCAGATCTGAAGAGAAAAAGTAGCCCTGGGCTTTGGAGTTGGTTCTTCTGTTTTGATGGGCCTGCGTTTATATGACACTGGATTGTTTCAGTTCATAAAGGTGAGTGTATCAGTCTTTCTGGATTCATACCTCCAAGTTCCTTGGAAATTCAAAGCAAAACTCAGCCAAAACTATTGTGTGGGCTGTTTTTTCTTAATCAAAATCATCTGAATCTGCATTACATGGTGTCTGTCAAAACCACTCTGCCACGGAAGGGAGAGGAGATTTGCTGAAAACATGGCATGGGTTCACTTAGAAGCTTAGCAAAACCAATCAGCAACCAGGGCTGGGTTTCAAGACTGCAGTGAAAAGAACGGGCTGAGTTTGGGGTGATGCTGGGTTTCACAATGAACGTTTCTTGCTGTTCTAGACGAGACCTGCTTTTCAAAGGGGAGAGGCTGGGCAAAGAGAAACAATGGCAAGGTGCAAGTTCCCACGCTCCCTCATGCCAATCCTAGCAAGTCTAAATAAAGACCAATAATAAAGTTGTACACTCAGGTTGACTTGGGGCAATTTTTTAACTTGCTTCACTGGCATTTACACAGCCGATTCGCTGAGCTGACAGTTACTTTTGGGCTGCACTGCAAAGGCAATTTTTACATCAGTTAGCATTAGGACTTCCATGCTTTCTTTATCACGTCACCCAAAAAAAGAACGGGGCCATCCCTGTGCTCCTACTTGTAATCTGTGATAGAGTCTATAGCCAGCTAGATTCCTTCAGAAACCGTGCAGCTGTGCAAGTACAACCCACTATTTTGGAGGGTTTTGAGGATGTTTAGCTGATGCTGGTTGGCTCTGCTGAAGATCCCGATCCAGTGGAAAGGGCTGTAGAAAAGGAGGAAAGGTCTGCAGGAGAACAGAGGATCAGAGCAAGGAGATGTTAGCGTGGGGTTCTTTAGAAATATTAGCAATCCAGTGAGTGGTATGAATTCAGGGAGCAGAGGTTTAAATGAGACGTGTGCATGTGTGAATTAGAACTTCGCTGGCTAAGCCATTTACACAAAAAATACCCTGCCCTGAAGCAATTTAAGGGAAAGGGCAGCCCAGTGAATTATCCCAATCCACATAGAGCCTTCTCAGAAGTATCAGAGGGGTAGCTGTGCTAGTCTGGATCTGTAAAAGCAGCAAAGAATCCTGTGGCACCTTATAGACTAACAGACGTTTTGAAGCATGAGCTTTCGTGGGTGAATACCCACTTCGTCAGATGCATGTAGTGGAAATTTCCAGGTGCAGGTGTATATATATGCAAGCAAGAAACAGGCTAGCATCACACCTATGACTTGTGGGGCCCCTAGCATGTGTAGTTGCCCAGGCTCTTGCGAGATGGGAAATCAGTCTGTGTGTGCCTGGCAAAATGTCTTTTCCTCTTCAGATCTCACTGCCAGAGAGGTGGCCAGGGTTTGCAGAGTCCCACACAGGATGTGGTGCTCTAAGTAGCCACTTAATTTGCTTCGTGCTTAAGGCCTGTGAATAACCGCAGTGTGAAAATGCACTAGTCACAAGAAGCAGCTTCTCCTTCTATCCCAAGCCCTCAGCAACGCTGGGAAAGCTGAGCTACTCCAAGAGGTATTTGCAGTGGAGTTGCTCCAGCAGCAAGTTCCAAGAAGAGAGGCCGGAAGTAGGTGGGTTGGAGAGGAAAAGAGATGAATTTGAAGGGGAAGAAAAGAGGGAAGGGGGAAAGTTATGGAGCTGTGTCTTGTACTGCAGATCTGTGTCTTGCATGGAGGCAAGGATTTTGCACTTCGGGACGGTTATCCCACCTCTGACTGCCCGGGGGATTGAGCAAACCACACTGGCTTTGCTCTTGTGCTTTATGCATTACCTGAACCCGTTGCTGGAAGCACAGAACTCAGGTGACCTCGGAAAGTGAGCTCTGGCATGGGAGTCAAGCAGTGCTGAGTCTTAATCTTAGCTCTGACACTGATTCAAGGCACAGATTTGAGCCTCGGTTTCTCTAGCTAAAATAATACTTACCTCCTTGTCAGTGTTACTGCAAAGAATTAGTTAATGCCCATAAAGATTTTTGAAGATGTTAAATATTCAGTATTAGCATAACTCCACAACTCAGTTACCTGGGGTTTATTTTAAGATGCCTTGTGTGGCAGAGCTCTGACCTTGCCCCCGTGGGTCCTGTGCTTCTAGGCGGTATATGCTAGCCTCAGTGGCTCACTGTGACCCTCCACGTAGCCCTTTTCCCTCTAGGGCCAGGGTTACAGTCTACTGAGCCCTTTTCATCATAGGCCTGCAAGGAGGTTGGTGAGAGAACTCCCACAGTCTCTGTTCAGCCTCCTGTCCTGACAGGGGCCTGACTTCCCC
>NC_133769.1:16737256-16745808 GCF_003597395.2 Chelonoidis abingdonii | reverse complement strand
GGCCTCACCTGACTCTTTGCAGATTAATTAGAGTCAGGTGTTCTCATTAGCCTGGAGCAGCCCCTGCTCTGGTCAGTCAGGGAACAGAAAACTGTTAATCCAGTGGCCAGTATATCTGCCTTCTGCTACTCTGCTGTACCCAACTGGTCTGGGTCTATCACACTTGTCAGTGTGGTATATCCAATCCTTTGTCCAAAGTTTGTTTTTCTAAATATTGGGCATTCTGTCTCTCTTTTTTTTCTGGCCTTAATAAATCTTAATGGATACACACATCCTGCAGTTGCTGGTTTTTCAAGAAAGAAGTCAATTACACACACACACACACACACACACACACACACTGCCTGTACTAGTGTGAATAATACCCCCATCATTTGTCCACAACGGTGACATAGTTCGACTGTTCCGTGATAAAAAAAAGACCTTCCCTCTGAAGACATCTTGCATTTTGATGAATATTTTTTCACACAAATACATCTCAGCCTCTTTTGATTATGCACACTCCGTAGGTTAACACATTAATATGGAATTAACGAATGGCAAATCTAGCCTATAAGGGGAATTTCAAAGCTCCATACCCTAAGGCCTCAAATCTTCAGCATGAGTGGATTTGTACAGTGTTGTTACATTGCACTGAGATGCAAAGATAGCTGAAAGGACTGTGATTTAGTATTTACAAAACGTTTGTCCTGATCGACTTTTTTTTTTTTTAATTCTAAGTGCATAAAGTGGGTTAAACAATTGGGTGCCTCTGCCTTTGGTAGAACCAATATGACAAGGAAAGAACGGTGAATGACTGACAGCTAAATGGCCCCTCGATGAAGGATTTCTGTATTTCACGCACAAAGGCTATGGAAGCAAGAAAAATTATAGTACATAAGCAATCGGAGTGTAATGTACTGACTAACGCATGTGGGTATATGTGTGTACTGCTGACTTTTAATAGATAAAAGCCCTTTCTCTGAATAATGTGTTCCTTTAGCCTGTATGCTGGGAGCACAAAGGTCCTGTGTTCTGTTTCCATTTCTCTCTGTCTAGGCATTTTTAATGCACTCATCACCACGCTACATGGACATAGTGTTTATGGTTTTGATGATCATTATGCCTGTAATGCCGTATAAACAGCCACACAGTTTTTACAGTAAACAGGTGCAGCTCCACTTCATTAGAGAAATGGGGAGGAGGGGGAGTGGAACTTCCATTTTTTTCATTTCCTTCTGTTCTGTAACACTCTCCAAGATCTAGCGGAGCAGGGAGCCTTCCTCCAGCCAAGGAGCCCTGTAAGTTGTTAGCTCATGAGCCTGTCAGTGTTGCTTTGGATGCATTATGTATTTTGTGTTAATGCAAATTGCTTCCTCTCTTCTGCCTCAGCTCCTAGTATATGAAGGATCAATTGCACAGCACTCCCAGACTTTAAATTTCTTGCATCTCAGGTGAACAACTGGAGAGGTGTTTTACAAGCAGTGACCTGCCTAATACTTGGGAACTTGAACCCACTCATAGAATCAGATGAGTTCAAACAGGCTGACAGGTTAACTCTGAAGTCCTTCCAGCAGTGGCTAAACCTGTTTAGGGAGTCAAAGGGTGATAGAGGGTCCATGCAGTGGTCGCTAAGTCCATAATGGATGGGTAAGTCCGACTCTGTGATATCTGAGCCCTTGCTTTTGGGGAAATATGCACTCATGATGGGGGCTTTCATTTAGGACAATCTAAAATCAGTCTCCACTACGATGGTTACTAGGATTTTGGAGCCTGCTGTTTTTTGGTCCATTTGATCCATCCATTTGATGTTTTGTGTCTCTTTTGATCATTCTATCAGTGTTTGAAGTTTGTTTAGAGACAGGCACATCTATTGTCACATGGATCTGCTCAGACCCCAGCTTTTGGGAAATTTTAGTCCAGACTCAGATGCAAACTTTGGGTCTGATTCTCCATCCACATTCCAATGGAATAACACCAGCATAAAATTGAGGTAACAAAGTGGAGAATCCAGCCGCTTCTCTGTCATGGGACAAAACACAAATCAGATCCAAACCCCAGGGAAAGTTCAGATCCTGATCTGAACTGTTTGACTCAGGCCCATCTCTGATTTTTTCATACATATTTTTCCTTACAGAAGGGGGCACTGCATCCTGGAAAGCAGTGATTCTGCAAAGGATCGAGGGGTCTCATAGTGAACAAACAACACAACATGAGCTTCTAGTGTGATGCTGTGGTAAAAAGGGCTAATATGATCTTGGGTGTATAAACAGGAGTAAGAGGAGGGAGGTGATTTTACCTCTGTATATGGCATTGATGAGACCACTATTGGAATGCTATATACACTTCTGGAGTCCACATTTTATAAAGACTGTTGAAAAACGAGAGAGCCACAAACATTATTCAGGGACTGTAGAAATTATCCTGAGAAATGTAAAGACCTTAATCTGTTTCATTTATCAGAAAGAAGATTGAGAAATGACTTGATTACAGAGTGTAATTGCCAATGGAAAAGTGGTGGGTTCGCCATATCTTGACGTCTTCAGGTCAAGCGTGGATGCCTTTCTAGAAGATATGCTTTAGTCAAACACAAGTTATTGGGCTCAATCCAGGGATAACTGGGTGAAACTGAATGGCTTGTGATATACGGGAGGTCAAGGTAGAAGATCTAGTAGTTCCTTCTGGCCTTAATCTCTATGAATCTGGTTTTGAGTCAGATTCTGAGCTCTCCCTCATGTAAATCTGGAGTGACCCTATTGAAGTCAATGGGCCAGATCACTGGCCCTAGCTAAGGTCCCTTTGCAATGTTCCCATGGCACAAAGGATCCTTTAAACCAGCCTTCACATGGCTGGGTGTTCACCACCTTCACACACCCTGAGGCAGGGAGAGGGCAGCGAGGAGATATGTCAGGAGTGGAAGTGGTCAAAGCCAGAGCGTGATGTATTCTAGCTAAATGGCCCCAATGGCCCCAAAGGGACACTGTAGGCTACATAGTATCCATGAGGGGTAGCTATCCGTTAGATTCCCTGTGAGGTACATCGTAAAGCATGCAAAGAATCCTTGTGGCACCTTAATTCAGACTAATCCAGACGTTTTGTGAGCATGAAGCTTTCCCGTGGGATGAATACTCACTTGTCAGATGCAGTAGTAGTGGAAAATTTCGCCAAAAAGATGGACGGTAACTAAATACTGCAGGCAAGAATCCAGGTCCTAGAGATTGATATGATGGTTTAGTTGAATTCAGGGAGGTAATGTTCTAGCAGTTGCCGGTTGTGAAAACACCAAGGGAGGAGAAACTGCTTTTGTAGTTGCAAGCCATTCAACAGCTCTTTGTTTAATCCTGACATGAGTGTGTCGTAAATCTGTTGACAAATGAAACTGTAGATGCTCATTAGTTTCATCTTTGAGACTGTCAGTTATTAAGCGTCCTGAAGTTTTTTTGCTGCACAGGGAATGGCTACCTCTTAAATCTGGCTTATTGTGTGCCCAGGGAGGTTGGAAGTGTGTTCTCGCTACAGTTTTGTGTAATTGCCTAATTCCTAAATATCTGTTCTTGTGTCCCATTTATACTTTGTACGTATGCGTACTTCCTCGGTTTGGCCTATATGTACGTAGCAGAGAGGGGCATTGTTGTCACATGATGGTGGCAATTATTACATTGGTGGAACGTTTGCATGGTGAAATGACACTGGTGATGGTGGTGCCATGATCTTGGTTAGGTCTCTGTGATGGTTTCGCTGGTGTAGATATGTGGGCAGTAGTTGGCATCGAGGTTGTGTTTGCCATGGATTGGGTTCCTTGAGTTAGAAGTTACTGGGAGCTCACTTTCATGATGAGTAAGAATAGCAGTCGTGTGGTTGCCTGGGTGTGAGAATATGCTTCATGGTTGGCGGTTGTGCTGTGAGGTGAGGCCTGTCCTGTCAACCCAAGGCCTGTGAAAGTGATGAAAAAAGGATCGTCGTCCAAGGAATAGGTTGTAGATCCCTGATTGATGCGCTGGATGAGTTTTTAGCTGAACTGAACGTAGGTGATGGCCAGTGGAGTTCTGTTGGTTTCTTTCTTGGGCTTGTCTTGCAGCAGGAGGCTTCTGGGTACACTTCTGGCTCTGTTGATTTGTTTCCTTATTTCCTCATGCAGGTGTCATAGTTTTGTAACTACAGTAAGTTAGAACAGCCCTTTGGCTGCTCTAAATTGCAATGAAATCCTGTTTGCTAGGTGGCTTAGAGGATTCATCTCAATGGCTTTACTCTGAAGTTACACCAGTGTGAGATCAGATCTAATTATACTGAACATAGCATAGCTCTAATATTAGGATGCCCATCTATCCACCAAATCTTTCTGAGCACCTTGCAAAACCAGACCAGTGGTGCCAGGAGTAAATCATTTGTCTTAGCTGTCAAGCTGCTTGCAGTGGCTGAAGACCGTGATGGTTAAGAACCAGGGCACAAACCCCAAATGGGCTGTGAGTTCTATAGTTGGATTTCACCAATCAAGTGTAAAGTCCTCAGGTACTTTAACAGCCTAAACATGACAGACAGTCCCTGTGGGTACTCCAATCTATTTCACCATCCAGGTGAGCATGCCTTTGTAATAGATGGTGCCTTAGACCAGTGTTTCTCAATGACTGGTCTGTGGTCCCTGAGTCTCCCTGACACAATTTAGGAAGGCAGCAAGCCGGTCCCCAGTATCAAAAAGGCTGAGAAACATTGCCTTGGCCCACCAACCACAGCAATATTCATGTTACTCCTACTCCAGGACCAGTCTCTTACCCCAGGTCAAGTGCATCTTAGACCTCACACCAAAAACAATGCTTGTAGCCAATCCTGTAATAAATTATAGGTAGATTTGTTCAAAAGGAAACGAGTTATTTACAAGTCTAAAGCAGGTAAACATATGTAGACAACTGAGTTACAGTCTTAAGTTTCAACAGGTAATAGAAGCATCTATAGTAAGCAAGCTCTATATATCCTTTAGGGCTAACCCAGGCTAAGCAGCTGGAGTTCTCTTGCTTATGCTTAGAAAGCCTTGTCCCCCAGAGTCCAAACAGCCTAGAGATACAGTTCCTTCTTGTTAATGGTTATTATTCCCTTTCCACTCACTCTCCCAGCTCCCATGTGCTCTGAGCTGTGAACTCAGCTAATGGGAGTAATTCACTGGTGTGTCTCCTCCTCATAGGATGGAAGCCACGTAGAGCAGAACAAAATGTATTGTCTGGTGTCCATGGGCCTTTCTTGTTGGCCAGACGTTACACTAGTTAATGACCCTCTCCTGTCTGGTGATCTACACAGTCAGAGAATCTTACAATACAAATGCTTAAATATTACCTGAGAATATGGGATACAGATGCTGTAAGAGAGATTAATACAGGGAGCAACTCCCAACCATTCAATAAGTCTAAACACTAAACACATACTTTTAATCTTAATGTTTGCTTTAACAAGACTAAAACAGATGAGCCAGACCAATACCAGCGATGTAGTTAACTATATGTATATGGAGATATACCTATCTTATAGAACTGGAAGGGACCCAGAAAGGTCATTGAGTCCAGCCCAGCCTTCACTAGCAGGACCAAGTACTAATTTTTGCCCCAGATCCCTAAGTGGCCCCCTCAAGGATTGAACTCACAACCCTGGGTTGTCAATGTCCAGCTGAGATGTGGGGACCTTGGCATGAACAGGGACCTGGTCTGCCAGCGTCACCCCTATGGGTTGCCAACTGTCTAATCACACAAACCCAAACACTCTTGCCCTGCCCCTGCCCTGAGGCCCCACCTCCGCCCCACCCCTTCTCTGAGGCCCTGCCCTCTCCATCCCCCCTCCCTCCATTGCTCGCTCTCCCCCATCCTCACTCACTTTCACAGGGCAGGGGCTTGGGTTGCAGGAGGGGGTGTAGGGTGCAAGCTTTGGGAGGGAGTTTGGTGCTGGAGGGGGCTCTGGGCTGGAGTAGGAGGTTGGGGTACAGGAGGGGATAGGGGGTGCAGGCTGTGGCCGGGAGAAGCTTACTTTGGGCGGCTCCCAGGTGGCAGTGCAGTGGAGCTAAGGAAGTCTGTATGCCTGCCATGGCCCCATGCTGCTTCCAGAAGCGGCTGCCATGTCCGGCCCCTAGAGGGGAGGGCAGCGAGCTCCACGTGTTGTCTTCGCCCGCAAGTGCCACCGCTGCAGCTCCCATTGGCCACAGTTCCCAGCCAATGGGAGTGGCAAAGTCAGGCTCGGGGCATAGGTAGCACACAGAGACCCCTGTCCCCTGCAGGGGCCACAGGGATGTGCCGGCTGCTTCCAGGAGTTGCGTGGGGCAGGGCAGGCAGGGAGCCTGCTTTAGCCCCATTGCGCCACCGGAGTTTTAGTGCCTAAAATCTCCCAGTTTGGCTTCAGTAGCCTCCAAGACACAGGGCCTGATTCTGGCAGACTCCCAGAGAAACTGGGGAGGGTTGGCAACCCTAGTCACACCACCCTTTCCCCAATTTCCAAAGCTAAGTTAAAACCTCAAGACCTTGATTTTAACCCAGGCCTCCTTTTGGCCTGCAGAAATGCAGGCTCAATTAACTGAGTCTCCAGTTGTACCCACTGAGATGCTAAACTATGGGATTTGCAGGTATAAAGTGAATGAGACTGAGCAGGTAATGATACTGCTCCCTCACTGTTGGGTGAGATTTCTCAAAGTCAGGAGCGAGGCATATTGCTAGGGTAGGGGAAGTTTGCACTGCTCTATTCCGAACAATATCTGTTCTGAGGACAGAGCACTTTGGTCTCTAGGCCTGTTGAGCTGCTGCTACCTCTTATCAGCACCACACTCACTCTTACACACGTGTTACCACTAGAACTGGCTGAAGTTTTATCAGGCAAACTGCTTTTTTTTCCATCCAAAAGTGGCCTTTTAACAAACTTGGAAACTTTCATGAAGGAATATTTTTCCCTCCCCCAACAATGTCCACATTTCCCATGAAATTGGAAGCTGTAGCTTCTTGTTTTGTTTTTCCCATTTATCAAATATTTATCCTCTCCCCCACCACACACACACACATGTGGCAAAATGTAAACATTTAAACATGTAAAATGGTTCCCCTTTGAAACGTGTAGAGCAAAAATGACTTCAGCCTTTGCAGTCCTCTCCCCTTCTTTTAACTGACCTTGAGTTCCCAGGGGTTGAAGTTAGGGTGAGCAGAGAGGAGCACAGATTCCCTTCATCTAGACGGCATATCCCTCCTCTTCCTGTCCTGGGGAAGGAGTGTGTTCCCACACCCCACTCCTCCTCAGTGTGTGCGGGGAGAGCTGCTCTTCCTCTTTCAATCTGCTTTTACTATTTGTCATGTTCCTCCACAGCCATTGTTACATCAGTGAGTTGCCTGCAAGTCCAATTAAAAAGAGACACCTGTATAATATTATCAATCCACAGATAAGGGCTGTGCACAGAGGAATGAACCTGGCAGGCCGGTGTTAATTTGTCACTTTTGAATACTCCTTAAAATGGACCTAAGAAAATGTAGATATCATTTGCCATGCACTAAAGATCTAGTCATGCAATTCTCCGGGGCTGTCACTAGCATGTGTCAGCTTCAGCCACGGCATCAGGGATATTATGATGGGTTCTCTCTCAGCCAAATTTGCATTCTTTTCATGTGCTGCAAAGGAAAGTGGTGTAGCCACGCCAGCTCTGTGAACAGAGCCAAGACTGCGCTGATAGTTCTGTGATCAAATATATGTTGTTTTCACCAGCCCTTCAAAGCAAACAGAGGCCTTTCAGAGGTTGGTACAGGACATTTCAAATTATGGAGCAATCGCCTCCTATTTTTAATTTGAAACGGCCTCCTGTGTAATCATGGGGCTAAATCCTTAGGTCCCTGCTCAATTTTTACTCAGCCCTCAGGATCTGGCCCAATGGGAATGTTGTCTGAGCAGAGGCTTTAGGATTTGGCACATAGACATCAAGAGACTTGCTTTTCCGAAATGCTGAGCACCCATAACTCCAGTTGAGCATACGAGCTCTCCAGTTGCTCAGCACTGCTACCAATCAGTGCAAGGAGCTGACAAAGGCCTGTTGGATTATTCAGTCCCCCACCCCTGCCAAACTACTGCTTAGTACTGTCTTCTGATTCACAATGTCACATTCACCCTTGTAGGCCATCCGCTCTCTGCCTTCTTTCAGTAGTTGGCTCCCAGCAGCAGTTTCACAGGACCCACGCTGCGTAGGGAGCTGATTGCTTCTAGGCAGCAGAAACCCAGCCCCAGCCCTGTGTTGATTTTTGTGCCTCGCTACTGAGGCAGAAACGCCAAGCTGCTGCTGTGCATTGAACGCTGTGTCAGATAAATACCTCTCTGACATTGCCCAGAGCGTGCTGCGGGGTGTTTGGGTTGCTGGTTTTGCAGCCTCTAACGAATACCCATCTGTTCGCCTTCCTTCCCAAGGGGGCAGCAGGAAAGCCTCAATTGTTCAGAGCTGCCAGATCTGGTTTCAATATCCAGACTATTAACCTGTCAAAAATCACCTGAATGGCCCATTCAGATAGTGATGTCAATCCATTCCTAAGGAGCCCATCACCAGGGCCGGTGGAAGGAAGTTTCGCACCCTAGGC
>NC_133769.1:16676527-16736604 GCF_003597395.2 Chelonoidis abingdonii | reverse complement strand
GAGCTGGGGCAGGGAGCTGTTCCTCTGTGCGCCCCCCCCTTGTTATTGCGGGTAGCCCTCCCTGCGCGCCCCCCACCCAGCTCACCTCCACCTCCTCACCTGAGGGGGCTTTTAGGCTCCCCCAACCACTAGGCGCCCTAGGCGGCTGCCTAGTTTGCCTAAATGGTTGCACCGGCCCTGTCCATCACCACTGTATCTATGCACCAAAGCTTTGCTTCTTGTATCATTCAGAGGTGCCGCTGCCCTGACTGTCACAGGCACCGAGGGCCCTGCCTGCCATGCAGCTCTGCTGTGCAATGAGACCATGCAGGAATTGAAGAGGCCAGGCAGGAATCCAGCTCTTGAAGGGCTCTCCTCCACATGCTGCCATGCAGCAGGGGTGTGGGGACAGGGCATGTGCCAGCTGAGGAAGGGGCTCCACAACACCAGCACATGGTCCCCCAACCTTTCCTCCCAAATAGTTGGAGACCAGTTGCCATTGTGGGCTCCAGCTATCTGGGAGTCCCATCCCTAAGGCTGCAGCTTGGAGAAAGGATTCCTTCTCCCCTCTCTTTTCCTCCAGCTCATGCTGTGCAGTAGGACCAGGATCTGGGACGCGGTGATTTCTGTGCTAGAAAACGAAGAAGTTCCACTGCAATTTTTGTTTCTTAGTTTGCAGTTTTGTAGAGGCGGCCTTTGACATAGGCTAAATAAGCAGCCAACCAGGGCACACTGGGGAAGGAAATACTGGAAGAAAGCACTGGTACCACATCCCTCGCCAACACACTGGCCTTCAGCTCTCGCTGCTCCAGCGGCCAAGTTTCTGGTCACCTGCCCTGTCCCAGGTTTGGCCCAGCCACCTGCTGCAGCTGTGTATTGGATATTTCCCATAATCCTTTACTGCCCTTAGAAATGTTGCCGCAGCCAGCACAAAGGATTCTGGGGGCTGCTGCTATCAACTGAACAGAAATGGAGACAACTGAGGACAGGGCAGAGTGTGGGTTGCAGAGTAGGCTGGATGGGAAGGAAACAAAGACCGGATGATGCAGAGGGGTGCCAGATACTGGCCTCATAGGTCACTAATGCACAGACTTGAGGACACATTTTGATCATGTTTACATGGTTGTAAATCAGAAGTAACTCCAGTATTCCCCGTTTACACCTATGGGACTGATATCAGGATCCAGCCTGCAGACCTTGTCTGGACGATATATTTTAATGCAGAGAAGTCCTAATGTCCCAATAATACCCAGTCGCACCGCAGACCCCTCTGCTTCATTGGGCTAGCCTGCTTTTCTTCAGTGTGTCTAGCAAAACAAGCATCCTCTGAAAGGTTAAGTCCAGAAATTAATAATGAATTAAAATGTGTCACGGACATGGCTAATGATCTCTTTGTCTATGTAGCTCACACAAAAGGAGGTCATGACTCATCCGTTCTCATCCTGAACTGTAATCGGCTTAACTGTTAACTTTCAGCACTCAGGTCTTGTCTTGAGATGGGGATCCAGGCTGCGACTTCAGTTGTCTCTGCCAGAATTTTCCTGCCCTGGGTCCCAGCCAGGTGGGCTGTCCTCTTAGTATCAGTGAGTTCCTGCCACCGAGAATCAGCGTCACTGACACCCATCCCTTCCAAGGCTCTCTGTGCAGGGAAGGAAGGGGCTCATTCCATAGCACTAAAAAGGCTAATAACCTTGCGCAGCTGTGACAAGGCTTAGGATGACTGAGGAAAGTAATTTTGGAGAGGACTAGCAGGGCTTAACTTCAGTCTTAAGCTGCTGCCGGGATGCTGAGCCATTAACTAACCTGGCTTGGAGCCATGGCCATCTCTGCATCTATTGTTCTTTTCCCTTATCTGCCAAGACAAGGGTTAGCCCATCTTATCTGATACAGCAGATTTTTAAAGAGGCCCACCCAATAGCAGGCATGCTGGATGTAGAGCGTCCCCTCTACTTCCCCTCTCTCCACCCCTCTACTTCCCCTCCCCCCTGCCTTGCCCCTCCTGCCCCACTACAGCAAGGGGCCAGGAAGGACCTTTTCGTTTTGTCCAGGGTGTTGTGTCAGAAGAATGCAGAGCGTGCGACCTCGGAGCAAGCGAGGGAGGCACGCCTCACTGGGCGACATCATGTATTGTATCAGTCGGCTGCTTCCACTCTGCGGAAATAATGAGCAAACACTTTGCATGTACTCAGATTAGCGGAGCTCCCTGAGGATGACGGGTGAATGGTAGTAGTGCTAGTGACTGTGGCCTGCTGCCACACAGATCAGGAGGCGCTTGATGCCGTGCAGGATCAAGACCAGGTGTGTCTATATCAGATCATTTATTTAGCACACCTTTTATTTTCTTTGCCCAGTGAAATACCAAAGCTGACCTCCCCTCTACTCCCCACCTTAGGGTGTAGAGCGGTGGCATGTCACGACATCTCAAACTTGCTTCCACCCTGGCAGGTAGCAAGGCCGCTGAGGCTGATGTCTGGCTTCTCTGCTCGGCTGCATAATTGCTCCATATCAAATATCTCTGTGGTAGCAGAGTGGCAACTGCCGGGCAGTGCCAGGGGAAAAACTCAGGGCCGCAATCTATGCCATTGTGGGGAGCCTGCTTCACCTGGCCTCCGTCAATGGCCGTTGCTGCACAGACAGTGCTGTCATCACACACGTGCTTTGTCAAGTTGTCACTGAATCGTAGGAAAACAGAAAAGCCATTCTCCTTTTTCACCGCCGGCCGACTGGCTGCATATGACTCTGAGGACTGCTGCGTGTACCCCTGTGCAGGAAGGGGGATGGAAAAGGACCAAGGGAGGTTCCATTTAGTTGAGGTAGACATGGGGGGAGAGGCTGTCAGCATTCAAACCATGGTGTCCGAGCATCAGACAATAATTAATGGATTTTATCCTCACATCACCCCTCTGAAGTAGGAAAATATCACCCCCATTTTACAGAGGGGGAGCAGGGAGACGAAGAAACTTGGCCAAGATCAGGCATAAGAAGTTCTGAGTCGGGAATTGAAGTCAAGTCCCTGGAGACCATTCCACTTCCTTATCAACTAGGCCATCCATCCTGTCTGGTCATTCAGGCCCTGTCCATATGTGGGGAACAAACTGTTTCAGCTACAACCACGTCTGAACATGGCTGTTGCTATTTCATTATTTCTGTTGTGGTGTGACCTAAAAACAGCAGGCAAAGACCAGGACCCCACTGTGCTAGTCGCTGTACAGACGAGTAATCCCTACTCTAGGTGCCAGGATGTAACGGGTGGACAAAACTGATGAACTGTTGTAGGATGAGGTTACAATTAAATAAACAAACCAGCAGATGTCTTAGGCTGTCAGTTGCCTCACCAATGCCAGTGAGCTATGAGCTTCATGGCAAAGGTAAGTGTTTCAGAGGATAAGATAACGGCTCAATGAATGCAGCAATAACTGGACTCTGTTTAGTGTGGGCTGCGGGAGGGTATGGGAGAAGTTCTTATGGATAAGGCATAGGGCTAGGCACTGGGACATCAAGGTTCTCCCAGCTCAGCCACATATTTCCTATACAACCATGATCAAATCACTCAATCTGTCCAGGCTAGATTCATCCCTGGTGTAACTCTGTTGACTCGAACATTTAGCTGACGTGAAGTGTGTTAATCAAGCCTGCCAGTTGCTGTACTGTAACCGGGTCCCCCAAAACAGTAGGGTTTGCAGTGTAGACAGGGCCACAATCCGTATCAACAGTGGTCAGGGAAACTGCTAGTAGCCACTGGCCATAACCATGTTTTAATGCTTCTGTCACTAACACAACTTTGCTCTCCCAGGCCTTGTCTACAATAGTCTTTTTCACCCACCGTTGCGAACACTGGCATAGCTCCACCAGTGCTGTCAACAGTAGGAGCTCTAGTCTAGGTAAGACCACAGTGACATGGTGGTAAACACTAGTGGCTTCCAGTGCCTTGTCTACGCTAGAATTCCTGCCACCACTAGCACTGCTGTGGTAGGAAATTTTAGGAGAAAAGGACTAATCTTAGACATTGCCAAGGAGAATAAGGCATACAATGCAAAAGGGTCTCCTCACATTGCTTTGGGAGTGCTATGTACACCTCCTGTGGTGAACCTCAGTGGTAAATTTGGGTTTGACGCTCCTGTGAAGGATAGTTTGCAAGCATGCCTTTGTTTCCGCTCTTTTCTCCCAAGACCCTAAACCCGACGACACAATCTCACCCATAAACAATGAGAGGACCTAACAAGCAACTGTGTCACCACAGTTGATGTACTTCTTATTTGATCCCTCACATCTGATCTCCTGATGCTGCATTTTTTATTAATGTCATAAGCCTAGATAATGTGACAGTGTCAGAAATGTGCTTTTAAAGGTTACTCAATAAAAAAGTTCTGGAAACTATGATTATCAGAGCAGGATAAGAAAGCTGGGCATGGTGAGTCTGAAGTAAGGACAACCAATTGAAGGCATGTTATATGTCTTCAAATCAAAGAAGGGAAGGTGTAAAGAGGACAGGGACTAACTATTTTCATTAGTCCACAAGGAGAAAATCTTATGTAAAAGAGCTACTGCAATTAGAAGACTTTGCTTAAATTCTGGGGTGGAACAATCCCATAGGGAGGCTATGGAATTGATTTTCTGGTTTGACTTCACACCTATAGAACGGGATAGTTTGGCAGCAGTGATAGATACATCATCCCTACAATGCAACTGGATATAGTCAGAGACCCAGCAAGAGATCCTATCCACCCTTACTGATTCTGTAAATGTCCACTAAGAGTTCCTAAGCTCTGCTAGCCCCAGCGTAGTAATCATGAGCAGAGGTTGGTAGCAGAGTAGTGCCCACTGAAGACTGGATGTGACTCATCTGACTTCAGGTTTTGCTACTGAAAGTCAACCAGAGTCACTCAAAGGTTAGCAAAAGGGGCCCACTTTTATGTAAACAGAGAACCTTAGCCTTCAAACCAGCCGTTGCAGCACTGCATTTGTTTATTGTGTCCCCTTCTCATATACTTAACTTGTCATCTCTTTGGGAGACTTTTTTGTTGTGCGTTGTGTACGTTGCTTAGTACAATGGGGCTCTGATCCCTGCTCGGGGCCTCTAGGCACTACTGCAACACAAATAATAATTAATTTGTTTTTCTTTAAATGACTTCTTGATTTTGACTTCCAGTGCTACAGAGGCATGGTCTGGTGAGTGCTGACCACCCTCAACTCCCACTGACTCTCAGTCACTTCACGAAGTCAGCAGAAGTTGAGGGTGCTCAAAATCTTTTGGGAAGTGAATTATCTCATAGAACCAGGCCCTTTGAAGAAGGATTTTCATTACTGGTTCCAGATATGAGGCTCTTGTGTCATGGCCACCATTTTGGTTGACACACTGATGATTGAACCCGGAGCTTCCAGAGCTAAAAGCATGAACTGCTACAGCTAAGGAGTCAATGCTCCCTAGGTATCCCTAGAACGGACTCCTATTTAGGCACAGAGGAAGATCCGTGACACACACTCACCAAGTGGTGACACTTGCATTCTATTCCAGCCCCTCTCGACAGGACTGTCCCTTAGCGAGTCCCTGTGTGAGGTCATAAGAGATTTCACTGCTCGTGCTAGGGAGCATCAAGGGAGTATATCAAACCTAACCTCACGGATCACTTTCTTTCCTTCCTTCTAGCCAAAGCTTTTGGCCAAGGAGCTGCTCGACCTGGTGGCATCTCATTTCAACTTGAAGGAGAAAGAATACTTTGGAATTGCCTTCACAGATGAAACGTAAGTGCCACGATGGAAATACCGGGAAGCAACTCTTAGATCATGAGAAAATTAAATGTCATTTCCCCACACGCTACACAAGGGGTAGCACGAAGGTCTATTTACCACTTAAGCCTTTAGCATAAGGCCTACAGGGCTAGGGACTTATATGAGACTTAAGAGGTGCATAAGCCTCATACTGCACCGGGCAGGGGAAAGAATATCATTTACTGTGAATCAATCATTGTCTGCGACTCATGGAGACATTAACGATCCCGTCCTAGTCAAATGTTAAATGAGCTCTTGTCATTCGGCATTGGCAAACGGTCAGCTTAAGCAGTCTTGGATTTAAAATCCAGTTGCTTCTTCACAATCGTTATCAGTACAATGGAACTGTATAATTAACGCATTAACAGGATTATGCAGTCAGGCAGGTTTAACAGTAATGATAAATGATTTGAGGGACAGAGAAAAAATCCTTTGAAATCACAGTGTCCCAGTCATTTTAGGGCCTACATCAGTGTTTCGTAAAGAAGAAAAGGAGTGTGGGTGGAGGGGCAGATGAAGGGGTTGCAAACTTTAATATTAAACAGAGATGTTTTCATGAGTGTTTAAAATAAAGAAATACAGTGAAAACAGGTCTCTGGAGAGTTGAACTCCCCAAGCTATGATGAAACCCAAATACAACAGGCTTGTGAATGTCCCAGAGAATCAGAAAACAAAGTTGAAGATCACAGTGTTGTCCTCTCGGTGCTTTTTGTGAAGCCCAAGCTCCAGGAGTAATGTGGTGATATCAGAACCACAGCTTTCATTTTAAAGAAGGACGTTTCTGGCCCTTACAGTTTTAGAGGAAAGCTTGAAAACATGAGCTCTAGCAGCTCAAAAGCAAGAAGGCAAATAAATATTCATCAGTGGCTAGACAGCTAGTGTGCTGTGGCCACTCTTTAGCATGCTGACTGGTACTGTCTTAGCCCTGGTCTACACTGTGGGAGGGAATCGATCTAAGTTATGCAATTTCAGCGACGTGACTAACGTAGCTGACGTCGACGTACTTAGATCGACTTACCGTGGTGTCTTCACTGCGGTGAGTCGACTGGTGCTGATCCCCCGTCGATTCTGGAGTACAGGAGTTGACCAGAGAGGGTTAGCGGGTCGATTTATCGTGTCTAGACTAGACGCGATAAATCGATCCCCGCTGGATCGATCGCTGCCCACCGATCCGGCAGGTAGTGTAGACATACCCTTAGTGTGCTCCGTTTGGTAGCCACCTGTTGGTTCTTGTCTTATACTTAGATTGTAAGGTCCTCAGGGCAGGGTCTATCTTTTTGTTCTATGTTTGCACAGCACCTAGCACTGCAAGGCTCTGGTCTATGATTGGGCCCCTTAAGTTTTACCGCCATGCAAATAATAAATAATAAAAAGGACCCCCATATGAATTATTTTTAAAAAGTCATGATTTTTAAGCCAGTCTCATGGCTTTTGAACATTTGGGCTTGGGCATACTGCTATCACTAGTAAATGCAACTAGTCAACCCAATTTCACTTTCCTGGATGAACGGCAAGCAGAATAGGTGGTGCATGAAATGAGGTAGGAGTCCTATGGAAAGATAATGCAAATGCAGCAGAGGGCTATATTAAGGGGGTTTATAGTACACTATAGATCTGCCATTGTTATCCTGTCCCCATGCCCAAGTGGAGCCTCTGTGGAGTACAGGTCTGTAGTCTGCAAAGGAGCCATGATCCAGCAAAGCGCTAATTCACATGTGTAACTTCAAGCATGCGAGTAGCAATGGGATAATCATGCTCAAAGTTATACACGTGCTGGACTGGGGCCTGAATAAGGATCACCTATCTGTGAGCCCAGAATCCTGCCCTGCTGAGGCATTGATTTCACAGGTGGTGGAGATCTTCTCAGACTTCGGCAAGTTGACAGAGTTTGTGCTTAAAAGAAGAGAAGCAGGAGACAGTGTTCGCTTACTATTCACTCGGTGGTGTTCTGAGGGGCACTCAATCCCTTTACCTGAGCTGGTGAGCTATTCTGTGTGCATTGCCCCAGGGGGAAATAGAGTCAGAGAGGATCAGCTGCTGCTAGTATTCTCAGGATAAAGGTAGTGACACTATTTAAAAAGGGAAAACAGATGGCAAGACGGATAGAGATTGACAATGTTTAACCAGCCTCATAGGCACCGAGTGGGGACAGTGGGGTCACTGTCTGCACCCACTGTGATGTGGAGGTGGGATTTCCCTGGGAACATGGGCAGATATTAAAGAGGAGGTGGTGTGTCAACTAGATATACAGGCAGACATGTCAGACTCACCTGGGAAAACTAGGCTTAAAAAAAGTCCAGTGGGAGCAAAGATCTAGGTTACAGAAGGGGAAAGTGCAAGAGACTGACAAAGGTTGTCAAGTAAAGTGCTCAGAGCGTTGGGGAGCATCTGAGATGGAAACAATGCTGTCCGGGTGATCACTGATGTGCTTTGTCTAGACTTGGATTTCAAGGTGTGATGCTAGATCCTGGTTTCTAGCTCGATGGTACTAACACCTTCTAAAAAGCTAGTCAAGATAAAGCAGGGGTTCTCAAACTGGGGGTTGGGACCCCTCAGGGGATCGCAAGGTTATTACATGGGGGGGCTGCATGCTGTCAGCCTCCACCCAAACCCCGCTTTACCTCCAACATTTATAATGGTGTTAAATATATTAAGAAGTGTTTTTAATTTATACGGGAGGGTCGCACTCAGAGGCTTGCTGTGTGAAAGGGGTCCCCAGTACAAAAGTTTGAGAACCACTGAGATAAAGCAAGATGTACTGTAACAGGTGCTACACTGAGTTAAAGCCTGGGGGCTACCCGAGATCAAGCAAGCTAACACAATTTAGTGACATACCCTTAAATCCTGGCTTAGCCAAAGCCTAGTCTGCAGACCGTCACTGCTCCTCAGTGAGTGCTAACCATTTCAACAAGGCTTCTTGCCTACTGGGGAAATAAGCACTGTTCTTTTTAACTAGTGTATACATTGTTTTCACCCTCAGTATTAACAGACTTTTGCCGATCGGTCACACACCCAGTGAAATGGAATAATGATTTTCTTTGGCCAAATGCACCCAAAAAGGTAGTTGTGTCATTAAGGCACTGGGCTGTGACTTGGGAGATTTGGGTTTCATTCCTTGCTCTGCCACAGGCTTCCTGTGTGTGACTGTGGGCAAGTCACTTAATGTCCCCGTGCTTCAGTTCCTCCAGCTGCAAAATGGGGATCGTTTTTCTAAATTCCCTCCCCCACCCTCTATCTGTTTAGATTGTAATCTCTTAGGGGAAGAGACTGTCTCTCACTACACATTTGTGCAACATCTAGCACAGTGGGTCCCTGGTATTGGTCGGGGCTCCTGGGCAGCTACTGTAATAAAAACAGGAATCATTTAATTCTGAACATTTCTGCGACACCAATTCCAGGAGCTGTCCCTAGTTGTCCTCCCTGACATATAATTTCTGTGACTCCAGGAGTTCACTTCCTTGCATGGAGTTTATGCTTACGCTAGCTGAGGCAGAATAGATTCTAGTTCATAAATATCCTCTGAGGTTGGCTTAGCTGCAGTTTTAGAAAGGGAAAAAAGCAATGAAGTATTATAGCAATTCTTTAATTTAAGTGTATAAAGCTCTATGAGAGTAAGTTATTTAGAAAGGATTTGGCCTGGGAATATCATGACAACCTGAGAAGAAAATCAATAGGAACAATCTTTGCGCTGGTGACTTAATAGTTTCTTCTCATAATATAGGGTCATTACCACATTCAGCATGACTGAAATTAGATTGTCAGACTATTATGGGGAAAAGACGTACGCCTCAAATTTTAATGATCATTGAAATGCTTTACACTCAGCATTAGTCATTAGCTAAATATCAGCAAGGTCAAAACAATGGCATCTTTATGGCAGGTCAGACACCTGAGGCCAAATGCCAACCCTGATAATAAAGCCAGTGGAGTTACGGATTTGGCTGATTGGCTAAGAAGGACGGTCTTGTGCTGAAGGCACTGGATATAGGGGGAAATGGCTTTCTTTTTTTTTTAACTCCTGAGATTGTGATTCTCCACTAACCTTCCTTCCTTTGACATCAACATTTCCAAAATTAAATTAAAGTAAAATCATCTTTGCAATGACCAAAATTCAGCTTCTCTCGAGGAACGTTTGAGTCTTAGAGCTGGGTGCAGGTCCGCCAAGCTGCCTGTTCTGCATCAGGGGTTGTTCAGCCCCTGCAAAACCCCAGATTATTCCCCACTGCATGCTGGTCCCCATTTCCTATTGCAGGCCCTGATCCCAAGCCCACTGAAGTCATCGGGTTTTGAAGCAGGCCCCTAACCTCTTACCAGAGTGGGTCCAGCTGAGCAAGGAGAGCCTCCTCAGCCACATTCACAGAATAAAAATGTGTAATGGAACCCTCAAATATCAGGGCATAAACTAACCACTGGTTGCCTGGATCAGTGGTTCTCAACCTGTGCCCAATTAGCACACAGCTGAGGGCCAGCTGTGTGCTTAAAAAAAAAATCTGGGTCCTTGCTGCCCGACCCCATGCACAGCAAGGTCCAGGGTCTGGATCCCAACTGCCCAATCCCACATTTGGCAGGGTCTGGGGTCCCAGATGGCAGGATCTGGGGTCCCGGATGCCTGGCCTCGCTCTGTGGAGGGGCCATTGGGCAGGGGGGCTGGTAGGGTGACCAGACAGCAAATGTGAAAAATTGAGATGGGGTGGTGGGGTAATAGGAGCCTATGTAAGAAAAAGACCCAAAAATCGGGACTGTCCCTATAAAATTGGGACATCTGGTCACCCTAGGCACTGGGCATAGGGGATTGTGGGGGGTTTTAGCAGGGGGTACTGTGGTTCTCAACCAGCAGCCCACATAACACATTGTGGGCTACATATATGGCCCACAGTGATAAATAGGTTGAGAACAACTGGCCTGGATGAAGAAGAAATTTCCTCTGAAGTATCTGGTATCGACCACTATCAGGGCTAGGATTACTATTTGTATTTCAGTAGTGCTAGAGACTGTGCCAGGCACTGTACAAAGACATAGTGCAAATTGTCCCTGCCTCAAAGAGCTTGAAATCTAATTAGACAAGACAGATCAAAGATGGGAGAGGAAACGCAGGCACAGAGAGATAAAGCGACTTGATGAAGGTTACACAGTGAATCAGCAGCCAAGCCTGGAAGAGGGCCTAAGTCTCTTGATGCCTAGTTCAGCGGCCCAGCCAATGAACCATGCAGCCTCTCTGAAATGGCCTACTAGTCTGAGCCATTACGGCAGTTTCTATGTTACGGACTGTACTGTTGTGCTGACTCTGCACTGTGTATCCCGAGCAGTTGCCTGGACCCTCCGTGCCCCTTCCATGAGTTTTCCATCAAAGACAAGGCTATAGCCCTAACTCTGGGAAATCGTGGGCTTAATTTTAATAGGGTTCTGCTGTAGTAGTTGATTCCAATTGTAATAATAATAATCTGTAGGATTTCTATAGTGCAATCAGGACTTAATCCTGCCCTGCTGGAATGAATGGAAGTTTGACTTGGAAGGTAGGTGGGTCAGGCTAGTGATCCACAGATGTCAAAGTGCTTTTTGCACACTAATAAATGTAGATCCGCTTGCTGTAAAACTGGACACTAGCCAGTACATCTGTATAACTGTGACCCCACCTTGAGGCAAAGTGTTCATTGACATGCTGCTTTCCATGGAAAACCCTGGTGGGAGAAAATGGAAACTACTCCATGCAATTGGAAGTGCCCAGCCCACACGCCAAAATCTATACTCAGTCCATAAAATAAATGTGCTCCATTTCTGTTTGCTAAATGCAATTACATATTTGTTATTGACACAGCAATTTAACTCCAGCACCTCTATTTGTTATTGGATCAACAATTTAACTCCAGTGCCTCCATAGACAACAACAAAAAATGATCTAGGTTTCACTGAAGGGATGAACTAAGTAGTAATATACAAGCCCCTCTGTGGCAGGGGAGAGCCTGTGCAGTTTGGACTATTACTGGTGATTCCACTGATGTAAATTCTTAAGTGCAAAAACCAATGCAGATAATAAAGACAAAAGCTGGCATGTGCTTCTTAATAAATTGTATTGTCTCCATGCTGGAGCATATCAAGGGGTTCTTTGTGCAAGCTGCCTAGTGGGTACCTAAAAAACATCAAGACTACTAGATATCTAGGCCAGATTCTGCTGCCCTCATGTCGAATAGCATCTTTCTCCGTGAGTACAACAACGAGACGGCTTGTGCAGTAAAGGGCTGTGCGGCATATTATCAGAATCTGGCCCCTAGGTAGCAAGTAGCAGATTCTGACACCTGCTACGGGGCAGTCCTTGCAAAACATTTTTAAGTGGTAACTGTGGATATCATTTCCCCTGTGAAAGGAGCAACAGAGTTTTCTTTGCAGTCGGGTACAATGGAGATGAGCATGTTAAAAATTGCTCAGTGCACTAGCTTTGTGGCTGGTTCTCCTGCCTTCGGGGGAACTTTACCTCTTCTTCTTGCCACCTCTTTGCTACTCATGCAATATCGGCAGCAATGCACAGGAAATATTAAATATGTATATTCTTTTGCACTGATTAACCCAGTTCCTTAAGTTAAAATGCAGACAGAATGATTCTTTCCAAAAGAAGCAATCACCTAAAGTGAATGGCTGTTCTCTGCCCTCAGGACTTTCCACTGTGGTTGGGGATCATTGCACATGTAAGACAAACTTGGATCTTCCCCTTGAATAAACCCATAGGACTTGCACAGCAAATCCTTCATCAGCACATTGACTTCAATGGGAGATTGGGTCCTGGTGTGTAATGCCAACCCTGCAACCAACTTAGTAACACAGAGGCAACAGGAGAGGCTGTGGACAGAATGGTAGCCTTAGGGTTGCTCTTGAATCACAGAATATCAGGGTTGGAAGGGACCTCAGGAGGTCATCTAGTCCAACCCCTCGCTCAAAGCAGGACCAGTCCCCAGACAGATTTTTGTCCCATATCCCAAGTGGTCCCTTTAAGGACTGAACTCATAACCCTGGTTTAGCAGGTCAATGCTCAAACCACAACAGTGTTTTGTACATGGTCCCTGGTTTGCTGAACGCTTGCTTGTTAACAGTTGTCTAAGTAGTAATATATACGCTTGTCTAATTTCAACCTCCTCATATAATGTGGCTTCTGAATTCCAGTCTAAGTTTTAGCATCACTGGGTTCATGTTCCACTTAAGGGATACCGTAGATAAAAGGAACAGAGAATTGGGAGGAGGGGGGAAATATGCATAAAAAAAATAAATATAGTCCAAGGTGTTCAGAAGTGACTCATGATTTTGGGTGCCTCAGGCTTTGCGTGCCTAACTTGAGACACCTTAAAGGGACCTGATTTTTCAGAAAGTGCTGACTCCTGCCCTCTGAAAATCAGGCCTCTTTAAGGGCTCTTGAGCTGGGCCCACAAAATTACTAGTCACTTTTGAAAATCTCAGCCATAGTGTTTACACTGTGTATAAGGCACTCATGCTAGTCAGGGGCTGGGTAGGTGTTTCAATTCCTAACACCCCGCACAAGCTTCCATTCGCTGGGGAGGGGAAACATTATTTAAAAATTGAACAAACTTTGAAAAAAAACACAGGCTGAAATCACAGGCAGAGAAAACTTTGGGAACTTGAACTGGGTTTGCAGGTCTGAGAGGGAAAGTTCAGAAAGGTGAACCTCACAGAATTCAGAGACTGTCCCTAGTTGAGACAGGCAGAGAGAACAATGGTAGAACTCCAGGGAAATTGGCACAAAAAGACTGTATTGCTTTAATTCCTCATGGATCGTAACTACCCATTTCTGGACTTTGAAGAGGTGAAATCATTGACCCAAATGACCTCCATGGCTCCTCTTTCATTGCTATAGTCTACAGCAGTGATTTTCTATATTTCATGCCGAGGAAGGTTAATGCAGTGGACTTCACTAGGAGTTAAGTGCCTAACCTCCTTAGGTGCTTTGTAAATCCAACTGGGTGCTGATCTGTATCTTTGGGTGCCTAAATACTTTTATAAATCTGGCCCTCTGTGTCTGCTGCTCCGATCTGTAAAATTCAAATAGTATTGTGAAGAATAATTAGTACTGAGAGACACTGTGGTTCAGTGGCCTGAGCAGTGGCCTGGGATTCAGGAGACCTGGGCTCTGTTCCTAGTTCTGTTGATGACTTGGTGTGTGATCTTGGACAAGCCACTGCATCTCTCTTTAGATTGTAAGTTCTTCAGGGCAGGGACGCTTTCTCACCACAAGTGAAATCCTAGCCCCACTGAAATCAATAGCAAGATTCCTGCAGTTGAAATCATTGATTTCATTGGGGCCAGCATTTCGTCTTGTGTTTGTGCAGTGCCTAGCTCGGTGAGGCCTTGCTCTCATTTGGGTGGCACTGTCCTATAAATAACAATTTTTCTATAACACTGTACTTTTACATGGCACTTCACAATGTGTAGAACGTGATAAAGAACAGTACTCCAGCCCAGGAAAGCTCATTACATAAAGGCACAAATGGATAAATTAGAGGAGAAAACAATAGAGGCAGGTACCATCCGTACAAAAGCAAGCAGCATGTGGTAATTGGAGCTAGGATGCTCCATAGAACAGCTGTGTTTTTCAGGAGCTCTTTGAAGGAGGAAAAAGAAGAGCTTGGCAGGCGTTATTGAGAGGCTATTCCAAGCGAACGGGGTGGCAAATAAAATGTCTGAGACTTTGTAAGGCTGGGTTTAGCCGTGAGTGAAATATTACTGGCATTGTGCAGGCTCCTAGCAGTAAGGATTTTTAATGGAAATCCTGACAGGCTTTTAATTATGGCGCCACACCAGGGGCACTGTAATAAAAGGTGAAGTTCTTATCTTTTGGGTCACTTGTGCTCTTGTTCCGTGCTACCAGCTTTCACCCTGACAGATTAACTTTATGTGTTAAATATTTAGACTGAAATGTTGCCAAGATGATATCACCTCTTTTCTCTGAACATTTCATGTGGGTTCCTCAAATATTGTACAATATAGCCTAAGGCAAATAGCAGCATGCATTACAGTTTGTGTGTGTGTATGTGTTTTAACACCTCAGCCCTTATTACAGTGAGTAATAAGCAGTCTCTTCTTGCTAATGTAACTAACTAAGTACCTCTTTTCTTCTCTTGTCAGGGGACATTTAAACTGGCTTCAGCTGGACCGTAGAGTGCTAGAACATGACTTCCCCAAAAAGTCAGGACCAGTTGTTTTGTACTTCTGTGTCAGGTAAGTGTGTGATTGCCAGCAGGCCCCATGACACACAATTAAAATGACACATTTCCTAGAGGTCAACAAAGTGAGTCTTTCTGTTCTTGTTTTGCTTTTCATAAGGCTCCACAAAGATGTATGTAAAAATAACAGTAATAGTTTACTGAGGCACTTTTTGATCTGGATGTCATTCTTCTTTTGTTCACACCAGTGTCAATTAGGAGTAACCCCCTTGTAGTCAGTGGAGTTACACAGAGGGAAATCCAGTGTGAGGGGAAATCAGGCCTTATATCTTTTGTATGTTAAGGGCAAGTTAGTCTACACTACAAAATTAAGTCAACCTAAGTTACGCCACCATACAGCCCCTGCAGTAATTAAATAGGTTTTATACGTCCACTCTACACTCCTTGTGTCAGAGGTGCGCGTCCTCACCAGGAGCACTTGCACCAATTTACCTGCCAGTGTGGGGCAACTTAACCCCTAAATTGTCTTTTCAATGCACTCACTGCCATTCATGAAACTTTGATTACAGGGAAAGAGGAGAGAAGGCAGACTTTGTTCTATATCTTTGATATCTGAAGTGGCAGGTTCAATGTTAGAACTGTGCTAGGTCCAATTAAGGCTATGACTGCCAGTGGTTCAAGAGAAGTTCTGGTGGCTTTTATGTTTGTAGGTTACTTCACGTGTGGCAGCTTTGGCTGTTTAGAACTAGAGATGGGCTGGGATCCATAAACCCCAGCTATGTGCAGAGCCACCTCTGTTTAGAACTAAATCAACCAGTTGGGCTGTTTCTATAAAGGTGCTACACAAATGAATTCCTGTAGAAAATCTAAGATATATAGTGATAGTTGGTAATAATGGTCCAATACTACAACTTTCAAGAGTATTACTGTAGGCCCAAATTCAGAAGTTCTTACTTGGCAAAAATCCCACTGAAGAAATCGGGAATTTTGCCTCAGCAAACACTGAATAAGAACTTCAGGATTTTGGACCCAGAGTGTATTGGGCCCATTGCTACAAATAAATAATAATAAACACATGGACCTACTGTAGTATTAATTTTGTTGTAAAGGTTAGTTCAAAAAACAACTAGATAAATTCATGGAGGATAGGGCCATCAATGGCTATTAGCCCAGATGGGCAGGGATGGTGTCCCCAGCCTCTGTTTGCCAGAGGCTGTGATTGGGTGGCAGGAGATGGATCACTTGGTGGTTGCTTGTTCTCCTCATTCCCTTTGGAACACCTGGCATTGGCCACTGTCAGAAGACAGGATACTGGGTTAGATGGACCTTTGGTCTAACCCACTATGGCCGTTCTTATGTTAAAAACAACAAATGTTACCCTATAGATCTTGTGAAAACCCTCATCTGATGTCGAAGGGCAGTGTATTGTAACCAAGAGACCATTTCACTGTAGGTGAGGAAAGAAATATCCTTAGACTTGTGAATCAGTACAGTAGGTCAGCATTAAATGAAGGACCTCAGGTATTTCTGTAACCACTGGTGAAAAGTCAGTGTTCAGAGGTCAGAGATGTACACTGAGCAGTGGGCTCCACTATCCCCTGTGGTAATAATGAGTACATTGAGCTATAACATGAAATGTAGTGGGATACCAGCAGACTCAAGAGACAGCAATGGGTTTTACTTAGCTTCATTTTACTGTCTAGCTGCAGCCCATTTGTGCATCAGAGGTCTATTGTAAGGTGTAAAGGCTCTCTAGCAGGCAAAGGGTTATTGCATTCCTGCCTATCCCATGGCTGATCCCAGCTGAAAGAAAGGGGTGGCTGCTGCAAAGGAGGCAATAGACAGAAAGGTTTGTGCTCTCCACTGCCAGCTGGTGGAAGCTGGAAAGGCCCCAGGCATTGGTTACCCAGTACTTTTGAGTTGGTTTGTTCTGGTTTTGAGCCCTAAAGAAAGGAGTTGGAAGAGTCTTGTAGCTGGGGACTTTAATTTTCCTTCCCCGTCTAATAAATGTACGTTGGTTTACCTGGCCCTTTACTGCTAGTAGCTAAAGGAGATCCTTCCTTAATCAAGTGGTTAGGATCTGTGTTCTATCCCCTCTGACACTCCCAAGTCCCAGTTGGTCATGGGATGCCATACAGAGACAACCACGAAGTTTCCCCTAGGTATCTGCAGCTTTGTTACTCCTTAATCTATATGGCACATTATCTACTGTGGTGTTAGTGACACCGTCTTTGTAGAAGCTTGAATGTACTTGCAAATATGTCTCTTGTATTATCGCTGCTGTATACTTACAATGGACAGAGCCTGGCTTAACACGGGGACCCTAATCCAGGATATCAGTGTGACTAATTCAGTGCACCAGATCTGCATTACAGAGAATTCTGTTTACCAGTATTTAAGGAGCATGTGTTTAGTCCTCTAATATTTTTAATGTGTCATTTGCCCGGGATGTGAAACCAGTGAAGACCTGGATAAAGAACGGTAAAATAGTAATTTGAGGGAAGGGGAAACTAAGGTAGAACTCCTGTATTTCATGTGAAAATCCTCATTTTTGTTATCTTTAAAATGCCTGCAGCAGTTCTGATGGGTCAAGTGCCAACCTGAGACACTTCACTGTCTAAATTGCTCCAAATTTAGATTTAAAAAAGAAGTTTTGGGCGGAGAGGAAAAGAGACCCTGCAGAGTGAGAGTATGAAAAACAGTAACGTCTTTGTCAAGGAGAATTTCTCTACCTTTTAATTAATCTGAACTCTCTGGAATAATGCTACAGCCCCTGACCCTCACTATGCAGCACAGTATTTCTCCTAAGACCTGCCTTGTGTCCTTGTACTTTCCCATTACATTACAAGAATCTGCTCTGATGTGCCTCCCTATGGAAATCAGTGGGTTAGTCATGGTTGTATTTGTTCCCAAGGGCCCAATTTTGTCCTCAGACCCACTTAGGCGACTCCCACTGAAGTCAGTGTCCCTCTGTCTCTTAGGTTTTTGTACAGTACTTCTCAGTAAGGTTTCAAATGGGCGGTGCACTGAGAGGGCAGGACTGGTTGGTCAGATGCGAACTGCCCCCCGCTATCTCTGTGCAATATTATGTTATGCTGCTGTGTGTTAATATGCATGTATAGAGCATCACAAGCCCACATGGTGTTTTACAAACAGGTAAAACCTTTTCCCGGTCCCAAAGAGTCTTACAATGCAAATAAGGCAGAAAAAAATGAGATGTAGGACAAAGATCCAGGACAGAGAGTGTGTGGAGAGGATTGATAAGGCGTAAGAGGCAGGAGGAATTGGTTGCAGAGAGAGATTTTAGGGAGGTATTTAAGAGCCAGAGGTTGGCAGATGAGGACAGAGAAACTATACCACACAGAGAGAGCAGCATGTCAGAAGCCGTGAAGCTAAGTTTAGGAAAGAGAGACCGCAACGTCAGATAGGTGAGGGCATTAAGAGGCAAGACACAGTGAGTGAATGGAGAATTCAAAGAGTGTAGGGGGTGATGTGATCTATGCAGAGGGAAAGGAAGATGTAGCAGCACTGTGGTCTCGCTTGGAGATGCAGGAGGAAGAATTCAGAGATGGGGTCCCCGGAGATAAGTAGGTCACCGTATTCTGGGTGAGAGAGGACCAGGACCCAGATAAGTGGACCATTTGAAAGTGATTTGCAATCCCCAGCTGGAAACAATGATCTGGATGTCATGGGAGGTTAGTAATTCTTAGTCAGGGAATATGTGAGCAGGGAATAGATAGTGTGTGAATGGTTTATCTTTTGGAGATTCGTTTCAGTTTTATTAATTGACATGAAGAAACAGTCAGTAGAACTCATTCCTTTCTCCAGTGCAATGTCCCTTTGGTGAGGATACCCATCCCAGGGGTACCTCTGCTCGTTACGCTGCAGCCATTAATCATTCTCTGCAGAAGTAGCTATGCTAAATCAGAATCTTCATCCTATGGCATGTGCTGCTGCTGCAGGAGGACCTGGGGTGCTGCGAAGGAATCAGTAACACTCCAGCCGCATCAAAGCCAATAGCTTGTATCTATGGCAAAGCTGTGGTCCCCCAAAGGAATGTCCATTTCAAATGAAGCCTGCAGTGAAGGTTGATTGTTACCAGCTGGGTTAACTCAGCATGAGAAGGGAGTTAAGAAACCCTGGACATAGCAAGGGAGAGTTGCACTCCTGGGTAACTAGGGCTACTGTAGAACAAAATGGCTTTGAGTGTACGGTAAAATGCCTCAATGAAATCCATAGCACAGGGTTCACATGTGTTGCTGTCTGTAATTTAGCTTTCCCTTGTACTCTGTCCACACTGGAGATTTGCCCTGAGTCCAGCCATTGGTGGCTCAGTGTAGCTGCCTCAGGGTGACCCCTAGTGTACACAGGACAGACCACTATTAGATGCCGCATATGCTGGTTTCAAGCACAGGTTAGCTCCACCAGTACTAATAGTGGCTTTGCCAGTCAACACTGAGGGCTTGCATGGCTGGCTGGCCCTGAATGTCTGGCATCAGGGTAAATATCCAGAGCTGACAAGGCCTTAGGCTGCTTTAGTTTTTCAATCTTGCCAAGTCCAGTGTTAAAAACAATATTCCACCATTAGAAAAGGGCTGATATCAAAAAAATCAAAACCATCAGGGCATGGCTGTCACTGCAGAAGGGTGAGAACGAACTGCTAATGAATGCAATGTCCGTAGGGCTAGATAGACCTTTCCTCTTGTTGCCGAAATGCCCAATCACTCCCAGTGCCGGCTAGAGGATAAATATGGGACATTGTTCCCTTGGGGTCTGAGTCCTCAACCTTGCTTGAGTCACTTACGCAGCGATCACAACGCATCATTGTTATGTGTGTTATTCACGTCTGCTGGCTTTCTCTTGTCTTTGAGAAATTAGATTGGGAGTGGTGCTGATGGCAGCCTGCTGTGTTGTGAATATAGAGAAGTGAATATAACCACACTAAATTAACCAGAGCAATTTATTCATCTCACATGTAACGGGTTCCGTTTGTCCATCTAAGGTGTTTGCCACGGGAAAGAACTGAATGTAACATTCAGAGATTTTCCCTTTTTTGGGTGAGGGGAGGGGGATTAATGATGATAGCCACCAAATTCATTTCTGGGCCAGGCTGTAAAGCTGGAGAAAGGAAAGTCGGAAACTAATGTTTAGGTGAGCATGGATGGTTTATAGTGCAATGCCTCATTCCATTGCACTGCCAGATGTTCCTTCTCCCCTCAGGACCTGTCTCTCTCTCTTACGCCCACTGAGGTCAGACAGAAGCAGCATTCACAGAGATCGGGACCAAAGGGCTAATATGAGATATTGGTTAAAATGGGGCAATCAAAATAAGTCAGTTTCACAATATAGGGAGCAGCGCTTTCCCATTGTATTTTAATGGAAACGCACACATACGCTTCACCTGCCGTTGTACCTATTGCAGTAGAACCCAGAGGCCCTCTTGTGCTAGGCTCTGGCCATACACAAAGGAAGAGCCAGTCTCTGCCCCAGATTGCTTAGTCTAAATAGACAGGACAAAGGGAATGTTTGACACCAGCTGGCAAGGTCCCTAAGGGACTAAGCAGCAGACTAGGCATAGGAAGCATTCCCCTTCCCTGTGCTGGGAGCTGTGGGGTGACCCTCTCTCTGCCCCAACACACCCCAACATCCTATCTGCACCTGGAGCTGTGAGCAGGAAGGTGTTGGAGCCAGTTTAATCAGCTCTGTGCCTATGGGGAATCCACAGCACCAGACCTGTAGCCAGTTTCTGCTCAGGTCGGTGGGGCATGGCGGGGGGGGAATAGACTCTACCCCCATGTCTCGTTATGTCTGTACAATACCATGCACAGCTATGATGCTATAATATAAATAACACTAACAATAAAACTTTGTTAATCCTCTATTCATGAGCAGGTCCAACCTAGCTGCCAACCCACGTTCCCCATGATTGGACCTGCCTCTTCCACAAGGCTGGCTAAACTGTGCCATAATCCAGATTTTCCACAGCTGCATGTAACCAGGGTTCTTTGTACAGTGTGCACCAGGCCTGTCTGGCGCTCACACGAGTGAATACACAGCTTGTCTAGCCACAGTGTATAAATACAGTAACTCAGACTTTGTTTGCATCTTGCTGAAAGCAAAAAGACCCTGCAATTTATCACTGCCTTCCCAGGATGGCCCCACGTTTTAGTCACCAAGGGGAAGGTGTAATAAATGGCCCGTGAGAAAGCTCCACTCCTCTGTGTCTATTTTAAGGCTTGAGAAACTTCTGTCCAGAAGATTTACTTGTGTGAGGACTGACCTTTGGTTGAGCAAAGGAACTAACGGAGACTCTGCTCCTTAACACACATTTCTGTGTTCTGGGCATAGCCATCCATTAACACATATCTTAAAAGCAGTTTCATTCTAGAGTCCCATAAAGTAATTTCTGCTTTTTTGCTAAACTGGGAATGCATTTATATAAGTGAGCTGTGTTTAGAAAAAGGGATAAGTAGTTTTCACTTTTTCCTTTACAGTGAGTCTTTCAGCAAAAAAAAAGTAATGTAAAAACCCAATCCTATAAGCCACCTTTTGAAGTTTCAAGTGTTGGCAAGGTTGTGTGGCATTTATGAAGCTCTTAGTTAATGTAGTGAAAAGCACTAAACAAAAACAATAGATGGGCAAGCTGTCAGTATGAGATTTGTACCTATTTTATCTAAATTAAGACTTAAGCTAACACATTAATACAGAGACTCACACAGTTACCACCTCCACTGCCCTACCCCGTGTTCAGTTATATCTGTACAAAGTGGGTATGCAATGGAACCACCCATGTAAGCAAGTGGATAGATCTTATTTGAGAGTGTTTCATTCAAGGCATGTTACACGAGGTGCATGGCACTGGAAACACTGATCCCATGATCAGGAATAGAAACCAGACATTCTGAGCTCTAAACCAGACCAGCTTCAAAGGGTGAAACCCTGACCACATTGAGATAAATGGCAAAGCTGACATTGGCTTCAGTGGGACCAGGATTTCACCTGAAAGATCTCTGGTGAGTGTGCCCATCTGTAAAATGGATACATGAATTACATCAAAGGGATGTTCTGAAGTTTAAGTGATTAACTTCTAAAATGCTTTGAGATCTTCAGATGAAAAGTGCTCCATAGGTGCAAAGCAGTGGTGTTATGAAATACAGGGCATCCTCTCAGGTACCTCTGTGGTTGAGAAGTCACTGTTGGTGGAAGAACTAACATTATCTGACTTGGAAGTCAAACAATGAGCCATGGAGATTAAGATACAGCATGGAAAATTCCCATTCATACCCTCCTTTTCCACTTAGATTCTGTTGTAAATTGGCCACTGGAGAGGAGATGGGGAAGGTGATCATTTGCACTAGCCCTGCCTTCTAGTCCTCAGTACCTGCTCAGCCAATCGCTCCCTCCACCCACAGGCACAGATACGTTGGGACTCCCCAGCACCAGAGTTAGGTGCAGAGTCAGGGCTCCAGGATGCCTTTCAGGGACAACCTCCTCTGGCCAGAACACACCTCGCTGCTTCGTGCTGCTTAGTCATTTTTCATCAGGTGATTCTGGCAGGTCTACGCTCAGCACAGCTGGGGGACTCACTAGAGTCAGCACCTATGCACAGGCTGCTTGATGTCACACCTAAATATTGTAGTGGAATGAGCACCTGCCTGAAACACCTCCTAATTCCTCCCTTCTTGCCGAGCCATGGAACTGTAGCTTTTACAATGGTACATTTATCTAGAACCTCTCATCATCTCTATCAGCGCAGCCCTGCTCCCTTAAGGGGGGTTCCTGCAACTGGGAGGAGGCTCCATTGGGAAATATGCAGCCTGAGGCTATATCTAACGCACTCCTCTCACCAGTGGGTGCTGGAAGGAACAATGCACGTGCCCCCATACAGGTACTTGGCCCACCTGTTTCTTCCTCCCAGACCATCCCCTCCCATTGTGGTTTCTGGGCCCAAAGAACCCCTTCCCCTGGCCCATGGAAGGCTATGGGGCGAATGCTGCCCCTGAGGTGGCTGACCACCCCACCCTCCCCAAACACACACTTCCACAGGGTGAGGGGAAGATGTGGATATGGCTCATTGAAGCCAATGGGCGTCGTTCCATTGGCTTCAGTGGCTTTTGGATCAGGACTATGTAGATCCTCCTCAACATGCAGTTCCAAAAGGTGTCTGGCCCTAAGTAATCAGATCTCACGCTGCCCCAGTGAAGTAGGCCCCTGCCAGTCAGTTCCCTATTAATCTCCCCATTTTACAGACGGTTAAACTGTGGCACAGAGAGATTAAGAGAGATTCCCAAACCACCCCGCGCATCAGTAACAAAGTTGAGACTCAAGGCTCCCAGTTCCCAGCACGGTCTGCCCCAGCCACTGGATGCATTTTTATCAGTGCTCCAAAAATGGTGTAAATATGGAAAACGTGCAGTAGCTTGGTAGCATGTGATACAGGAAGAGGATAGGGAGGGGAAAAAACACATTAGCTCTTGTCAAATAATAGCCCCAGCTTTCTAGGCTCAAATTTCTCATAGTAGGATTGCATTCACCTTCAGAGTAGAACTGAATGTCGCAGCCACCATGTGAGGAAATGAAAGCAGATATGGCTCCCTCTTCTTGAGCCCCATCTCTCCGTACCAAATTAGCTTTGATCCCTGGTATCTGGGATGGAATGAGAACAGCACCATGTGAGGGAGTGGAACTCCACTTTCCCAGCCTTCAAAGGAGGGAGGCATTCAGTGTTAAAATTGTTGTGAGGGTTCTGCCGGAGAGGGGAGATGGAAGGGGCTCTCGCTGCTTTGGATTTTCATATTTGTTTCCGTCTGATTACGTAGCAGATCTGCAGCAGGGTCATTTTTCCCTCCCAAGGAACACCGAGTACTTTAAATGTCAACGCTTAAAGTGTGCGTCCATGAACATTAACACATGGGGTTTGAACGTAAAAGCAGCCCAGCAGCCCAAGATAATCATTTACCGCAAGATGCTAGATGTAACAGCATCTACATCTGATGTGCACATACAGATAATTTATTTTTGCAGAGAGCAAATCGTCCCGTTCTCTATATATTATCCACTGAGGTTTTAAATGACTTGGCAGGGAAACTACAGGCCAGATCCAAAGCTCTGCAAACGAGTAGCTCTCCCCATTGAAGGAAGTGGACATTATATCCAATTTTATCCATTACTTTATTGATAAACCTGAGCATCTCTGCTTCTTTGAGAGCTTTGCACTCCATCCCACTGAGAATAGAAATGTTCATAGATTTTTTAGGCCAGCAGAGTGTGATTTGCCCTTGTCCAGTGCCTTCCATCCTAGGAGCTGAATGTACTGCACAATAGAGATGATGGAAAGAAGGGAAGTATATAGGTTAGAAAGAAACGAAAAAAAAATGTTACTTTGTTTGAAACTTTTCACAAGATTTTTTTTTTCAGTTTTCTTAATTTTTTGTTTGCTTCAGTGAGGAATAGAATGCACTCGCTCTCCAACTGTATTTCTCTCTCCCTCACTCCCTAATAAAGAATATAAAAAGGGAGGAAAGAAGTAAGTGGGTTATTTTTCCCCACCGAAGTGGACAGAGTACTTTTGAAAGTGTTTGAAAACTATTCAATCATTTTCCCAAAAAATTCTTTTCAGATTTTCTTGCAAATGAAAAACGTTGACTACAAAAGGAAAAATCTATACCATTTTTGTCCAAAATGCCAAGTTTCATCCCATAAACCTTTTTTGACCACCTTTGTGCATAAGCATGAATTAAGCTTCACAACAACCCGGAGAAGTAGGGAAGTGTTATTCTTAAACACACACTACCTTTGGGCAAACTGAGTCACACACATATTAAATAATGTGTGTGCTCATGCCATTAAGTTCCTCCATATTTGAATTTAGATCCTGGACACATACCGTGGCGACGCATTTTTACCGACCAGCAATGCTACATAAACTGCTAGTGAAGAGATACAGATCATGTTATAGACACCGATCTCAAACACTAGAAATAATGCATTCAGATGAACAGTAGGTGACTAGACAGCTGTTAGTATGAGCTGATAGAACCTTTTGCTGATTGATTGTCGAACCCAACATGGATCCTGTGATGTCAAGTGTCTATTTTAGCAAAAAGACCCTGAATCAGGTGAGCCATGGGGGCAGAATTGCCCTCTCATTCCTAGAGGTTTCCCCTGCAGGTGTTGAGGTTCGTTGGATGGGAAGCTTGTTGCCTGTGCTGTACTTGCTTCATGGACATAGAGCTCTAGCCACCGGGGCTGTCAAACAAGCACCATGCACGCGTATGAAACTCACACACTCAGGGTTGGGTTTTTATACAAGATTGAACAAAGGATCAGCTAAATAATCAGAGGCAATGGAGCCTGGGGAGGTGGGGCTCTCTCAGGAGGCACTCAACCCCTTGCAAAATCAGGCACTTTAATGATGAGATAATGGAACAGGGGGCAGATTTTCAAAGGCACCTAACTTCTCTTGAACGTTAATGGGAGTTAGACGCCTAATTGCCATTCACGCCTTTGACTGTCTTCTCTTCCTCCCATCCTCAGCTCTTATAACTCTGCATAACTCCAGTGAAGTCCATGCAGCTATGCCAATTTCCATCTGTCGAAGATCTGGGATTTCTGCAGTTGCTTGTAATAAACACTAGAGCAGAAATGTGTTTTGGCTGGTTGAGATACGAATTGCCATTGATTACTGTATGGCATGTCTGAGGCTTTGCTGTTTAAGTGCGAGTTGCTAATGTTTAACATGAGCATGGTCTGATCCGAGCCAGAGGTGCACTCTCAGCTAATAGATTTTAGTGCTGCTGAAATTTTAAACGGTTCCGATGTGGTGGATTCAGAAATCCTCCAATATCTATTACATCACTCACTATAACCTTCCTGCCATTGAAAGATAGCAGTCAAGACAAGCTCTTTGTGTTCATTACATGGTGCAATATTCAGTGGTCCATTTAATTAACGCTTAGAAAATGTATTTGGTGAAGTATGTGACAAGGGAATAGGGACGGGGAGAAACAGGATTGTAATTCATGTGATCTTTTTCATATAGATTATGAAGTGAAACTCCTCCCCAAAGGCTCTTTGGAGATTTCATGCCACCTGCTCTAAGAGTGGGGAACTACACTGTCCTTGAAACACTTACTGGCCACTGGAATTAGCTGTCTAATGTGGTATTATTTATTGATTGTACTGCAGTAGCATGTAGATCCCCAACTGAGATGGGGGCCGGATTGTGCTAGGCACTATCCAAAAAGAGATGCCTTTCTAAAAGCTATGCTCAAGGTCAGCTAGAAGTTATGGGCTTGATATTGGGGTCATACTGGGTAATGTTCTTGGCCTGTGTGATGCAGAAAGTCCAACTAGATGATCTGCATGGTCCATTCTGATTTAAAATGGATGAATATGTGAAGCTACAGTAAAAGTCCTTGCCCAGAAGAGATTACAATCTAGATAGACAAGGGGTGGGGGAAAGAAGTAATATAATCCCTATTCTACAGACTGGGAAAATAGCACAGAGCGAAAGAGTTGCTCAGGGTCGTACAGAAAGCCTGTGGCAGAGTCAGGAATTGAATCCAGATCACCAGAGTTTTAGTTCAGTGCTTTAACCACAGGGTCAGTCTTCCCCCCTGCTTCTTCAGAGTGATTCGGTCATTGTGAAGTGTATTCTCCTTCTGTGCATTTGGAAATATGGATGGTGGAAGAAGGGTTCATAATCAGTGTGCACATAAAAAAAAAAAAGTGCCTTGCCCTACCTCCCTACTTGTTCCAGTGCCGGCTGTGAATTCAAAGGAATGAGATGCAGTTCTGGTATTGTGAGCACATGAGTTCTCTGCACAGATCTATTTTCTTTTAAATAAAAACAGCAGTTTCCCTGTGCACATGTATTGTATTATCGAGGGGTACGTCTGCTCCGGCGCCTTCCCAGAATACATTACACCAGGCAGGTCACTTGAGAACTGGGTTTTCTTTGTGCATCTAAAGTATCCTGTACAGGCTCTCAGTTATACAGGGACTCCCTTTTACACAGCAAAGGGGTTTGTATGTGCCCACATCCTTGCAGCTTCAAAAAATGCAACACTGACCCCTAGCGTTGAGCGGGAGGTTCTTGTTTTTTGAGCTAACACGCTAACAAGGATCTCTGGCAGTGCTACAAACTCCACTGGGGATCTGAAAATCAAGTCCTTCCCTCTTCTTACCTCAGCACCAGTAAGAAAGATCACACAGTCAGCATTTAGCCGTGATGCGTGGGGTAGAATTTAGGTCTCCATTCCATGGTATTGGCTCTCCGGCACCAGCAACAGCAATCATTTTGCCACTGATTTCAGCAGCTGGGACTTCAGATGCATGCAGAGAGCAGACATAATGAGAAGGTGCCTGTTTTACACAGTTCCTTTTCAGGACATAGCTGAATGTGTAAAACAGTTTGTATAATATGGCAAGAGAGAAGCAGTTTTGAAGGGTCTTCGGAGGAGACTCAGGATTGTGGATTGATTGCTGTTTCCGAATGTGCATATTGCAGTGGTACCCATCATCCTAGTCAAGGTCAGAGCCCCACTCTGGTTTAGAGTGGCGCTGTATAACCACATGCAAAGAGCTTACAAATTAAGGCCCCCAATCCTGCTAACTATTTACTATGGGCAGATCCTTGTGTGTAGCCTCTTGGACTTCAGTGGGGCTCCTCGGAGGCATTGATCAGCTGGGAGGGTCGGGGTTTAAGACTTCACTGAAGTTGGACCAGCTTAAATCTTCACTGAATTTAAACCTGTATTTTTAAAGGGTCTTTCTTTTTCTGCTAGATCCTGATTATACAGACAGCACTTCCTTGGCACTTTCCCACTTGTAATTGCCTCTGGTGCAGTTTGTAGTGTAGTTTAGATGGGTGCTGTTTCTGCCATTGTACTGCGACTTAAAAATCAGCATGAACCGGAATGGACAGAAGTATGATTCGATTTTTTTCCCTTTCAGTGACAATACGGAATACATACTGAATGTGCTTTAATTAGTATTTGAATCCAGGGTATATATTTTTTTCTCTCCCTATAGTAATGTTAGAAGCACATATGGTGCAAGTATAATTATACAAAAATAGCTTTAGGTTTTAATGCATCACACAACTTATTAAGGGCTAGATCCTATGCGCATTGAAACCAATGGAAAAGCTCCTGTGGACTTCAGTAGTACAGAATTCAGGCCCCAAAACAATAGAGAGGAGAATTCCATTTATGGCAAGTAAATAGAGCCCTGCACGGATACAAAATTTGTATCTGCATCCAATCTGTGATCCGCAAACATGATCCGTGGATATAAAGCAAATACCAGTGGATTTGCAGGTATCTACAAATAAAATCTGTTTGAGTGTGTTTTTTGGGGGGTTTCAGAGTAGCAGCCATGTTAGTCTGTATCCACAAAAAGAACACGAGTACTTGTGGCACCATAGAGACTAACAAATTTATTTTGGGGGGAGTTAGTGGTAAGGATTTGCCCAAACAAGTTTCTTCTGTATATGCAGGAATCATTTCACCCATTACTAAACTGCAACCACTTCTGGATTAGAATGCAGCCATTTCTTTATAGCACCCAGCAATGCTTCCCAGTGTCTTAGGGCAGGGAGTGAAAAAGATGAACCAACCAAGACTGCAGAGAAAGTTTAGATAGGTATAAATATAGATAGCTATAAATCCAACACAGAAATAAAATAATACACTTGGCAATCCTTTTCCTTTCAGCACGGTCAGGATTTATACATACAGTTATGCTGAATAATCAGGTCTTAAAGGACATACAAATCTCTCACCAAACCATACAATCCTCACTATAAACAAAGGAACTTCCTTAGTCCTCATGTCTTTATTGATCACATTTTTCATGTAATCAAAGTCTAATGGTAAGTTTCCTGTGTGGCTCATCTCTCTGTCCCTCTCCTTTTCAGGTTCTACATTGAAAGCATATCTTATTTAAAGGATAATGCCACCATCGAGTTGTTTTTCTTGAATGCAAAGTCCTGTATTTACAAGGTAAGGACTCCTTTGAATTAAGGAAGGGACTGAGGGATTCAGAAAAACTGGGGTACTCATCTGGACATGGGTACTTATTGCCCATAAATATAGATAATCTGCTTCCACTACCGGTGATTCCGGTTGTAATGAAATAAATGCCTACAGCACTTCTAAAGAAATAAGAGAATTCATATGAATAAGAGAGGCTGGATGGGGGTGATCTTGCATTACTAGCTTTCCAACAGTCTCCTGGTCTATTTACTCTGCCTTCTGTGGATTGTCTCACCATGCTTATGCCGTATGCCAGCCCTTTCCAGAGCACCCTCACATGTGATCTTTCATCTATGATCTGCCATTTGTTTTATCTGTTTTGTGTACTGCATGCTGGGTAATAACAAAAGAGGACTCCATGCTTGTAAAACTAAACTGGCACTTTATTCAGGGAACTATTACAGAGGCACTGCAATTGCCGCTAGCATTCCAGCCCTTTGCACACAGACTGACTTCCATTTCTGGTGCCTCTTCCAAACTCTTCCCTCTTGCAACCTATGTTCCTCGCTCCATGTTCGATACAGGTTGCTACAGTATCTGTCGTAAACTGAAGGATTGAGTGTCCTCTCCCTTACAGGGTGGAAAATAATAAGTAACTTGAATGGAGTTACACCAGTGTGAAAGGTGAATCAAGCACCATGTCCCTAGGGAACAAAAGAGCCCTTAAAAAATAACCCTAGCACAAACTGAGTGGTGCAGGTATATCACGTACACAGCTGTGCAGGTACATCTTGCACAGAGTTCAGGTTTCTGTTGAGAGCTCCATATGGCCAGTGGTGTGATGGTGCACGTAGGCTACCTGACATACACACTCCTGGCCTGGCCCCCCATATCCCCTCCTGCAATGTCTAGCCCAGGGGTCGGCAGCCTTTCAGAAGTGGTGTGCCAAGTCTTCATTTATTCACTTTGATTTAAGGTTTCGCCTGCCAGTCATACATTTTAATGTTTTTAGAAGATCTCTTTCTATAAGTCTATAATATATAACTAAACTATTGTTGTATGTAAAGTAAATAAGGTTTTAAAATGTTCAAGAAGCTTCATTTAAAATTAAATTAAAATGCAGAGCCTCCCGGACCGGTGGCAGGACCCAGGCAGTGTGAGTGCCACTGAAAATCAGCTCGTTTGCTGCCTTCAACACCCTTGCCATAGGTTGTCTACCCCTGGTCTAGCCTTTGCAGTTCTCTGTGGGCTCCTGTGGCAGGGGCGGGTGACTAGCCTGCCCCATGCAGAGGACACCCTCAATACTGAACCTAGCACACACCATCAGGCTCTGTGCAAGTCACACTTGTGCCACCCACCAGGCACTTCGTGCTACACATCCCCCTCTGGGCTCGATCCACAGAGATGAGTGCGTTACAGCTTATGGCTTGAAGAGCCTGAATCTTTAGTTCAAGCTTCGGAGACTGATGCTTTTAGCTCTCCAAGATCCCTGGCGCTGGAACAAATAGTAACCATCCCATTTCTACAGGAGCTTTTCATCTGAGGTTGGCAAGGTGTTTTAAAGATATTAATTATCTCAGAGGTAGATTGTTATCTTCAATTTACAAGTGGGGAACTGAGGCACAGAGAGATCGAGTAATTTGCCTAGGGTCACATAGGAAGTGTGCGGCAGACTAGATCCACTCAAATTCCCTGAGCACAGGCCGTAGGAGACAGATGAGGGCTTGAACCGATGATTGGATGCCAAGAATTCCTCTTGAGTTGTAATCACCACTCTGACAATGACTATCTCTGTAGCCATGGACAAGTCACCTTGCCCCTCTGCCTTCTTCTCGGCAGCCGTAAAATAGGGGTAGTACTTGGTCAGACATATCCAATCTAGATAGCGCTAGTTCTTGCAGCATATCCATTCCTTTTATATCCGTTCGAGTGCCTCTCACAAGAGTGCTGTGATGCTAAATAATTCTGTTTGTAAAGTGCTTTGAAGATGCTGCTGTTTCAGTTTCCCAGACAGTGTGGGCGTGTTCACATCCAAACAAAAACATCTTGGACTGAAAAAGAAAAATTGTAAAATATTTCCACTGTGACATTTAATTTCCACCTCAATCCCCAACCTCTCACTTCAGTCTTCCATCCCCTCCAGGCCTCCTGGCTTTCTTTTTCTCACCATACCTACATTTTTATGGCCTAGCCTACTTCACAGAGTCCCGTCCACAGAATCTGTTAGAGGTAAAATAAAAAAAAAAACACCTGAAAATAAATGGAATCAAATTGTGCCAGAGGCAGAGGTGAGCTTGAAACTGAAAGTATAACCCAGGGAATGTTTAAAAAAAAGTTGTGCATGTGCATAAAGAATAGAAATGAGTGAATGCTGCAGGTTACCCCAGCAGTGGTAGTGAGAAGAATCCACCAGAAGAGGGTGCCCTTATAACTAAAGTAAATGTCAGGATCTGGAATGGCTTCCCCTACGCATTTGGGGGGAAGGAGGAGAGGAATGAAACCAGTACACAGTGAAATGTTTTTGTGCCAAAAATAATCTGGCCTTAAGGACTATTGAAAAAGCACCAGCCTGTTGTCACTAGTTACTGAAAACAAAACTAGCCCTTGCACAGAATTGAGTGTGAGATAGATAAGTGGCTTCCTGGTTCAGAACTCAAATGTGTTGAGATGAGTTAAGCGCTGCCCACAGGCAATAGGCCACACAGTTGCTTTCTCCTGTGTGGCCAAGAAAATCGTCTTGTAAAAGAGAAAAGGGGGCAGCTCTGAGTCATCTGATTACCCTGAGACTCCTGGTGTAATATGTGCTTGGAGTCTGGTAGCACCTTAAAGACTAACAGATTTATTTGGGCATAAGCTTTGGTGGGTAAAAAATGATGCATATGTGCTTGGAGTGGCATGGGTCTGGACCTGCAGATTCGCAGGGATCTACGCAGATCTTGGGGGATCAGAGCCATCTTTGCAAAGACCTTGTTCCTCCACACAGCTCCTGGAGCTCCATCACACACCCTTCACCCCCCTTGCATCTGTGCTGCCTTGGCATCTCGAGCTGAACCTGGAGAGCCCTGCTTGGACACTGGTTGTTCTAAGAGGCTGGGGGAGGGGGGGCGCCTGGTGGGTGTCTCTAGTCTGGGAATTGCTGGGAGGCTGGGCCCTTGTCTGGAACTATTCCCTGTCTATCCCCCACACCCACCCCTTCGCTGGCCGAAACCATCCCTAGTGACTCACCTCCTATCTGCCAGAGAAGGAACAGCAGCAGCTGGAGAAAGTTGAGAGGGATTAGGATCTGAGAACAAGGGTGTTACGCTTGTCTCAGCACTCCAAGCAGGAAAGGGACTTCTTCAGTAAGAAACATTACACAGGCTTTTGGCTCCAGTTCACAACAGCATACCCCACAGTGCCATGTCCTAATCCTCACTAGCAGTAGTCCCTTTGACTTCCATAGACTCACAATTGGTCGCTCAGATTTCGTGTGGGCAGAGCAGATGCTTAGCTGCCAACTCCCTGACTCTAGGCATACCTGTACATTTACGTGCTCAACTGTGCAAATGTCAATGCAAGGTTGAGTAATATGGTTGAGCGAGGGTTGTTTTGTGGTGAAGGTACTAGCTTGGGATTCTGGAGATCTGGGTTCAAATCCTGCTTCAGGTGTGACTATGTCTGTGCCTCAGTCCTTCCCCCTGTGAAACGGGGAGAGTAACCATCTTTCCTTTCACCCTTTGTCTGCCTTGTCAGTTAGGGTGTAAGCTTTTTCCAGCTGGAGCTGCTTGCAGCACCTGGCACGATGATATCCCAATCTTGGTTGGGGCCTTTAGGTGGGACCGCAGTACAAGTAATGCAACCTTCCATCTAAGTTGGATGCTCTGGTGCAGCACAGCACAGCACAGCACAGCTGCCATTCCCTAAAGGCAGATGGAATCCAGGGGGCGGATGGAGAATGCCAACCAAAATGTCCTTTGTTTGTATCCGTGCTTTCACTTAGGTGTGGGAAATCCTGGCTCCTAACTCCAAATTCTGGCTGCTTTTGAAACACTCCAACAACTGACGCTCTCAAAGCCCGTTAGAGACAAGGCCCATGGGGTTTTTGGACAGCCACATGGTCCCTTGGTTGTGATTTGAATCCATCTAGCGTTGTCTCAAAAGCTTCCTACTGTGTTATATTTTTAATTAAAAAACTGAAACAACCTGCCGCATGCTAACATGTATCTTCAGGATTTCCTAGATCCCAGGCAGGAATGAGGATGAGGGTTCATGGTGGGAAGATCCGGGTTCCCCCCACCCCCACCCCCCAGGGACCTTTGCACACAAAGAATACAGTGTCTGGCAGGGTTGCTAACTAATGGCCCCATCCTGCTGCCACTGGCAAAGGTCTTACCAGGGCCCTGGGCCAGCAGGCCATCATCTGCATCTGTGATGCTGTGGCGAGGACTCTGCAGGGATGGCGGAGGGTCAGGGCCCCATGAACCTAGCCCAGCAGTAACTTTGCAGAGCTCTGCTCTCCAAAGAGGCCACTGTTCAAAATGCTTACTCAGCCCACTGGCTGCTCCAGCCTCCACAGGCTCTGTGCGCAATGCACTTTGGTGCCTATGGACCGTCTTTTGGGAATATTGCCAGGAAAAGCTTATGCTGCTGTTCTTATTTTGGAGGATGCTTAATAACAGAAAGCAGAGTGGGGCGGAGGAGCCTAAAAATCTGGGTCGATCTATTTCCGTCTGACCTCTCCTGAAATCATTACTTTGCATATTCAAACCTACTGTCATCCGAATACAAAAATAGCCTTCTCTGACTGCGAGATTCCCTCCCAGGGCCTTCCCAGTCTGACTTCCTGCCTCTCTCGGATCTTGGTTTGTTTTAAAACATGTTTTGAATTTTAGTGCATTTGAAAGATGCTAGGAAAAAGCGAGTGACTCTTCTCAGTCGGAGGCCAGGCCGGGGCGATGCTGTGGAGGGATCTGCCAGGGAGCCAGAAGGGAGCTCAGTCTCCATGTGTAGACAGTGCTTGGCCACACTGCAGTGCGGTGGTGGATGGGAACTGGGCAGAGGCCACCAAACAGCCATTGAACTGTGCTAAGGAGGGCCCCTCTGTCACTCTGTCCATACATGGAATTCTCAGGGGCCTTCTAGGTGCTGAGGAGCGGGGCTGTACTCCCACTGGCCTGTGGGGCTTAGCTATACTGTACAGAGCCAGCGTACGGGTTTAGATAGTAAGTGCCTGCTTAGAAGGTGAGCTCTCTGGGGATTTGTTAGTGTGTGTGTGTGTCTGGGCATGTCTGTCCTATACCAATAGTCCATAATAATAGGCAATAATCATTCCCATTGGCCTGAGGTCCTTTCTTACATAGCAGGGCTTCTACTGATCACCTACCCATCACCATGGATGGCTCCTGGAAAACTGGAGTGAGGCAACATGTTCATTTGGGGCCAGGGAATGTCTGGCCCCAGCCGTGGCTATGCAGAGAGAAACCAGACGCGAAGCGCCGTCCCCCATCTGCATGGTCCTTACGGCTGGGTCAGGCAGAATCAGGATCTCTTCACTCAGTGGAGTGCCAGGAAAGCTCCATTCCTGCTTTCCCTGGGGCCGCGCAGTGCCCCAAAGGGAGGGGAAGACATGGGTGCTCTGCCACCCCCCTCCCAACGCTGGCCAGCAGAGCTGTCTGGCTGCAGCGTAAGCTGCACCCTGAAAGGGGTGTGGGAGAGAATGTACTGCCTCTAGAGGCCTTTTGGCTCCTGATGCTCTGTGTCTCCCTCTTCTTCTCTCGGGGTATGTCTGTACTGCAGCTGGGAACGTGCCTCCCAGCCTAGATAGTCACCCGCTCGCTGGGGCAGACTAGCAGGTGCTTGTCTGTCCGGGTCAGGAGACATGCTGTCCGATGCAGTGCAGACACACTCTTAGGATTCTGCAGTTCCACACCACCCCTTACCATGGGCTGAGACCAAGTGCCATCATTGGGCCCTGCCTTTGTGCTGATGTAACTAGCTCCCCTACCACGTTCCCTTGGCGCATACTTATCATTCGTGAAATCACCCCAAGTACATCAAACACTGACGCAGCAGCTGAATCTGGGGGGAAGCAAGAGAAACCTCTTCACTGCAAACTACAGAGTCTTTCTTTTCCCCCACCTCAGTGGATCATTAGAGAGGAGGCGAGGTCAGCTGCTTTTCTAGAAAGCTGGCACTGCTAAACGACAATGCTTACACAAGAGTACCTGGATCTTATCCTCTGTTTGCCAGGGCAGAGCCAGCACAGCTTTTACGGCAATGGTCCCCAAACTTTTTACCTCATGCCCCTCTTACCTTTCTGTGCATCCCCCTGTCTGGGAGCTGTGGCCCTGGGTGTGGCGGGGAGGGGGAGAAGGGAGTGTGGATAGGAGTAAGGGGGCTGAAGCTGAGGCAACAGCTGGGGGTGAGCATGGAGCCCCAGGTCCGGGGCTGGCAACCAGAAACCCTGGAGTGGGGCCAGGAGCAGAGCCCCAGACGTGGTGCCAGCAGCCAGGATGCCGGGTATGGGGCCAGGAGCGGAACCCTGAGCACAGGGCTGGCTTGGGTGGTGCACCTTCGCCGACCCCCATGGGGGCTGGCCCAACCCCCAGCCCATGCCCCTCCTGAACATTCCTCAGCGCCCCTGTAGGGGGGTGCACCCCACAGATTGGAGACCTTTGTTTTACAGCTTGTGAAATGAGGTGGGTCCATTACCTGCATGATGTGTATCAGCTAAATTTATATCTCAGGTACCGAATCCACCTTTCTTTCCAGAGACAGTAAAGCAATTCAAACATGAACTTAAATTCCGAGAGCCCTGCAGGAACCTCCAGAGTTGGAATCCGCCATAAGGTGATTTGGACAAAGTAAGGTTCCAACCCAGGTGCCCCAGCAGAGCCCTATTGATAGCAGCAGAGTTGTGCATGAGTGCGATGCACTGCCTATGCAGATGCAATTGCTAGATCAGGGCCTACATCATGTGGTAGTAGAAAGCAGCACAGTTTATATGACTTCCCCAAGAGCTGAGGGAGACATGGTGGGTGAAGCGATTTCTTTTATTGGACAACTTCTGTTGGTTAGAGAGAGAGGCTTTCAAGTTTATGGAGCTCTTCTTCAGGTATGGGAAAGGTGATCAGAGTGCCACAGCTAAATAGGAGGTGGAACAGATTGTTAGAGACACTGGTTTTATGCCTCATTACAACCTATAACCTACTAACTCTCCTTTGGCCTATAATTTCAGAGGGTGTTAATTGCCCACTTCATTTTGAATATTTCTTGCAACATGTGGTAACTCCTTCCTCTGTTTCCTGAGAACTGTTGCTTGGGGAGTCCAGATACGTGTATTGTGGGGAGGGGGAGTTGAACTTGTGGCTGAAACCAAAATCATTGTTTCCCTTAGCTGCTTTTCGTGGTGCCTGGATCCTAGAGTGATGAGCATTGCAAGGAAGTGCTTAGAACAGGTCACATTTAACTGCCATGCAATGTCAGGAATATGATTTCAGTGCAAAACTTTAAATCAGTCCTGGCAGTTGTGCAAGACAAACGATTGTAACCAACCCACTGGGTCTAAAATCCTCCTCCAGGAGCTCAGATTAGAATCCAGCTTTAGCATGGGCTCAGCATATAGCACTGGCCATGAAACCTGAGGCCAGGTCATTTTTGTGGGGCTCTGGGTTTTATTGCAAACACAGCACACTGCTCCAGAGGATACAGCCCTTCAGTTTTCCCTGCTGAGGGGAAGAGGGAAAAGCCACGTTCCTATGAAGCCTGGGTGGTGTTTTGGAAATAGAAAAATATTACATATTACCTTCTCCTAAAAGCACATGGGAAAGAATGAATTCTCCTCCTCCTGCGCCCCCTCCCCTGCAACTCCTCCATTCCACCCCAGTTGAGTTCTGATGTCATGCTTCATTTACCAGGACAGAGTTCTGTGTATTTTGCTTTCTCCACATCGCTGTGAGCAGGTCCATTTGGTCTCTAGGAGTAATGGGAACCCTTTGAAGCCAAGTGAGAGGAGAAGGCACGTTTCACTGTGCAGTAACGAGCAGGTTCGTCTTGGGGGAGCTGAAATTTAGTGAAATTTACACCCACATCTCGAATACTGCATGCAGATGTGGTCTCCTTGTCTCAGAAAAGATATACTGGCGCTAGAAAAGGTTCAGAAAAGGGCAACTAAAATGATTAGAGGTTTGGAACGGGTCCCATATGAGGAGAGATTAAAGAGGCTAGGACTTTACAGCTTGGAAAAGAGGAGACTAAGGGAGGATATGATAGAGGTATATAAAATCATGAGTGATGTGGAGAAAGTGGATAAAGAAAAGTTATTTACTTATTCCCATAATACAAGAACTAGGGGTCACCAAATGAAATTAATAGGCAGCAGGTTTAAAACAAATACAAGGAAGTTCTTTTTCATGCAGTGAACTTGTGGAACTCCTTACCTGAGGAGGTTGTGAAGGCTAGGACTATAACAGTGTTTAAAAGGGAACTGGATAAATTCATGGCGGTTAAGTCCATAAATGGCTATTAGCCAGGATGGGTAAGGAATGGTGTCCCTAGCCTCTGTTTGTCAGAGGATGGAGATGGATGGCAGGAGAGAGATCACTTGATCATTGCCTGTTAGGTCCACTCCCTCTGGGGCACTTGGCATTGGCCACTGTCGGTAGACAGATACTGGGCTAGATGGACCTTTGGTCTGACCCGGTACAGCCGTTCTTATGTTCTTATGTAACTCTCCTCCCCCCTACCCCTTTCTCTTTTCTTCCTAGGAACTCATTGAGGTTGACAGCGAGGTGGTGTTTGAATTGGCCGCATACATCTTGCAGGTAGGCGCAGCAGCTGTCTCTTGTTCCTTCTGTATCTGCGATGCTTAAATCTGTTGTTGGGGGTTCAGAAATCACAGAGCCTCCTACGGTGTTACACCAAGCGTACAGGAACAGAGAAGAGAGGGTGTATTTTGCCAAGCTAGGGGAAAAAAGCTGAAACCCTTTAGTGCTGGATTGTAACCCTGCTGTCCCAGCCGAGCGAGGGGCATTGATTTGCCGTGCTGCCCCAGGAGCAGGACGGGAACCAGCTGGAAGTGGATGTGGAAGTGAGTTACCTGGCACAGATTACTTCCCCATCCGCTTAGGCTCCAGTGTGCTGGCTGGCACACTGGGGCTGGAGCCACGGCTTTGCTCACTCCCACCCCTGCCTATCCACTCCTTGTGCACCTGTGTGAAGAGGGGAATAGCCGCCCAGCAGCATATGCTGTCCTCCTCCTAGGAGATTCCAGCGATACGTGCTGCCCACGCAGGGATGTAAGGGGGTTCTTTGTGACCCATCATTCCCCTGTGCTGAACTGTACAGTGAACTTAATTTGCATCCATATCTAGTGATACTTTGCACATCTATAGCACTGTTCATCTGAGGGTCTCAAAGGGCTTTACACATATTCATCATGAATTAACCCTCACCACATCAGCAGGTAAGAACCCAGAATACAAGCCAGATCTCCTGGCGCCCCAGACAGGGCTGTGCTCAACCGTTAGACCATGATTCTTTCCTTTCATATGAGACATAAGTTTCCTGATTCGCTGACCACCCTGTGTCAGATCCAACCCAGTATTTAAAGGAAACCTAAGGTGAAAATATTAATTACAGTTTTGAAAAGCGAGGCAAGGTTCTGTTGTCACCAGTTCTACATTAACTTAGTGGAGTTGCTCCTGGCAGGGGCGGCTCCAGGTCCCAGCACGCCAAGCTCATGTTTGGGGTGGCAAGCCGCAGGGGGCGCTCTGCCAGTGCCATGAGGGCCTGCCTGCACCCCAGACTCATCCATCGAAGCCACGGGATCAGCAGACCCTCCGCAGGCAAGCCGCTGGAGGCAGCCTGCCTGCCGTGCTTGGGGTGCCAAATCCCTAGAGCCGCCCCTGGATCCTGGTGGACACTGGTGTGGGAGGAAAATCAGGCCCATAATTGTGCCTGATTTTCAGATATGTTGAGGACCCACAACTCCACTTGAAGTCAGTGGGAGCTGCAAGCATCAGCGCCCCTGAAAATCAAGCCTTAAATTTCCACTTTAGGATTCGGCTTCAGAAAAGATTTGTCAGGTCTTATTTTATCCAAATTAAAAGACTGGCCGAAACCAAAACCCTGGAAAATTTGGATCTGGAACCAGATCTGAACTTTATAGTTCAAGTCAATCTCCAGTTCAAAATGGATCAGCTATTCCTGGGCATTTCAACAAGCTGGAAAGGGGATAGGAAGTTATATGGCGTGGCGGGATTCCCTTGTCCACACAATAAGAAAAGCAGTTGAGAGGCAGCTTTATACTGCCCAGCAGGAAACACAAAATTCTCCAAGGCTTCCAGTTCAATTGGGGATGAAGATTTAATATGTCTACAGGTGTGTCTTCACGGCAGTTAGCTCAAGTTAGCTACGCTCAGATTACTCCTCTCGAGTTAGCGGTGTTCTAATGAACAAGCTGCAAAATAACACTCAAGTTGCTGCGTCCACACTGGTGGTACTGTATACTTGTTCATATGTGGCACACCCCATGTTCTTAGCACTCTGTTTTAACTCAGGTTAACTCTGCAATTAATATAAGCCCTAATCCTTCAGCAGGTGAGCAACAAAGTTGTCTCAAACAGGACTGACTCCCTATCTGCCCTGTACCATTCACAACCATGCAGAATGTTACCAAATCAGAATCCTCCATTCCCCCACACAGATGTAAATGGCCAGCATTTTGCACTCACTCTGCCCAGATTCAGATGACTGACAAGGTGCAAGACACTGGAATGTAACCTAAAACCTAGAGATCAGGGTAAACTGAAGTGGGCCAAATCCATAGGCCAAATCCAGACCTGTTGGGTGCAACTCCATTGGCTTCAGTGAAGTTACACCTGCTTACACCAAGACTGAAGTTGGGCCCATGATTTTACTGAGACCACCTCTTTATTCATGAAGAAGGAGGAGATGATGCACCAATTATCAAGATGACAGGTTTCAGAGTGGTGGCTGTGTCAATCTGTATCAGCAAAAGCACAAGGAGTCCTTGTGGCACCTTAGAGACTCACAAATTTATTTGAGCATAAGCTTTCATGGGCTAAAACCCACTTCATCAGGTGCATAGTCTCTAAGGTGCCACAGGGACTCCTCATCGTTTTTGCAATTATCAGGAATGTTTAGTTAGTGCCGTAACAAGGGTGAGGCAAGTGAGGCACTTGCCTCAGGTGCACAAAGCCGAGGGGCGCAGGCAGTGATGGAGGAGGGCGGAAAAAAAGCCGCTGACACAGAGATATTTATAACTGGGGTGATCTCCCCCCCCCGGCCCCACCTGTGGCCCCCCCACGCCTCCCCTGAGTATCCCCGGACCCTTTTCAGGACCAGGAGGAGAGCAGCTCCATGTTGCCTCCCTGCAGCAACTGCTGCCGCAGGGTCCTAGCACCCCTCAACTCATCTGCCAGGGCAGACTGACTCTGAGCCTGCCCTTCCCCCTCAGACCCTTTCATTTTTCAATGGGACCCACCAGCAGCACAGGGCTCCCTCCCCGCCCCCCCCCCGTCCGCAGTCACCGCTCCTGCCCCATGCTGGGCAAGGTGGCAGCGCCATCCCTCACCCCCAGTGAGGCTACAGTCAGGCAACAGCAGGGGAGGAGGTGCATGCAGCACCCCACGGCACCCACCGTGGGGGAGGCGAGGGAGGTTCCTGAACCTGAGAGGGGCCCTAGGAGCACCTGCAGTGACAGTGGTGGGGTGAGTGTGCTGCTGGGGGGGGCAGGAAAGCGGGGCTCCTCCCCCAGAGCTTGTTGCTGCTGGCAGGGAAAGGACTGAGGGGAGTCGTCCTCTCTGGCCCCTGTTCCGGAGCAGCCTGCCTGCACCCCAAACTCATCTACACCCCCACCCCACCCCAGAGCCCACACCCCCAGTCAGAGCTTTCACCCCCTCACCACACCCTCAACCCTCTGTCCAAGCCCTGAGCCCCTCCAGCACACCAAACACCTCATCCCCAGTCCCAGCCAGAGCCCTCACCCCCCACACCCCAACCTTCTGCCTCAGTCCTGAGCCCCTCCCACACCCCAAACCTCCCATTTCCAGCCCCAGCCAGAGCCCTCACCCCTACTGTTGCCCTGAGCCCCTCCCATACTCCAAACCCCTCATCTGCAGCCACAACCCACAGCCCTCACCCCTGCACCCCCTCTCTCTGTACCCGCTCCCATCCCCAAACTCCCTCCCAGAGCCTGCACCCCAGTCCCCTGCCCCAGCCTAGTGCCTGCACCCCAGACCTCTTCTGTCACCCAAACTCCCTCCAAGAGCCTTGGGCGGGTGGGGGGGTGGAGTTTGGGTGGGGGCGGGTTCTTGGCACCACCAAAATTTCTACAAACCTGCCACCCATGATCCTGCCCTACAGACCTGAACTCCCAGCATTCTCAGGACACATGCTGATCCCTAGTGACCACTGCTGATATCCAGTACCTCCCTCCTCTCTTAACTTGTAAGTCCCTCGCTGGATTGGAACTGGATTGGAACCAAAGACCATCTTGGAAGCAACATTACCAGCCCAATCAGTCAAAAATCATGAGTTAGACTCCCCAGAATCACAGGCTGTACCGCCGCCCCTTCATTCATTCTTCAGCGGCAATTCGACAGCAAGCCCTTCTCTCCGAGAGGGACTGAGGGATCCAATGCCAAATTGCCGCCGCCAAGCCGGCCCTGGGGGAGGGTGCAATTTTATATTCTTGCCTTGAGTGCAAAAATACCTAGTTACGGCTCTGTGTTTAGTAATGTTTGCAGTTCAGTACAAGTGACCTGACAGGAATGATTCATAAAGGCAGAGGGTGGGCGGTTTGGGGGCACCTCATTCTTTATGGGCGGTAATTGTCATGGGAGAAGATCAGAGATAATGGGCCAACAGGTTTCTTCTTTTTCTCCTCTTCTTAGTGCAGTTTTTAGTCTCTTTCCAGTCAGCCATGAAACTCTGATCCTAAAAGATCCGTGTGAAACAGCCAAGCCATCTTATCAGCATATGTTAATCAATAGTAACCATTGCACTTCTGTAACACTTTTCATGTTAGGGACGCAATTAGTGCTGGGGAGTTTCATTCTTCATTAAGATCAATTTTAGAGTAATACAGCAAAAATTAGAGAGGGAAACAATTAAAAGCACTTTACAGCATTTGCGTATTGGCCTGCTGGGTGAATACACATCGCAGACAGCAGGCTCATTGTAAGAGTTAGTGCTAGGGATAGGAATCTATTGTTTGTCCCTGCATCCTAATGAAACACTTGAGCAATTAGTAGCTATAGATGTAAGCCCGGGCCAGGGTGCCACTGTAGCCCCCGGCTGCTGTGATCTGAAGTATTTACCATCACAAACAAACACGGGATATTACCCACATTGCGGGAGTAGTTTGAAGTGTGACATAATGAAATTAAGCAACACAAACCATACTTTTATGTGTGACCAAGTTGCAATTATTACCACCTTTGTGTGTGATACACTCCAGTCGAGAACAAGGTGGATCGTTCAGCTAGCTGTTTTGATTCAATGCCTGCACTGCAGAGTCAGCTCAGGTTAGCCATACTGCAAAGTCAAACCCAAGTGGCTGTGTTCTCACTGATTCTGCACGCACCCTTGTGTGTCGCCAGGACTTCTGGGGGCATATCCCATGCTTCTTTGTACTACAGTAGCCTGAGCAACTCTATAATTTATTCTTAGTGAATTTTGAGAGAATGTGTGTGTCCTGCGCACACAATGGGACGTGTGAGAAGGCATTGGAGGACTGTCAGCACTCAAGTGGTTCAGCTTGTGTCCTCACTGCAAAGTAAGTGGGGATACCCAAATGAAAGCAGCAGCTGAGCTCTAGCCTGTACACCCAGCCAGGCTAACTAGCCCGGGTTTAAAGCACCGTGGATGGGAGAGGAATTATGGGCAACACCCAGGTATGCAGTGAAGGCATGCCCATTGTGGAGGCTCCACTATTGGGCAGATGCAAACTAAATGTTTACAATGCTCTGTCTACACTATAAATTTTACTGTGTTAAAGCAAAGTGTGTAACTCTTGGTAAATGGTGACTTTCCAGTGGTAACCACTGTGCATTTTGGGAATGTGATACAACCAATTTTGGGGATGCTTCAGATATCAAAATATGGCTACAAGACTCCAGCAGATACCAAATTCTGGTACTGATGCCATCACTGGAGTAGAGCGCCACACACCAGTGTAGGATTTGACTCTGATGTTGATAGCTAGGTCACAATGCTTTCATGGATGAAACATCTAAAATATATGTTCATTGTTTCCCTAAGTACTTTCTTAGGTAGATGACCACAAGTCACTTGTACTTTGGAGATCTTCTAGCAATGCACTTCCCCTAACCATACAGGAGTACTGGTTTAATACTAAGAACACACTTAGTAATTCGCCAGCACTACTTCCTGCAGCACTTACCATAGGTATCCATTAGCAGCATAGAGAGTTGTCGGCCTGACCTACTTGCTGTGCCTAACCCTATTTGATTTGTAAGATCTGTCCAAATCGCACCCCAAAGCGGTACAGCAAGTCCGACTTAGTTTAAAGGCTTGATACTGACAATACCATTGGAATTTGTTAAGTAAGGAAACTATTGTTGACTGATGTTTGTAAGTGACAAATCTAGAAATGTATCTTTTCTGAAATAAATGTTGTGATTTTAGTGACAAATATTGGGTTTTTTTCCATCTTTTTACAGGAGGGGAAAGGAGATTTTGCAAGGTAAGTTTGTTGGAAGTTCCATTATTTGTTCTGACCATGAAATTGATTACGTCTGCTGGGGGACTGATGTGACAGTTTATAACTATATTGAATGGGGAACTCTTCACACTGTTGTTAGCCTAGACATCATGTTTCCTGTAATAACTTAGGTCCAAAATGCAGCCCTGGCCCAGACCACATATTGAAAAGCGTATTGTTTGTGACTACATTGTTTGTGAATTTCTTGATGTGTTTGTGAAGTTCAGGAAACAGGGTAGCCTGCAGAAGGAAATTGCTGAGGAAATGACTCCCCCACAATCATTGTTGTAATATCACATGTCCAGCAGGACTTGATGTTAAAATTCTCTCATTAGCTGGTATTAGGTGGCCTCTGAATGGGGGGACCTCCGAGTTTGAGCCTGATTTTCAGAAGTGCTGAAAAATTCACCAGTGGCTGGGGTTAGATGGCTCAAGGGATTGTTCATGAAATATACAGCATCTGAGTTACCAACACAGATCAGGTCCAGATCAGTAGTGACCGGAAGTCATTGTCATCTGATGGCTGTTCAGTGTCCTGTGTAAACTCCATGGATGCTCTCACTCCCCTAGAGAAGATCCCTCCAGTCAAGGCTGAGGTGCACTGGTAGATTGCTTACAGTGCTACCAGGGATGAACAGAAGATTGTGACTAAACAGAGGACCAGATAAAACAAGACTTCATTCTCCAGCTCTGGCAGGCTAGGACTTTTAAACAGCACTAACATAAGTTTAATTTTTTGTAAAACTGGAAAGGTGGAACGTGCATTGCAAACATTGTAACCTCACCCTGCAACAACCAGGAATGCGAGATGACACTCAATAAAAAGAAACTCAGGTTCTGCCCTATCATTTTTCAGAGTCCCAGTCGGCTTGTGAAATCCTGACATGTCTGTGACAAGGAGACACAAGCCTGATCTTGCTCTATTTCTCAATTCCAACTGTTATCAGCAGTGCCATTTAGTTAGGTAGCTAGGAGAGACATTCAGCTATTTTATTATTCAGGCTGATTTAAAATACGTTGAACTGGGAAAGCGTCCCTCCCTTGACAATCAAACCCCATGATAACCACGTCCTCCAGCACACACAGGGTTATGAACAGCAGAGTATCCTGTACATAAAAAAAACATGCACAGGCTGGACTTAAATAAGGTTAAGGACAGAGCAGATTGGGTGAGGTGGGTGGTTCGGGGGATTGGATGTAGAACCTTTCATCTTTAGGTGTCCGATTCCAATCCAGTGCAGAGCTGGAAGTAGCAGTGGAAAGTTTTCACCAACTGAAGGCTGTTCATTGCTCTGTGTCAAATGAGTTGGTCAGGTTTCAGCATCACAGAAAACCCTACCATAGGTGGGGCTAAATGGCCCTCCATGTCAGAGTGAAGGTAATACCTAGTTTTTTAAGGTGCTTTTCATCTGTAGATCTCAAAGCACTTTAAAAAGGGTCTCAAGATCCCCATTTTACAGAAGGAAAAACTGAGACATAGAGCGTGGCAACAACTTGCCCAAGGTCACCCAGTAGGCCACAGCCAGGAGTAGAACACAGGTTTCCTGAGTCTGTTTCTAGTGCACAATCCAGTAGGCCACAATGTTGCAAGGTGTCCTCCCTCCGTAGCTAGCTAATTTTGATAAGCGAATGGAAGTCTTCATTGCATGGTGGTCTCTGTGAGTTTGATGGTCACAATGTAATATCTGCTTTCCAAACCTTGCCATTATAACTGGCACCCTGTCGACGGTCTCATGATACAGAGGCCAAGATCTGAATGGGCTTTGGAGACCAACCTGTAGGCTGGGTTTGAGGCATGTTGTAGGAGCACGGTAGGAGAGGCTTGCGCTGCTTTATGCCCTTTCTCCAGGGACATCCATCCAGCACCTTTCATGAGCACTTCACATTCGCTAGAGAGGGTTTACTTTTTGGGAGAAGTCCTGACACTACTGAAGTCAATGAGCATTTTGCCTTTGACTTCACTGGAGCCAGGATTTCACCCACTGAGATTTGTGCTTACGGGTTTCACCATACAGCAATGTATGAACTTGAAGTCTTAGTGATAAATTCATCCAGATGCAAGCAGGAGTAACTTTTGTTTGTAGACAACAGGAGTTGTACCTATGCATGCCAGGGCTGAAGGTGGCTCCTGTTATTGCCTATCTGCATTTGAGGTTTATCATTGTTGAAAAGTTTTACTAATAGAATTTGCTATTGTCTGATATGGAGAAGCTTTGCAGTTACAAAGTGTCTTTGTTACTGAGATTTAAAGATTATATCTTGTAAATGACAGCATACATTTCATGAAGGCTGCACTATTGAATTCTGCTTTCTGCAGAAACAAAACTATCTAAGAGATGCATGTTTAGAAGGAAAATGGAAAATTTCAGCAAACCTATTGCCTGAAAGCAGTGTCAGATTTATCGCTCAGGAGACTAATGGTCTCTCTTTGGCCCCAGTCCAGCAAAGCACTTAAGCAGGTGCTTAACTTTAAGGAAGGGGGAATTCCCACGAAAGCACTTGTTGCAGAATTCCTGCCTGTGGGGACTAGCGTGGTGTGATATATCTAGCCCCATGGTGCTTTGATCGTTACATCGCAGCTTGGCGTCAGCACAGTGCGATGTAGGCATGATGACATCAAAACCTCACCATCCTGACATTCATCTGACAAAGTGGGTATTCACCCACGAAAGCTCATGATCCAAAACGTCTGTTAGTCTATAAGGTGCCACAGGATTCTCTGCTGCTTTTACAGATTCAGACTAACACGGCTACCCCTCTGATACCATCCTGAGAGGTGACATCACATGATGATGAGGTTTTTGTGCATTCTGAAAGTGATTTGGGAATGTGCAAACCCTCGTGGAAATCAGAGGTGACCTCAACAAATTCTGGTGGCAACTTTCTGCCATTCTCACCTGATCAGTTGTCACCTCTCCCAAGATGGCTGCTCTTGCTGCAAGTCTTGGGGAAGATGAGTTGTCCGGTGCTGAGGGATTGTAGTGATGTGGACGGGCTGTCCCTAGACACAGAGGAAGAGGGTGGCTCCAACCCTTGTGGGCAGACCCCTACCCCTAGCTCCATGCCAACAGCGGGGCCAGAAGTATAAAGCCGGGACCCGGAAGCTCAGTCATGGCCTAGCCAATGGAGGGGACAAATGCTTCCTCTGAGCTCTCATGCTGGGAGGTGGCAGCAGGCCTGCAGAGTGCAGACAATTGGTCCAGACCGCCTGGACCCTGGACTGACCTGGCAGATGACTGGCCCAGCCAACCTAGACCTCTGGACAACTCAACCACGCAGGAGACAGACGACTGTCCCGGACTACTGGCTGGCCCAACCCCAGCAGAGCTACTGCTGGCAACTGAGGTCCCCGCCAATCATCTTACCTCACTGGATCAGCAGGTACCCTTGGAGGGGGAGTGTGGAAGTAACCCTGGGGTAGTAGACCCCTGTTTGGCTGCAACACTGGCAGAGAGTGAGTCAGTGTATTGCGGCTTGGATCCCCACTGACGCGATGGCAGACCCCTCCGCTACCCTTAGGGCCCTGAGCCAGGACACAGTGGAGTGGGAGGGCCTGCATCCCACCTGCCACCTAAGCGGTAGGTGACAGACTCCCACTCCCTCAGGCTAGCTGAATGAAAGCCTGAGTTAACTGACTTTGGTTCCAGGCCCAGGCTGAGTGACTTTGTTTCCTGCCCAGCTCTGAACCAGAGCCTGGGCTCATTAACTGCTTGCAGCCCCACCTGTGTGCAGGTTGGAGCTGAGTGACTTTGTTTACCGCCCAGCCCTGAACCAGATCCTAGGCTGATTGTCAAATGTGCAACTCCACCTGAGTGCAGGCGCGAGCCATACTTTGACAGGCCTTGCTGATTCGCCCCACAACAAGCAAAGGGGGGCCTCAGGGCAGAGCAGAGGTGGAGCACCCACCTGGAAAAAGGAATGTCAGCACCTGTGCCTGAAGTGACATAAGTTATACTGACATAAGTGGTAGTGTAGACACAGCCTTTGATTCGAGTGGTGGCAGCCTTGTGTGGCTGAGATGCACTCTGAATGAGTTACAGATGATGTGCGACCATCATCATTCAAAGCAAAGCAGATGGTTACGTAAGCCTGGAACCAATTGAAACCTTGGGTGAAAATTGGTTCCAGGGGCAGAGATGCACTCTGGTTTGCCCTTTGACGGGCTGGCCAGACGGCCAATGTCTGCAATGGGTAAGAGTGGCTTCACTGAAGAAAATGTTGGTACTATAGTAAGTTTGCTGACAGACAGTCTTTGTGACCTAACTGTTAAGAATTTCAAGGGGCAGGAAGCTCTGCCCCTCTGCCAGCCTACAATTCTGTGTGGCGTGGGGGCAGGGGCCTGCTCAATGGCTGTTCAGTAGCAGAATATCACACACCAAAAGCTGTCATTCAGCGGAAGTCTGTCTGCTAGCACCGTGGTTTTACAAAAGACAGCAGCCATGCTGCAGCACCACCCCGCAGCGCGCTCCCTCAGATTCTGACTTCCCCGACTCTCCTTCTGAACTTTTCCCCGACTCTAAATGTAGAAAAGGTTATCACTCAGTGTAAAATTAAATATGTAAATAGTCAAAGATGGTGCCTATTTTCCCCCATTAGAAACACATAAAGACACTTATGTGCCATGCTATAAGCTCTCTAGTGTAGCCATAGCCAAAACACAGGGCATCAGCAACTCTGGGATGGAAACCCATGGTGCGGGAAAGACAGAAAAAATAAGCCTTATAAGGCCCAGTGTTTGCTATCATCAGTCTGCTCCAATTCTTTAGATTCCGTGCAGAGTTCGACAGTAATTAACAAGAGCCCTGGAGTCAATAGGAGCATTATTGTGTCATTTTCCTGAATATCCCTTTAGATGGAGTTTTTCCTGCTACTGCCGATTGGGTTTCAAGAATTTTCCAACAAGTTCACATGGCTTTAAAGGCAGAATTGCAGAGGATGTACTACTCAGCTGGATTTAAAAAAAGAAGTTAAAGCCCTTTGTATGTTAAGGGAAATTGATTTTTCACCTTCATTTTGGAGGGGTAACCAAAGGGTATGGTTGTTTGGATTGAAAAATTATTTATTTAGGCTCAGATTTCTAAAGGAGCCTATGGGAATGAGGTGCCCAAATCCTATTGACTTTCAATAGGAGATGGACACTTAGCTCTTGATTCTGTACTTTTTGAAGTCAGTGGCAAAATGCCTATTGACTTCAGGCCTTGAATTCTCTTAGGGTATGGCTACACTTGGAGATGTGCAGCGCTGGGAGTTACAGCTGTGTTCGTACAGCTGTGTAGGGAAAGCGCTGGAGTATGGCCACACTGACAGCTACCAGCGCTGCAGTGTGGCCACATTTGCAGCGCTGTTGGGAGTGGTGCATTGTGGGCAGCTATCCCAGCGTTCAAGTGGCTGCAACGTGCTTTTCAAAACGGGGGTGGGGTGGAGTGTGACAGGGAGCGTGGGGGAGACAGAGAGAGTGGATTTTTGGAGCTGACACTGTTCGCAGCTCCCTGCCTTGCAAGTTCTAAGGACTGGAAGATACACAGCACCTACCTTCAATCATTTTAAAAGTTTTGACCCCTTCCCTGACTGCTCTCTTATTCACTAAATGCAAATTATGCACTCCTAAATAGCCTTCAGACCACATAAGCAGCTGCTCAACACGGACTCCCCCCTCCCCTCTCTCCTCAATCAAACAGCTGTGAACATTCCAAAGCAATTCCCCTGCCTCTGCTCGCTCGCTGGAGCAAAGAGCAGCTGTGTTTGTTTTTTAGATAAGTAGCTCCAGGGAGCTCGGAGTTCAGCCATTCTTCCGGTTTGTTGTGGACAGGAATTCTGGGATACCTCTTAATACCCTGGAGGCCAATAAAAGCGCTTTTGGTGTCCACACTTGACGAGCAGCGCTGCATCACCAGCGCTGCAATCGTTACACCCCAAGCAGACCAGGTGTACAGCCAGCGCTGCAGCCAGGGAGTTGCAGCACTGACTGTGCCTTGCAAGTGTGGACACAGAGTGAGTTGCAGCGCTGTAACCCCTTCACCAGCGCTGCAACTCTCCAGTGTAGCCATACTCTTAGACTCATAGCCCTGGTCTACACTGGGGGGGGAGTCAACCTAAGATACGCCAACTTCAGCTACATGAATAGCGTAGCTAAAGTCGGCGTATCTTAGGTTGACTTACCTGGCCGTGAGGATGGCGGCAAGTGGGCCGCTGCCACTCCCCCATCGACTCTGCTTTCGCCTCTCACGAGCTGGAGTTCCAGAGTCGGCGGGGAGCACAATCAGGGATCAATTTTATTGCGTCTCCACTAGATGTGATAAATCGATCCCCGATAGATCAATCACTACCCGCCGATCTTGCGGGTAGTGAAGACCTGCCTATAGGCACCTATTCCATGCGTGCTCCGAGTCTGGAGCACCCATGGGGGAAAAAATGGTGGGTACTGAGCACCCACCAGCAGCCCCCTTATCAGAACCTCTCCTTCCAGCACCTCCTGCCCACCAGCAGGCCCCACTGATCAGCACCTTCCCCTCCCTCCCAGCACCTACTGCCTGCCCCGGATCAGCTGTTTTGCAGCATCAGGAGGTGCTGGGGGGGAGGGGGAGAAGTGAAGGCGCAGCATGCTCGGGGGAGGTGGTGGAACTGGGCAGGGAAGGGCAGAGCGGGGGTGGGAAGGGGTGGGGCCTGGGCAGAGCCAGAGGGAGCATCCTCCAGCAGATTAGAAACTCGGCACCTATACTTAGACTCTTTGATAAACCCAGTCCTAAATATCACAGACTGCCTCCCTCCTGGCGCCTCTGGGTAAGACACTGGGAAATGCTGGGGTAGTTCCAGAAGACTGGAAGAAAGCTAATGCTGTGCCAATATTTTAAAAGGGTAAATGGTGTGACTTGGGTAATTATAGGCCTGGGTAATTATAGGCCTGTTAGTCTGACATTGATTCCAGGCAAAATACTGGTGCAGATGGTATGGGACTCAATTAATAAAGGAATAAATGAGGTTAATATAATTAATGCCAATCAACATGAGTTTATGAAAAATAGATCTTGTCAAACTAATCTGATATCTTTTTTCATGAGATTATAAATTTGGTTGATAAAGGTAAAAGTGTTGATGTAATAGACTTCTGTAGGGTGTTTGGGTATGCATGATATTTTGATTAAAAAACTAGAATGTTATTAAATTAACTTAGCCACATTTTAATTCATTTAATATGTTAAGAGATAGGTCTCAAAATATAACTGTAAATGAGGAATCATCATCATAGAATATCAGAGTTAGAAGGGACCTCAGGCGATCATCTAGTCTAACCCCCTGCTCAAAGCAGGACCAATCCCCAGACAGATTTTTACCCCAGTTCCCTAAATGGCCCCCTCAAGGTTTGAGCTCACAACCCTGGGTTTAGCAGGCCAATGCTCAAACCACTGAGCTATCCCTCCCCAGGCAGGTATGTTTCTAGTGGGGTTCTACAGGAATCAGTTCTTGGCCCTATGCTATTTTAATGACCTAGAAGAAAACATGAAATCATCACTGATAATATTTGCAAATGACACAAAAATTGGGGGAGTGATAAATAATGAAGAAGATAGGTCAGTGATACAAGAGCAGTCTGGCTCGGTTGGTAAGCTGGGTGTGAGCAAACAATATGCATTTTAATATGGCTAAATGTAAATGTATTCATCTGTGAACAAAGAACACAGGCCATATTTACGGGATGGGAGACTATCCTGGGAAAAAGTGATTCTGAAAAAGATATGAGGATCGTGGTGGATAAACTCTATGTCTGACATTGGGGCAAAAGGGCTAATACAATCCTGGAACGTATAAACGAGGGAATCTCAAATAGGAGTAGAGAGGTTATTTTACCTCTATATTTGGCACTGATGCAAAGTCTGCTGGAATAGCGTATCCAGTTCTGGTGGCCACAATTCAAGAAGGATGTTGATAAACGAGAGAAGATTCAGAAAAGAGCCACAAGAATGATTAAAGGATTAGAAAACGTGTCATATAGTAATAAGACTCAAGGAACTCTATTTAATTTAACAAAGAGAAGATTAAGGGATGACTTGGTCACAGTCTATAAATACCAACATGGGGAACATATATTTGATAATGGGCTCTTCAACCTAGCAGAGAAAGGTGTAACACGATCCAATGGCTGGAAGTTGAAACTAGAGAAATTCAGGCTGGATTTAAGGGGTACACTTTTAACTGTCAAGGTAATTAACTACTGGAACAATTTACCAAGGGTTGCCATGGATTTTTCCATCATTGGACATTTAAAAATCAAATATGGATGTTTTTCTAAAAGATCTACTCAGAATTATTCTGGGGAAGTTCTATGGCCTGTGGTACCTATAAAAGTATTGAATACTTCACCTGAAACATACTGCACTGCTGTGGATCACTTTCCCTGGCAGAGCTGAGCATATTGCTAGTGTTTGAACTTTCCCCCCAATTTAATCCTACCTGATTTGGGGCCTGATCCAGTGCCTATTGAAGTCAATGGGAAAGCTCATGTTGCCTTTGGTTTAATGGAGGGTTAGGATTTTAGATCTTAAACAACAATGCCAAGAAAGCTAGACACCCCTCACATAGACTACTTGTCCCCCAGACAGGTAAAAAAAAAAATAAAAAAAGGTAAAAAACCCAGTCTTTTTAAATCGCTCCAAAACCAGTCGATGTTTGTTAGCTTCTTTGAGTCAGGATATGGATGGGGAGAAAAGTACAAGAGTATCCCCTCGCAAAACATTGAATAGTGACAACAGCCAGGGAAGCAAGGCAGGGCGCTAATTTGCTACTAAATTACATTTTAAAATAATATACATGTTTGTGCATATTGTAATCTAAAAAAAAATTATATGCTTAATTTTCAGCCTGTGTAATAAAACAGCATTTATGCAATTCGGGTTTAAGAATTACGGGAGCCAACATGCAACCGTTTGTATTGCACCATAAAAATAGCGTTCATAAAACCTTGCCCCTGTAATGGCACCTTTTCTGCCCCGGTCTCAGAGCACATTCCTCCCCTTTTATTCAATGGAGATAATTATGAGACTGATAAAAATAGGGAGATTTAGCCTGCAGTTTCTTTTGTAATTGCTGGTTGATATTACATGTAGCAGAAAGATTCTGAATTTGCTGAGAGCAGATGGCACAAGTAATCTAGCTTAAAATTAATTGCAGGACCAGCAGTATTTAACATGTTTTATTTGCTGAGCAACTTGTAAACGTTTAATTTTTGCAAAGCCACCCTGAGGTAGATAGATACTGTTATTTTTAATGTACCAATGGGGAGGTTGAGGCAGAGGGGTTAATTGACTTGCATAAGGAGGGAGTCAGTATCAGAACCAAGATTAGAGCTGAGGAGTTCCAAGACAGTGATTAAATCAGTCAGCCATACCATATTCTCTTTCCCTCACTCCCCGCCCCACCTTTTAAAATGGTTTAGCTGACCTGTAGATGGACTTTTTATAATCTATGTTCATATTGTTATTCAATCTTTTCCTTAATATAGTATAATTATTAATCATCATAACTAGGTGACCAAATTGCTCGGGGGACTTGGTAATTATATATTAGGCAGCCTTTCACCTGTAGATCACAAGTTCAAATCCACTCTTAGTCAGGTATTAGTCATGATGGCTGTTTGGGATTCTCAGTTTATTTCTGATGAGACCAGTGTCATCATAATAAAAAGCAGTATGGCAGTCTCAGCAGAACCCTAACGATTGAATGGGCCATGGAATCTGAACTGCTGTCTCAGCCCAGGAGGTGATCCTTTGAGCTACACTTGGTAGGGTGGTGTGAGGGAGCTTGAACTATTTCTGATGGTGATGAACCCATTCTGTGGAACAGGAACACTCTGCCACCCAAGGTACCATTTACATTTAAACCACACTATGTTGATATTGTCCGCGAAGGACACCCCATCCAATGCCACTATGAATGACTTCTACTTTTCCTCTGATCTTTAAAAAACTTTTTGCCGTGGTGCAATTATATCCCTTACCAAGGGAAGCACCAGAGTTCACCGGATTAGTTCATCCTTTCACAGGCTGGCATTACTAGTTCTGGGATTTCTCCAACAGCTCAAGGGCAGTTCATCACCATTAGACTTGTCACCTGTTTGACAACTTTCTGTGTGAGTCTTGGAAAGGCCCATTTTGGAAATCACTTCCCTTTGTTTCCCAGATATGTTCTGGAAACTTCTCAGACTTCTCTTTATTGATGGCAGATGTAACAGGTTGAATCACAGAAACCCCCTTGGAACTGCCACCTGATGTGATGAGAGTACCTCTAAGCCTGTTTTCCATGGCAGCTTGAGATTTAAGTGCCTGCCTAGTTGTGCCAGACACACTATCCTGCTACAAACACAGACCCAGAACTGAACCATGTCCCCCAAAATCTGCAGGCTTAACTGAAAACAGCTTAAGAAGTGCACCTGTCTCCAACACCCAGACACCCAGTTCCTAATGGGAGCCAAACCCCAAATAAATCCGTTTTACTCTGTATAAAGCTTATAAGGGTAAACTCATAAATTGTTCGCCCTCTATAACACTGATAGAAAGATATGAACAATTGTTTGATCCCCCAGGTATTAATACTTGCTCTGGGTTAATTAATAAGTAAAAAGTGGTTTTATTAAATATAAAAAGTAGGATAAGTAATAACAGACTGAACAAAGTAAGTTACCAAGCAAAATAAAATAAAACATGCAAGTCTAAGCCTAATACAGTAAGAAACTGAATGCAAGTAAATCTCACCCTCAGAGATGTTCCAATAAGCTTCTTTTATAGACTAGACTTCCTTCTAGTCTGGGTCCAGCAATCACTCACACCCCTGTAGTTACTGCCCTTTGTTCCAGTTTCTTTCAGGCATCTCTTTGGGGTAGAGAGGCTCTCTCTTGAACCAGCTGAAGACAAAATGGAGGGGTTTCCAGGGGCTTATATAGTCTCTCTCGTGGGTGAAAACCTCTCTCTCCCCTGTGTAGAATCACAGCTACAAGATGGAGTTTTGGAGTCATATGGTATAGGGGTTCCGCTGGGACTCGCCCCCCTCTGGGGCGCCTGGGAACCAGGCCGCCTCACTACTTAGGTCCAGTGAACTGGGGGAATTAGCCTGGCTGGGCGGCAAACAGTCAGCACCTCAGGCCCCCAGGTAGGGGCTGAGCAAACAATTCAATAACAGGCCCAGGTCCTGGCTCCGAAGACCCTGAGGAGAGAGGGAGATGGCCACCTGCGAATTGGGTGGCAGGGGGGACGCAGCCCTCCCACTCCACTGCATCCCAGCCTGGGGCCCTAGCAGCGATAGATGACCCGCTGCTGCATCAGTGGGGATCCTGGCCTCAACACACACTGACATTGACTCTGGATGTGCTGCAGCCAGACTAGGGTCGGCTGCCCTCAAGTACTTCCTGCCTCCCCCTCCAGAGGTACCTGCGTCTGGACGGAGTCTTCCACTGAGTCAAACACCATTGGCTCCTCTGGGTACCCGGCAAGCAGTAAGTAGGCTTGGCAGCTCCTCCGGGTAACTTGCCAGCGGCAGGTTTACCAACTTTTCCGGGGTCTGGTCGGCATCTGGCCAATCCTCAGGTCAGCTGCAAGCTGCAGGAGTCTCCCTGCCAGGAGTTAGGCCACAGGCGTCTGGATTCTCCGGCGGCCGGACCTCTAGTGAGTTCTGGGGTTGGACTTTCGTACTTCCTGTCCTGCGCCCTGACCTCTGCAGGGCGGGCGCAAGCTCCATTGGCTCTGCCCACTTTGGCGTCTAGAGGGGCTCATCCCCCTCCGGAGAGGCTGGGAACCAGTCCACCTCACTACACATGGACAAGTCACATGTCCATGCATGACTCAGTTCTCTACAGGCCAACTTCGTTGCCCGCATGTTAGCCCAAATGTTCCCAGGAAAGCTCAGATGTGGATTGGCGTCTGTCAAGGTCCATTGTTAGCCAAGTACTCCCAATTACTTGAATACCCCCTTGACACTATGATGACCAAATCTGCCTTAGGTGCTCCCTACAGCAAACACTTTAAATACAAGCATAGAGCAAATACTCATAACTTCAGATATAAAAATGATACATGCATACGAGTAGGATGAATACATTCAGTAGAACATAACCTTTGCAAAGATACATTACATGGCATATCTAGCCTAAAACATATTCCAGTTATAGTATGTCATATTTACACTCATAAGCATATATCTATAAAGCATTATGGGGTGCAATGTGACAGCAGAATGAGACAAGTTTCTTGTATGGAACCTACCCAAGCAGATGTACAATGTGGGTGCTGGCTGCTTCTTGGAGAACTGACTTTTTCAAGTCTTTCACAATGTTAAAAAAGTTGGCAAGGATCAAGTGCGCAGTTGCTGTAGAGGAGACTGACCTGTCTGAGCAAATACAATGAATTATGTAAGTGGCAATGTGGTGTTATCTGAGTTGTCTCTTCTGTCAGCCACAGAGCATAGAGGTCAGGTCAGCAGATAATGCTGAATAAAGCAACAACTCAAACTTGTGCAGATATGTGTTTCCTGCAGAAGTAAAAAACCAGAATGATTTTTGAAAATTTGATCTTAAGAAGGATTGACAACTGAATGATGTGGTACAAGACAATGGTAGCTCGTAAAAGGTCAGCATTTGCCAAAAATCATCTGACATTGGTATCTGAGAAACTACAGTTTTTCTTTACACTTAGAATAGGAAACAGTTTTGTGTGTATGTGTGTATATATATATATATAGGCAAATATTGATATTTTAGCCACTGTACATTTGCATTCTAGGATTTACTAGTTTGCACTGGTTTGTGCCCTCACAATTTGTTGTGGGTACTTTCCAGCATATCTTTGTCCAGATGAGAAACTAGAACCCATTTTGTAAGAAACTCTGTGCTCTCCATAGGGATTTCTCAAGTAGAGTTTGTGGTCCTGTTTTAACTCAAGTTAATTGATTGCTAATTAACTAACTCAATTGTAAATGCTAGTCTAGACACTCCACAAATGTTTGTTCCACGACACATACATTTGTGGTTCACCCTCTGGCTCAGCCTAGCAATTAACATGAGTTAAAACATGACCACAAACTCTAGTCTAGACATACCCATCTAGGTTCTTAAGCAGTGTCTATCACTGTGGTATGTGAGTGGAGAAATGCTGTGGGAAAATGCTTGCTAACCATGTCTAAAGCAGTGTCAGTTGCATCGCAATCTCTTCTTTCACCAGAGATAGTTCATTATCAAATCACTTCACCTGTGATGGTCACCAGGCTCCAGAGTGAAGTTTCTTGCCTGTTCTGAATGACTTCTAAATATCACCATAGTTTTTCCTTACTAGCTAATCACAAATTTCATAGTGGTAGCCCTGTCAGTCTGTATCAGCAAAAAGAACGAGGAGAACTTGTGGCACCTTAGAGACTAACAAATTTATTTGGGCATAAGCTTTCATGGGCTAAAACCCACTTCGTCAGATGCATGGAGTGGAAAATACAGTAGGAAGAGATAGATAGATAGATAGATAGATAGATAGATAGATACTGTGGCAAGGTACCTGCCTCTCTGTTTATTAGCTCAGTCCCTTTTAGCCCCGGAGACACAGGCTTGGGCAAAAGAAAAAGAAAAGAAAAAAAAACCCTTCCCAATCTCACAGGGTCTGGCTGATCCCTTCTCAGCCAGCCCCTTGTTCTAGTTTCCTCTCCTTCTGGGATCTACGGAAGAAGAGCCAATCTCCTTGCTCAAGGAGAAGCTCAAGATTTGTTTAGCGTGCACCTAACTTGCTGGACAGCTACATTGGACCAGAATACCTCTCTTCCTCCCCCTTGCTTCGCATGCCAGGGAGGTTTTTAAAAAGGTCTCCAGCAATTGCGAGAAAGCGGGTGAACACCAGATTACGTACGGCACTTGCGTGTACAATATCACCGGGTGTACCAGACTGATTAATATACACCTCCTTAGCGCTAAGTCCCCCTTCGGCGAGGACCAAGGAAGTTTAAACTACCACATCTTTGGCTAACTTTTGCTCCCACTGTAGAATTAATATGACCAACTATATATTCAAACCGAACCTGGGCACTGCACACACCAACACTACGGGGTGGCTACTTCGGCTCGGAAAGGAGCATATCCCATCCCGACAGGTCCAGCCGCAATTGCCACAGGTTGGGCTGCCAAGGGCCGACACAGCAGGCTGCCTTAGAAACGCGGGTGCAAATGAGGCACAGGCGCGAAGATAGGAACCATCTCGTTACTCGCACCATTTCTTGTCCTTGTCTGGTGCATCCACTGCAAGGGGCAATGGTCCGTGACAGAGAGAGAGAGCGTCCCAGTAGATAATAGCGGAGCTTCTAGAATGACAGAGACACAGGCATTCCTTCTCCACGATGGCGTTCCGTTCACTAGGCAGGTAGCTTCCTACTGAGGAAGAGGAACGGGGTGTTCGTCATCTCCCACGACCATTTTGGGAAAGCAGCGCGCTCCCCGCCCTACTGTCGAGGATTCGTCAGTTAGGATAAACTCCTGTCTCCAGTCTGGGGCTACTAAGTACAGGGGTCGTGCAAGGGCTGTTCGCACGATGCCGCAAAAGCGCTTGGCCACAGCAGACCATTTTACTGATGTCTGGGCCCGGAAAGCGCTGGGTCAGGTCCGTTAATGGCAATGCCTGGTGGCGAATAGTGGGGAATCAACCGCCTATAGTACCTACCACGAAGTTCCCCAGGAATGCTCGGACCTGTTTTTCAGGAGTGGGCGAGCGGCCCACTTGCTGTATGGCAGCTAGTTTGTTGAGTTTGGGGCCGCCCACGCCCTCCCCACATAGTACCCAACAGGTATTTGCACTAACTCCGATCAACACTTGGAGGGATATTGCGGTCAGTCCTGCTGTCCTCCAGGGGTATCGAGACTGCCTCTACCTTTCGATGGTGCGTGCTCCCAGGTCGGCGGCTATAGATAGATGACGTCAATCAGACTCAGGTCAGCAGCGTACTCCTAGTGGGCCGTAAACAGCTTGTTTCCATGTTAGCCGACTGGAAAATAGCGGGGGCCCCATGCAATCAAAGCCATAGCCCTTAGTAGATCAAGGGTAGACATAAAACGGGCCTTTCCCAGTCGTACAATCAGCTCCATCGATCCTGTGTAAAGGGTAGGCGTCAAATCCGGGAACAACCTCGTTTAGCTTGCGGAAGTCGTTGCAGAACCTCATTACTGCGCGTCTGGCTTAGGCATAAAACCACGGGACCTGAACCATTGCATGAATAGCTCTGTCAATAACCCCTAGGTAGCATCATTCCTGATCTCCTTCGAATTCTTCTCTCTTAGCCTCCGGGGATCCCGTATGAGCTGAACCGGCACCTTCACTCCGGGCTCTGTGAAGATGTGATGGTGAACCTCATGTAGTCCTACCCTGGCTTCTCCGAGAACATCATCTGTTGGTTGACCCAGGCTGAAGTTCACCTCAGATCGTTGCTCCGGGGTCAGCTCCGGGGATATTCCCACCGCTGGGCTGATCGTCTTTTAGGGGTGCGCCCCCAGCGCAGCTACCAGGGTATAATCTATCCTCCAGGGTCTCACGCAGATTTATAAATGGTAGATCTGCTCCAGCTTCCGGCGACCTGGCTGCGGAGCCTTATATCAACTTCTCCTAACCGGCTTCAGATTACTCATAGGGTCCCTCGCCATTGGCCAGGAGCTTGCTCTCCGCCGTGGGTATGAGCACCATCACCCGGTCTCCCACCCTGGAACTTCCGGGACTTCGCTTGACGCGTTGTAGTTTTCCGTTGCGCCTATGGGCCTTCTCCAGTGTGTTCGCCGACCAGGGGGTGACTCGAGCGGATCCGGCGTCTCTCCATTTGTAGCACATGTTCACATAATGGTTGTCCTCCCCGGGTTCGGCTCTCTTCCCAGTCTTTTAGGCCAGCGTCCAGTATGCCCTGGGGTGCCGACCAATAACCGCTCGAAGGGGAGAACCATGTGGAAGCTTGAGGCATCCCGGACGGCTAAACAGAATAAGGTAGCCGGGCATCCCGTCTTTTCCTCGCGGCTGATCAGCCTTCCGTAACATGTTCTTCAACATCCTATTAAAGCGTTCAACCGAGGCCATTGGTCTGGGTGGTAAGACGACGTTCTGAGGGTCTGTCCACTGTGAGGCATGTTGCACAAAGTCCTTCATTAGCTTAGAAAACAGGGGTCTTGGTACCAGTCAGGATTCCTTAGGTATCGCCACTCTGGAAGAAATTGTACTAATTCTTTGGCTATGACTTGGAAATGTATTCCGTAGGGGGATCGGCCTTCGGGTATTCGGGTGGCATAACTATACTAACAGGATGTACTGAGTGGCCGGGGCTGACTTTTCAATGGCCCCACTATGTCCATGCTATTTGCTCGAAGGACTTCACATAATAGGTAGAGGGACCAGAGGGGGCCCTTAGTATGGTCGGGGCCCAGTAATTGGCGCCGCCACAGCACCACCTAGAACCCCATCCTAAAAG
>NC_133769.1:16619130-16676411 GCF_003597395.2 Chelonoidis abingdonii | reverse complement strand
ATACTGTGGGGCCATGCGGGTACCCATAGCAGTGCTGTTAACTTGAAGATATACATTGTCCCCAAATGTGAAATAGTTGTGGGTGATGACAAAGTCACAAAGTTCAGCCACCAGGTTTGCCGTGACATTATCGGGGATACTGTTCCTGATGGCTTGTAGTCCATCTTCTATGTGAATGTTGGTGTCAACTGTGGAGGGCTTCTACATCCATAGTGGCCAGGATGGTGTTTTCTGGAAGATCAACAATGGATTGTAGTTTCCTCAGGAAGTCACTGGTGTCTTGAAGATAGCTAAGAATGCTGATAGTGTAGGGTGTAGAGGAGAGAGTCTACATAGCCAGACAATCGTGCTGTCAGGGTGCCAATGCCTGAGATGATGGGGCGTCCAGGATTTCAGGCTTATGGATCTTGGGTGGCAAATAGAATACCCCTGGTCGGGGTTCTAGGGGTGTGTCTGTGCAGATTTGTTCCTGTGCTTTTTCAAGGAGTTTCTTGAACAGATGGTTTAGTTTCTTTTGGTAACCCTCAGTGGGATCAGAGGGTAATGGACTGTAGAATGTGGTGTTAGAGAGCTACCTAGCAGCCTCTCATTCATATTCCGACCTATTCATGATGACAACAGCACCTCCTTTGTCAGCCTGTTTGATTATGGTGTCAGAGTTGTTCCTGAGGCTGTAGATGGCATTGTATTCTGCATGGCTGAGGTTATAGGGCAAGTGATGCTGCTTTTCCACAGTTTCAGCCCGTGCATGTTGGCGGAAGCACTTTATGTAGAAGTCCAGTCTGTTTCGACCTTCAGGAGGAGTCGACGCAGAATCCTTCTTTTTGTAGTGTTGGTAGGAAGGTTTCTGTGGGTTACTATGCTGTTCAGAGGTGTTGGAAATATTCCTTGAGTCGGAGACATCGAAAGTAGGATTCTCGGTCACCACAGAATGGTATAATGTTCATGGGAGGTGGAGAGGCAGAAGTAGAGGCCGCAAGATAGGACAGATTCTTCTGCCAAGCTAAGGGTATAGCTGGATAGATTAACAATATTGTTGGGTGAGTTAAGGGAACCACTGTTGTGGCATGTAGTAGTTTAGATAGTTTAGTGTCCTTTTTCCTTTGTAGAGGAGCAAAGTGTGTGTTGTAAATGGCTTGTCTAATTTTTGTAAAGTCCAGCCACAGGGAAGTTTGTGTGGAGGGCTGTATTTTTTTTTGAGAGAGTATCCAGTTTTGAGAGCTCATTCTTAATCTTTGCCTGTTTGCTGTATAGGATGTTGATCAGGTGGTTCCGCAGTTTCTTTGAGAATCTGTGTGGTATGTAGATTGCAATGGATTTTTTACCTTCAGCCCTTTTTGGTATGATGTCCATCTGTTTGCATTTAGAAAGGAAGATGATGTCTCTCTGTATCTTTTTTCTAGCCAATTCTGATCTCATTTACACTGGTTTTACACCAGTGTAACTCTCTTGACTTAAATAGACTCCAGACTTACACCAGTGTGAAGGAGAATAAGATCCCTAGCTATTACTCAAGAGGAGGTTTCTTGCTATCTCACCATTAATTGGTGTCCTAGTGATTGTTCTTTTTTCCCCCTCTGTGTCATGGATGTGAGCCTGGCCCATCTTCATGGGAACTGAAAGTCATCAACAAAATGGCTATGATTTAGCCTATCTGAAATGAGCTTCAGTGAAATGTGGTTTCAGTCCATATCTCAATGGAGGAACATCCACATAACAACTCAGCAATGAGGCTGAAGACTGAATGGGCCACGAGGAGTGAATGACATTGCCTGTGCTGCTGTTGCCTGCTCTGTACCTGTTTAGGGGTGTTGAGGGTTTCAGTCTCCAGCGCTGTCGGCCCAACGCCTTTCAACAGTTTGCCAATTAACTTCAAAGAAAAGCCCAGGCTAGCAAGAAATTGCTGTGTGCAAGAGTCTGTGTGTTAGATGTTTCTATGAGTGTCAAGAACCCACAACAGGAGGAGGAGCAACTTCAGATAATTATGCAGAAAATGATCTTTGGGGGGAGAGGGTATGGCAAACTTGCATTTTATTGAGGAAGGAAAAATTGCTGTTACGAGGGGAAGTCAGTGAGCATATTAACTCTGGTGTTCCACATCACGCAGACTGTCTTATATTGCCCCTGTTACCATTGTATCTGAGTGACTTTTACATATAAAAACAGAAATAAAAATAACACGTGTTCACGCTCTCGCTCTGTTTTTCCTTCCCCACCTGTAGGAGAAGCGGAAGCAGCCTGATTGGTTTACAGAATATTTTTTACGTTCTTATTTATTTGGGGGGAGGGATTGCTGTGATTCTGTAAAAGTAAGTTCCACAGTTGAGCTCCAGGTCTTGAGATCACTTCATCGCCCATGCCCATCCGCCTCCCCCGTGGGTCTGCAGTTTCATTGTTCCAGTGGGACGTAGCCACCCGAGGAGGTCATGGAGGGGGGAGCCAATCTCTCAGGTGGCTGGGTCCAATCCCAGTGAGGGTTTTGAATAATAGGACATAGGCCTCAAATTGGCCCCTGCTCAGTGAGGAACCAGGGCAAAGAGTGGATCACCGTGGTGATGTGCTAACAAGCAACCTGTGTTGCTATGACAACAAAATGCTACGTTTTGCACCAGACAGGAATTGTTTAAACAACGGTGCCTTGTGCAGCCATTTCTCCCCCCTGCTCCTCTTTCCATATGCATTTACCCACAGGGTTGCTCAGTGAAACTGTACCATTGTGGGGTATTTATATTTTAAAGCGATTATATGAGACGAATAAACGTAGCCAGCTGGGACAATTCTGCTCCAAGTGTGGTATTGGAGGAAAACATTACTACACTGCCTTTAAAAGAAAGAAAGGGAAGAAAGGAGAGCCCAGTGCATGTCGTTAAGGAGGAACAGATGCAGAGCCATAGCAGCCAGCCAGCTGGGTCGGGTGATATCAGATATTGTGGTTTTCTTGTAGTCTGATCCCCTTTTCAACTCTCTCTCTTTCAGCAATGAAATTGTAAAGACTGACTTGAAGAAGCTTCCAGCCCTTCCAACGCAAGCCCTGAAGGAGCACCCCTCCCTTGCTTACTGGTAACCTATCTATCCATGTAATCGTCTCATCCACTGTGAGGCAGCCCTGAGCAGCTACCAGCAAGCAGATCTGAAATCCAGGACCTCCTGAGTTCTAGTCCTGGCTCTGCCATTGACTTACAGTGTGATCTTGGGCAAGTCACTTTAACTGCTCTGTGCCTCAGTTTCCCCATCTGTCAGATAGGTACAATACTACTCCCCAGCCTGAAGGAGAGGTTTGAGCCCCAAATGCTGTTTGCCTTACTCATGCAGGTCAGTCCCACTGAAGTCAGTAGGCCTGATTCTCCACATGTACCTTATGCAGCTACTTGCATCTGTGCAACATGGATGTAGAGTGCTCCCAGTTTGTTACAGTAGCATCTTATATCCACCTTACGCTCTTTTTGCACAGGTGTAAATGGCTACCCAGGGTGTAAAGCCATGGAGAGTGGGGCCCTGTGGGACTGCTGGTGAGGGGAAGGTGAGCAGGATTGAGCCCATAAGCAAGGAGGAATTGTTGGGCCTGATTCTGCAAATCCTGTCTGCATGGAATAACCAATGCCAAAAGATCTGATTCTTGTCCTGTATAGGCGGGGGCTGTCCATTTGTGGGAGGCTACATTCAGACCCAGCACCCGTACAGTGCTCAGAACATATTCAGCACTATGTAGGGGCTAAGTGCTGCATTATGTTTTCCTCCTCCTATGTTATTGCATTGAAAACAAAATCTGCTGATGTGTCAGAGTAGATGCAGCACCCAATTTATCGCTTGCCCCCCCAACAACATAGCTTCTTTGTCTGCCTTTCCCAGCCTTTTCAGCACTGCAGATAGGAATTAGTCAGAGGAAAGGCCGTTTGAGCAGGGGGCAAGGGATTGATTTGCTTTTCTGCTTGTTATTCTTTCATGTTTGTCTTTAAAGAATTGGGCTCCTGTCATAAGTAGATAGGTAAGGTAAGGGTTAAGTTTCTTTTACCTGGAAAGGATAACCAAACACCTGACCAGAGGACCAATCAGAGAACTGGATTGTTTAAAGTCAGGGGCGGGAATTTGTATACTTCGTGTCTTGTGGTTTTCGCGGCTATGGTAACAAGTTTCCCTCCTATCTTCCTTATCTCAGTACTATTTACTAAAGTCTGATGAGTCAAAGGAAGCAAAGTAATCGCTATGAAGAGCTTGTGTGTGTATGTACAGATGTGGATTGCTGTGTCTTGGTTGTTTCCTCGGCTGTGAGGACACTTCTCCTAACTCCATCGTATCTCAACGTTTCTCCTAAACATCTGTGATACAAGGAAAGCAAAGTATTCGGCTATGATGACTTTGTGTTGTATTTACATGTATGTTGATTGTTGGACTGGTTAATCGGCTATCTTTTAATCAGACTGTTCTATCATGATTTCTTATAAGCAAGAGCTGTATGAGTTTCTTATGCAGATTGTTGTTTATATTTTCTTTCTTTTTTTCTCTAAAGTTTTCTTTTAAACTGTGGAAGTTTCTTTTCCTAGTGAGGCGAGGGGAGGGAAAAGCCCAACTCTGTGCTCTCACTCCTATGTCCCAGGGGGAAAGGCTGCAGGACAAAGGAGGGGGATCTCTTGGTGAGCTGACTAGTGAATGCTAGCCTGGGAAGCTAGATTCCTCTCCGTTGTATTCAAGGAGTGAAGATAGCTGATGCAGCGGTCTACCCAGGAGGGGGGGAAGCTGGGAGAGGAGAGAGAGAGAGACCCAGGGGTCTGGGTCTTGGGGGTCCCCCAAAGGAAGGGTTGGGGACACCAGAGAGAGGAAAGGGGGGTCAGGCCCTATAATTCCTGACCTGGTGGCAGCGAGAATATCCAAGCTGGTAGTGAGCTTGGGGGAGTTTCAGGTAAGCACCCAGGTCTTGGACGCTAAAGTCCAGATCTGGGACAGGAGGCTATTACCACAGCTCCTCAAGCCTTGCGGTGGGAGGATAGTTCTCTTATCTGCTACTCCTTTAGTTTCTGCAGCCTGGTAATTTGATGATGGCAGGGAATATGGATTTCGTTTTCTGATTTGTGATCCCCCAACCCCACCCCCTGGAGATCCTATCCATTTCTCTTTGCGGAGCTATATCACTGGAATTAGCTGTAACTGATGCACAGCTGAACAAGAGCTAATCTGCAAAGCTGCTAAACATTTTCTGAGCTCATCATAAGAGGTTTGAAGAGTCTCAGACTGTAATTCAGAATCCTGGGCTGGGACTCAGGCAGATCATGAGTATTTCTGTCTCTGACCCAGAACACTGAACCTGCGTGAAAACCTGAAAAATGTAGCTGAAGATGCCCACCACCCACTGCTTCTTTCATGGGCTGGCTGGGCTCATATGCGAAGTGTGGGGGAGGGAACAGCTGAGGAGCCTACTGTTTCCTTTGGCCAAGAGTTTGGTCTCTTCAGGGTGAGACCTGACCCACCCTCCAATACGCCCACACATTCCGCCTCTTGCTGGGGTCTCTTTCCTTTTCCAGAGGAAACTGGACAGCTCATTCACCACTCAGAGTCCATGGCCCATCCTCGCCAAGCCTGATCATCGTTGTCCCTCAATCCACCAGCACAGAGCCCTGGGTCCCAGCTTCCCCCAGTCCATTGGATTTTGGTCCAGCCATGGATTTTGCTTTTTCCCATGTACACAGTTTGTGTGCAGCCAGCTGCTGAGCTCTCACACACACCCCTGGATCTGGCCAAACTCCAGGCTCAGTGCAAGAGACTTTAAGAACAAAGTCCTGGTAACCTATTTCCTCCTATGCACACACCCTTGGTCTGGAACTTGGATTGAGTCACGTTGGTCAAGCCAGAGAATCTGTTTAAAATACTGTGATTTACAGCAATTAGAAAAAGACAAATCCTTCCTCATAGTCGTATGTAAGTTAATGAGAGTCCTCGCACAAGTAAGGTAAAGTCATAGGAATAAGGGATGCAGGAACAGGCTCCAGGTTAAAAAGTTCATTTTTTTTCCATAGGGTAATAAACCAAGTGACTTTAGCCATTAGAATCCCTTGTGATCCTGGTTTCACTTCACTGACCACGTTCTTACACAACTTTATCCCATGTACAGTTCATTATTTTTTAACGACAGTTTTTCTTCCTCCAAATGTTCACCCACATACTGTAACCTCTGACGGGAATCAGGCCTACAGTCACTTCTCTTAAATATTGGTCAATGGCAGATTTTCTAAACGGAAAGAATTTTTAACTCCAATTTACGTTTCGACATTTCTGCTGTGCCCTGGCTTTTGGTGTCTCGCTGAGATTTTACGGTGAGAGCAGATTTCACACTTTCCTTTGCCATTTGCAATCAGTTTCACGCTCGCGTTCTCCAGCATTAGCACAGAGCTGTGCTGTGTGCATTTCCAGCACTACAAGGGAATGTTTAAAATGCTCTTTCAATTGCTTTTGTTGACTTATTTTTAATGTCCTAAAAATGAACTAAAATGATTATAAAACTGTAACCGCATTGGTAAGACTCAAAAGAGATATGTTGGTTGTATGTGTATATTCACCATTTTTATATGACCACTTCTAGCTTCACCCGTATAATAATAATGCAGCAACGTGTCAACTCAGAATGATTAGAAACTAAAAGTTTGGCACTTTTACATAGCTGCCACTGCTTTAGTAGTTGTGTGCGTGTACGTTCTTCCTATGGGCCGAACCCTGAGAAGTACCGATCACCTTGGGTATGTTTGCACTGTATTGGGAGGTGTGAGTCCCAGCACAGGTAGACGGACTTGCAGTAAGTCAACTTGAGCTTGCGCACTGAAAATAGCAGTGTGGATGTTGTGGCATTGGCTGGGGCTGGGGCTAACCCCCCGAACTCAGACCCAGGGAGTCAGGTGGGCTTGGGTGGGTAGCCTGAGCCATCACGTCTGCTTCAGCATCCATATTGCGAATTTTAGCATGCTAGCTCAAGCTGAGCTAGCGCAAGTTTGTCTGCCCGCACTGGGTATCACACCTCCCAGCTGTAGTGCCAGCACCCCCCCTACAACTTTCATTGAATTTAAGTTGGAATATGTATAGAGACACAAGTGTGAGAAGTGCTGGACATTTAAGTGTAGGCAGGGCTGAATTAAGTCAGTCTGGGATCTTAGGCACAACCTGCACAGACTTTTGTGGCACTGTCCCCATGCTGTTGCCCTGCCCCCACACCAGGTCCCCACCCCTGCTTGGGGTGGTAGCAGACTTCAGAGGTAAAGATGAATGGGGATATTCACATCTCTTGGAGTTATTGTTTCAAGCTCTCTGCAGACTCAGGCAGGCATCAGTTATGGGTCACATTTGCAAGCTTTTCTTTGCATCCATGAGGGCTAGAGAGATGATTTTTTAAAATGAATGTGGAGATTCTGGTCTCACCATGCAACCACAAAAGCTGGAGCCCTAAACATGGGTTCATAGTTCCTCCACCTGAATCCAGCCCAGAATGCAGGTATTCAGCAGGATATAGAGTTGAAATCTATAAAGCACTGATGGCAATGGAAGAACTATGGGCCAGATTTTCAGTAAGGCACCAGAAAGAAACGATCAGCTGTTAAGAACAGCTCAGCATGTTGAGAGCTGAATACTTTTGAAAGTCTGGCCCTGATTTTGGGAGGTTAGCACTTGGAAATCTGGCCCCGAGCTCTTTTGGAATTTTGGCCCTATGCTTGCTTACGAGTTGCCTACTTTCTGTTTCTATAAACTGCGAGGGCCGAGGGAATTCTTGATCTTCATGCTTATAAGATCTTTACTAGGGTTCTTTCCTGCAGGATATCATTTACATAAAAGGTTCTTCTGTAGCATTCACAGGGGATGTTTACTCACTGACAAGCTGACTTCAGCTTTGTGTCATTTCATCAATACCAAAACATTAGTCACTTTGTTAAGTGGCCTCTGTCATTGTCATGTGCTATGTATGAGTTTATATGTCACAAACGTGGCGACAATCTGGAGACAGTGCTGTAACCATGATATCAGCAGGTGGTCCCAGCCAATGCCCCAGCACTTGTATAGCTGTCAGAAACAGTTAGCTAAAAGAAGAGCAGCTGAAAGGATAGATGAGAATTTGTGTTAACTCTGCTAAGGCTTGTCCTGTTGAGCGAATTACTTTGTTTGTTTTCACTGGCATGTGTTGAGGTGACCCCCTTGTAGCAAAACTGGAGACAGAAATTAGCCTCTGTGTCTGATGATGTCTTGCATATGGCAGTGGCAATGGAAAAAAAGACCACAAAAATACGTTACATGAAAGAGGGGTCTGTAAGGCAGTATGCTTTCATGGCGTCAGTGTAATCCAGGTTTTATTATCTGGTGCAAAAGAGAGAGAACTGAAGGAAGGAGGAATAATACTCTTATATGTCACATTTTATCTGTAGATTGCCAAGCATTTCACAATGGGCTCATTTTACTGATGGGGAAACTGAGGCACGGGGAGATGACATGGCTTGGCAGAGTTCACCCAGCAGGCTGAGTCAGAGCCAGGAATAGAATGCGGGCCTTCTGTCTCCTACTCTAGTGCCCCAGCCAGGGACCATGCTGCCTTTTGAGGAGGTTCTCTAAAGACAGGGCTTTGCTGTTCAGGAAAATGTGCCATTGATTAGCTTCCACGCCCAAGGGGAAATGATGTAAGAAACATTCCGTTATTTTATGTATTTTACTAATTTGTAACAAAAGCAAACAAAACTCAGAGGCATTGCAGAGGGCAATGCACAGATAGAAGAATATGTCCAGCTGTGGGAGTGAAGTGAATGAAGTTAACATCAGGGATGGATTTGAGCGACAAAGAACAAAAACCAAAGCAAAGCAGCACGCAGTGGGCTGGTTCTGCTCTCACGCGACACACTGCGGTAACTCCACTGATTTCCATGTAGTTACTCCTGATCTATCTGAAGCAGAGGCAAATCAGGCCTGTAAGTAATACTGGGCTTACAAGGACATTTCAAAGGACTCTAAGTCCTCTTTGTTCTTCTTTATCAGTGGGAATGATGTAGCCTGGAGACTGTCCAGCATTTGTGTAGTCGTGTAACTCAATGATTGTTCCAGACATTAATCTTGTCTGTGACTGTTACACGGTAAGGGCCAGGCTCTGCCTTCAGATGACACACACGATTTCAGTGGGAGACACCTGCACGAATGCAAGGCCAGAATTTGGCTCTAAGGCTATTGAATCTAAGGCAATCACTTTCTGTATGTGACATTTACTCTGCGACAGTTGTCAGGAGAGCGAAAACACTCCTTTCCCTGCCCAAACAGCAGCACTCTTTGCAGTAAGTAGTATGTCAGGCGACCTCACTGCCTTGCACATTGTGTATCTCAACACTGCAGTAAAAAAAAACCACAGCACCAAGTCTCAGGGCCCAGGTCTGCTGACTTGGGCTAGCAGCAGCTGGGGTTATGGGGCTAAAAGTAGCAGTGTAGAGGTTTGGGATTGGGCTGGAGCCCAGGATCTGAGACCCACCCCCCTTGTGCCCATTGGCTGACTGACGTTTACAGGCTTTTTTTATTTACCTGTTATTTTGGCAGGATTAGTGGGGGAATCACTCCTAAGGCTACGTCTACACAGCATGCCTTACAATGGCGCACCGCTCTTTATCGCCGGGAGAGAGCTTTCCCAGCGACAAAATAAGACCACCCCCAGCGAGGGATGATAGCTTCGTCAACGGGAGCGTGGCTCCTGCCAACAGAGTCCACACTGGCGCTTTTCATCACTAAAACTTTTGTTGCTCGGGGGGTGTTTTTTTCACACCCCTGAGCGATAAATTTAGCAATGAAAGTGCCAGTGTAGACACAGCCTAAGGGAATAAATGAGGAAAGTAAGTTACTTGCACACAGACCAATGGCAGGGATGTTAAAGAGACTTGAAAACCCTTTTCCTTAGAAATGATCCTACCCCTTTTCCCCTTTGTCTGTTTGTTTGTGTTTGTTTTTCCACCTGCCCTTTGTATTATTTTTTTAAATGTTCTATTACGGCAAAGTGCCAGGAACATGTTCCCATATTACATCAGCCATCTGGATTCCTGGTTCGGGAGCCTGCCTAAGGATTCTGGGCTTGCTGGCTGGGGGAGCCCTCCTCCGGTGACCAAATTGTGGATGTTTTGCATGAAAACAGGAGCTTCACCTCCTTCATTCAAGCTTCTGATTCCCCACTTGTTTAAGATGTCACAGTGATCTACCCTCTGCGTGGCAGCTAATTGTGATGTCACAGACGGGGGGTTATGATTTCAGCGGAGTTCTACACAGCAGGGGTAGGGGAGCGCCTTTGCAACAAAGATCCTGTCTCCATGCGCATGGTTCTGGCACAATAATAAACACACAGGGAAAGAAATACAGAGAAGATGACACTGTTATGTAAGCAGAACTGTTGCTAAGTGAAATATTTTGCAAAGGTTTTCACAGAGCCTCCAGGACCGGGGTTTCTAAGCATTTGGGGTGAGATCATCACCCACCCCACCTCAACCTGGCCAGTTACACCATGTAAAAGGACAGGAGAAGCATAAAGGGGCCTCAGAAGATTCAGTTCCTGCTGGGGGTAGGATTCCCTCAGGGCAGGCACTGTGGGGTTGCCACCCATCCAGGATTTACTCAGACAGTCCGGTTTTTGGTTTCTGTGTCCGGGTGCCATTTAGGGTTGCCACATGCCATGGTTTCGACCAGAAAGTCCATTCAAAAAGGGGACCTAGCAACCCTAAATGGCAACCGAACCAAAAGTCCCATTACTGCAGGGAAGGGGGAGGCACTGGATCATTAACCTAAGCCAGCCCCAGCTCAGCTGAGGTTGCCTCCAACCTGCAGCGAGCAATGTAGGGGAGTGAGGGAGAGGCGTGAGCAATGGGGGCGAGGATTGAGGGGGAGAAGGCAGAGCAGGGGCGGGGCCTTCGGGGGAGAGGCAGAGCAGGCGGGCCTTGGGAGAGCAGGTGGGGCTTCTGAAAAGAGGTGGGGCCTCGGGGACAGGGCCTTGAAGGTCTGGTTACCAGTCATTAGAAAGATGGCAACCCTGCTCACGGGTGCACAGCCATAAGGCTGCATCCTTATGAGTTTATTACAAGCTCTGGATAGGGGTGTGCTAGGGACAGGGCCGCAGCATGCAGCTCTGCAGAATTCCCAGACAGCGCTGTGGCCTGTAGGGAGGCTGCCATAACTTAGACAGGCCCCCAGGGCTGGCTGAGTTATTCCAGGGGCTTATGTAGCCCCCAGAGCAACCCAGGATTGAGAGGGCACAAAGTTTCCTGAAAGACACATTAGCCTCCTCCTGGGCTGTGAGTTCTGGGCTGTGCCTCTGAGGGTATGTCTGCATTGCAATTAAAACCCCACATCTGGCCCATGCCAGCTGACTCTGGCTTGCAGGGCTGTTTCATTGTGGTATAGGCCAGGGGTAGGCAACCTATGGCACACATGCCGATTTTCAGTGGCACTCACACTGCCCGGGTCCTAGCCACCAGTCCAGGGGGCTCTCCATTTTAAATGAAACTTCTTAAACATTTTAAAAACCTTTTTTCCTTTACATACAACAATAGTTTGTATTATAGACTTATAGGAAGTCTAACTTCTAAAAACATTAAAATGTATTACTGGCACGCAAACCTTAAATCAGAATGAATAAATGAAGACTTGGCACACCACATCTGAAAGGTTGTTGACCCCTAGTATAGAGATTCAGGCTCGGGCTGGAGCTCGGGCTGTAGGACCCTGTGAGGTGAATCTTCAGCCCTGCCAGCTGAAGTCAGGCAGGAGCCAGTTGTGTGTGTCCAACAGCAGTGTAGACATACCAGAAGCACAGCAGAGAATCTTCATCCTCAGTGAAAAGGCATAAAGGCCAGGAGATTCTAATTTACACATAAGAACCTGATTCTCCTCTCAGACCACTTTATACTGCTGAAACTGGTTTGACTTCTTTGACATTGCTCCTGATTTACAGTGATGCAGGTGAGAGAATCAGGCTGGCCCACTGAAGCTAGACCAATATAAAACTAGTTTGAGAGGCTAATCGGGCTGCTCTGTTACATGGGTGTAAATCAGGAGTGACTTCACTGAAATTAAAGGAGACCCATATCTCCCCTTTTGTGCCCTTGAGAGTACCGCTCATACTCATAATATAGCTCACATCACCCTGGTTCTGTGACCTGCGATCCATATCCACTTCATTAGTGGGGGACAATGCAGGCAGTTAAGGATGGAGTTACAAGTCTGGCTTACTCTGTAGCTCTGTGGATGCTAAGAAATTGGCTCTGGATAATAACAAGCCTCAAGCCTGCTCTCTATAGTGAAGCCGATTCCCATACATAGTTTTGTCCTCTGTGTGGTAGCAGTGAGGACTGAGAAGCGCTCTTGAAGGCTCGGGACCCAGCCTGCTGTGAGTGCCAGCTGGCCAAGAGGCGCCTTCAGGCCTGCAAGGTGGAACACAGGGCCGCAGTTTGTCTAGAGACAAAACTTGCATTGTCGTAAACAAAACAAAACTCAAAGAGGAGGAGACTGAGGCACAGAGAAGAAAGTCTGTGGGAGCAGATCCCATTTCCCTTAACAAAACTAGCACCATCCAGAAACCTTTCTCTTTGCAATCCCATCTTGTATTCTGCATTGGCTTCCATTTCTCTGGGGCTGAGTACAGTCCCATTCTGAGTAGTCTGTTACACACCCTCTTCGTTTCCCAGGCTGGTAGCCGTAGGTAACAGAAATGCCTGGTCACCTACTGAAATCTTCTTTGATTATTGAGCAGAGATAAAAAATAACAAGATTTTATGTCTCCCTTTGCAGCGAGGACAGAGTCATCGAGCATTACAAGAAACTGAGTGGTCAGACAAGAGGCCAAGCAATTGTAAAGTAAGTTGGGAAGGGCAATGCTGGGCAGCAACCTTTGTTTGCTAGGATATACCTCTACCTCGATATAACGCTGTCCTTGGGAGCCAAAACATCTTACCGTGTTATAGGTGAAACCGTGTTATATTGAACTTGCTTTTATCCACCGGAGTGCGCAGTGCGCCCGTGGCCCCCCTGCCCCCGGAGCACTGCTTTACCGCGTTACATCCGAATTCATGTTATATCGGGTCATGTTATATTGAAGTAGAGGTGTGTATTCTACACTGACTGTAAATTCTGCGCATAACTGTGTCTCCCGTCTCCTGTCTAGTAACTTCTTTTTTTTTTAAGCAGATGCTTTTTCAGGAGAATCCCACTCCTCATCCATGTTATTCTTCTTCTGTTTCATTCTGCAGTTACATGAGCATTGTAGAATCCCTCCCAACGTATGGAGTCCATTATTATGCAGTAAAGGTACGTGCCACCGACAAAGGGCATTTACTGAATTAAATTGATGATGGTGACAAAAATTCTGGCCTCTGTTTACCCTGCACTTTCCTGAAAGTACTGTTTGACTTCCTTTGTTAAGATAAACTTTGTTTCAACTATTCAGTGACTGTTTGGTAAATACAATTCAGTAGAGGAAAATCCTGTTCTTCAAGATAAAATTCCAGCATCCTCTCCACTAAGGGCTGGAGCAATTGACTCCAGCTTGCAGTCTTCTGATTGGAATTCATGCTGGGATTCTCTCATTAAATCCCTCCTCCAGGCTCCGTTTGTTTAACAATCTGCCACCACAGTGGACTCATGATCTCGCCTCTACCACTTCCAGGCCTGCCCAGCATTGGAGGTTTTTACAAGTGATATCAATAAACATAAAAAAGGAAGCTAGGTTTGCTCTCTCTGGAGCATTTCCCCCTCTTCATCACCCACAGAGTTTTGATGGCTCGCATCATTATCTGTACTGACCTGCATGTTTTTAGGTACAAGAATGTTACTTTCTTGTACATCTGCAAAGTGTCTTGCACACATGATACAATAGAAACAATTTGACAGTAAATACCCTAAATATGATCTCCCTGGCCCACCCCACCCCCAATGCCCTGTATTCAGAGAAAGGCAGCCACATGTCAGATAGTAGGACTCTGTTGGCTACATCTTGCTGACCTGAAATCGTTGCCCAGCTCTTGTCATAGGGTAGGGTCCCCCAGCCCTCCTGCGCACCCAGCTTCCATTGAATTCAGTGGGTGGAAGTTGCAGGGAATTATTTGGGTTTTGATGCCCAAACTCTCAAACACTTCCTGCTGTGCATGGTGCTTACTACTGAGGGTTGTTCCAGTGAACTACTCTCAATTGGTGAGAGTGTGTCAGTTGTCAGCTAGGAAGTATTACACTGGGTGCCCTTTGGATCGGATCCTAAGGGTATGGCTACCCTGCAGCTAGGAGGCGTGATTCCCAGCAAGGGTAGACAGATTAGATGCTGCGGCAGTGGTGGTAGCTCCGCCCAGCCACCCAAGCCCAAGCCCGCCTGACCCTCTAAGTCCAAGCTCAGAGTCATGGCTACCCTGTGCCACAACATCCACATTGCCATTTTTAGCATGTCACATGTGCTGAGCTAGTGGGAATCTGTCTCCCCGTGCTGGGACTTGTACCTCCCAGCTGCAGCGCAGACATACCCAATCCAACAAACACTTACTAGCCCAGAGAAGTTCAGTGGGACAGCTCACAGCCAATGGGCTTTGGATCACACCCTTCATGAGCAACATAGATGTTGCTGCTTAGCATAGTCATTTTCCACCTTGATGCCTCAGTTGTTTTTTGTTGTTGCTATTTTTCCCCCCTGCCCTTCACCAGCATCTTGGCAAATTGGAATTGTTTCACTGAGGGTTGCAGTTCACTAAATCTAAACAGAGCTTGTATCAAGTATCACTCATTACTCCATAAAATAGTTTTCTGGCACACTCAGATGGAAAGCATTTGAGACCAAGTCTGTCAGACCTTATCGCTTGGTAGCCATCAGATCCCATTAGTGCTGCATTTTATCGACTGATATCAGGGTTCCCACACATAATCCAAGTCAGCTGGGTTATTGGGTTTCACCTCCTCCAATCTCCAAGGCCAGATAGAGCAGTGTTCAGACTGAGACATTTGCAGGAAGGGGGGCAGTGGGTAGGATGAACCATTATAAGGGGGACCCAAGGAGATCCTTCCTTGGAGATGTTTTTAGTAATTTGATGCAATTTGGTGCATTCCATATGCTATTATATGCCTGAGATAAGAGTGCCAGGGATCTTCTCCATGTTCATGGGACTTTGTGATCCAGGGATCATCTGGCATGGTGCAGGATGATCCCTCTCACAGAGAAATCCTTCCCTTGAATATTGGGCCAGGGAGCAGGGGCGCCTGAACAGAGGGGACCAAGGGGCCCTAGCCCCACCAATTTTTACCGGCTATAAGGGCAAGCAGTGGGAGAGAGGGGGCAGAGAGGAGCAAGCAGGGGTGGTTTCTTGGGGGGAAGAGGCAAGTTGGGCCAGGGTCTTGGGGGGAAGAAGTAGCATGTGGGTGGGGCCTTGGGGAAAGAGGCAGCGTTGGGGCGGGGCCTATGGGGAAGGGGCAGTGCAAGGGTGGGGGTCTGGGGAGAAGGGACAACGTGGAGGTGGGGCCTCTGAGGAAGGTGCGATGCGGGGGTGAGGCCAGGGTTTGGGCACCAGTGGCCCCCGCACTTTGAGGTAGCTTCCACCACTCCTGCCAGGGAGTGTCTGGAATGTCCCCCTCCCATACAATGTCATTCCCTCTATTTTATTTCCTAGGACAAGCAGGGAATTCCCTGGTGGTTAGGACTTAGTTACAAGGGCATTTTTCAGTACGACTACCACGACAAAGTGAAACCAAGAAAGGTAAGTGTATTCTCTCCCGAGTTGCTCAGAGATGTGCTCACCTCTTGCGTTACGGATTGAGTGGCAGCATAAAAGATGCTGAACATTGGCACTGAGTCATATCACTGATGTATAAGGATGGTGGGGGCAGATATGAGGAGTTTCTTCCAACACTGCCTGAGTGTCTACAGAAAGTTGACATGCAGAACTCACCCCTACTTTACTGAAAGGCTGTAATGTTGGGGAAAATTGAGCACTGTTAAATACTGCAGCTTAAGCTATTGTATTCATCTTGACTTGGCCCAGTTCCTCAAAAGGCATAAATGGCCTGATCCTGCAAGATACTGAGCATCTTCAGCCCCATTGGCTTCACGTGGAGTTGAGGATGCTCAGTAGTTCACAGGCGTCATCCCTAAGGACCTGATCCAGTGGCGCTTTGGCTCAGGCCATAAATGATCAGAGAAGTAAAGAGAGCTGGAGATATATAAATAAGGGTGAGAGTGGAAGGGGTTGGTGGAGTATGGGGTTTTGTTTCTCTCCCTCAGGACAAAAAGTATCATGTTTCAAGGTGCAAAATGGCAAATTTAAGGGGGCCAGATTAACTTTGATGAATGGATATTTTAATGGTTAAGGGCCCATATCAATCAAACAATGGTAAAAATGCTTCATCACACACATGAAGAAAGGTAAGGAAAGCATTCCCACCTGCGTTTTAACTTGTTTGAGAACTCTGCTGTGAAACCCCCCGCAAGTTACAGCATTACCTGCAAGCAGCTTTATTCTAAAGCACAAGGTTGGCCTACATTTTCAAAAGCGACAAGCCAAGCTGGACATCTCCTCTTTGGGTGCCCAACTTGAGACACCTTAGAGGGGACTGGTTTGGAGGGAAGAGGTGCTCCGTGCCTCTGAAAATCAGGCCCGAGTGAGGTGTCTCAAATTGGACACCCAAAGCTGGGGGCACCCAAAATGACTAGTCACATCGATAATTTAGGCAAAGAAATTTTAATAAAATCAGCTTAAACATCCTGTAACGTCTTCGGAAGGCATGTTTGGGTCACCTGAGCTCATTCTCCAATATCGAGTCCCATTTTCTGGTGTTATGCCCCAGCCTTTATTCCTTAGCAGTGCAACTTGCTCCGTAGACTGGCCCACAACATCAGCTAACAACAATATTCATCCTACCTGGGAAACCAGTGAGATATCAGAAAGCAGCAGATTCTAGCCTGGCTTCCAGGGGGCAATGCACAGCTCAGCTCCCAGAACACTGAATAGCACATTAGCAGATGTAAATGCTTCCACTAAATTAAGAGCTCTGCATTTCTTATTGCATTGTTTCTGTGCCAAATGGCTCTTTCTCAGTCACCCATTTGTCCATGCAGCCTGCTTCAGCAGAATCAACCTTCCTCCTCTTTGTGCAAATTAGTTGGTAGGTGGTGATCACATGTAGTTCTTTAGCTATGATAAACTGAAATGTTGTCCACAGTGGAAAATAGAACTCATGCTGCAGAGATCAGAATATATATTGGTTAACCAAGGCCTCGTCTCTGTTGGGGGCTTTCACGGAGGGAGTGACAACGCCACCAAAGATGCACCTATGAACTCCTAGTGCAGATGCATTGCACTGGGTTAAATCGTTACTTGCAGGGTAAGTCACATTCATGAAAGTGATGATTTGCAGTGCGTCTACACTAGGGGGGTTGCACTCACATGGCTGCACTGGTGCCAAAACCCTAATAGAGACATGTCCTTAGAATCTGCTTCCAAAAGTCAAGGTCAGCCGCAGAAACTGCTCCTCCAGGGCTCTTCCCTTCCGCAGCCTCCTTCCTGTGATAGGATTGAAGCAGAAGCAAGGATGATAGGGAGAATCAACCTGAGGAATCCAAGAGGAAGGAGACTAGATCCTGTGCCTCCATTTGAGGCAACAGCACTGTTCTCTTTGGGAGAGTCAGGTCTTCTCTCTCTCGTGTTTCATCTTCCCTTCTCCCCTGCTGCTGCTCTGAGTGGTCTTGTCTGCCTGCTCAGCCCCAAAGTAGGTTAGAGCTGGCTTCAGCCGCAGCCCTCACCCTACTTGCCTCCTGCCCTCTCGTCCTTACTGCAGCAAGCTGGGTCACACGTACCTCCCAGCCTTTCCTCAGAGCAGCGGCAGTGAGCAAGGAAAACTTTGGCATTTGCTTTGCTTTTGCTGAGATTATTGTTTTTACTTTGGCAAATGGGCAGTTTTGTGTGTTGTGTGAAATCCATGATGACCATGACAGTAATACTGCCTGACTTAGAAACATGAGGGGGAAGTTCTGTGACTTAGTGGGAGTGATCACAAATCTTGGGGTCTGGAATGGGCAGCCTAGATGATTCCTCAGTGGAGTCTGTCAGACGTAACCCAGAATTAGGGTGACCAGAGAGCAAGTGTGAAAAATCAGGGGGTAATAGGCACCTATATAAGCCAAAGACCCAAATATTGAGACAGTCCCTATAAAATCGGGACATCTGGTCACCCTACCCAGAGCGTAACCCGGTGTAAAGCCTGTCTGAACCAGTGCTGCTGAGCTGCAAAGTGCTTGCAAACCCCATCCACTGGGGGGAATGCAAACAGCTATTGTTGCCCCTAATATGAGCAGCGTGGCAGAATGAAGGCATGGTTAGGTGGGCCAAGGATGCATTGTGGATCCCCAAATGCTATTTAAAGCCCTCTTTCCCTGGCACAGTAAAAAGCGCAAGCCAGAAAACTTCTCTAGTTAGAGCAACCCCTATTGATTCAATGTGGCACAATTTTTGTTCTGCCTAGTTAGGTTTTTACGTTGCACCCATCACCATGGCATCTGGGAGTCTCTTGTGGTATCTGATTCACCTCTCCACGCCAGCAGAAGTTGACTCAAGCTTTCTAAGTGAAGGAGGGGTGGGAGAAACACTTTGTAGAACTTTTTGCAGAGAAGCTGTAAATGTTAAGCAAAGTATGTAGGAAGGGAAGGCTGCATCTTATGGCTTTTTTGATCTTTCTCATTCAGTTTCTCTGTGATGCCAAGACCAAGAACAAATTGAAAAATTACAATGGAAAAAAAAATCTCTCTGGAGAATGCACAGGCAGAAAATTGTGGCGAGGAACCAGCTGAAACCAAGAAATGTCTATTAAATGCATATAAAAACCTAGCTTGTCTTATAAGAGAGATTGTAATGTTTTCCTATTATGTCATTCGAGATAGTTTTCCATGCTTATTGTGTGCACAAGTAGAACTGTAATCCACACTGGCTAGCTGAGCCTATCTCACGAGAGTCCATTAGCATTCAGTCAGAACCAACTTTTTAGTGAATGGCCAGAGTAAGTCGGCGATATGTCTGTGGAATCCTAACTAGGTTTGTCAGCAGGTCTGATGAGGTCAAAGAGGCAAAGTTATGCAGAGGATGATCTCATATGCACCATTTTAAATCTGGAGTGACTCCATTGACATCACTGGGGTTACAACAGAGCTCAGTCTCTGGCCCAGAGTATCAGATGGATTGTGGGAGCGTGGGGATATTAAATAGGAATACAGCTCTTAGTGCACTGTGGAGCTGTATACGACTATGTGGCTATGCTTTTAAACCCCTCCTGCTTATACTTTGAATCACTGGAAATGCCAAAGTGCCATTAAACTAGCATTCACTCTGAATCTCTTTCCTCCCACCCCGCTCTGTTTTTCTGACTTACATTTGGAGTAAGTAGTTGACCTTGAGGGTTGGCAATGGGCTGTGCTTCATTTGTAATGAAAGAAGTGCTGGGGCTCAACCATGCTTTTACTTTCATAACTGAGGTGGTAAGCCCAGAGGTGCCGGGGCTATGAGCTGCCAAGCCCAGAGGTGTCGGGGCTCAGCCCTGGCAAGCCCTGGTACAAATTAAGCACCAGCGGTGCCCAGGAGCTCCAGAACAAGTATGGGTGAGTGGTGGGGGGAGGGGACCTAGAGGAGCGAGCCAGGGATGAGGTCTCAGGGGAAGAGGTGGTGAGTGGGCAGGGTCTTTGGAGAAGGGGTGGTGCGAGGGAGGAGCCTTGGGGAGAAGGGGCAGTGCAAGGGCAGGGCTTCGGGGGGAATGTGCGGCATAAGGGTGGGGGTTCAGAGAGAAGGGGTGGGGCGGGGACTTGAGGGTGCATGGCATGGGGGCGGGGCCACAATTCGGGTGCCTGTGGTCCGCCCACTTTTAGGGCACTTCCACCACTCCTGGCAATGCCCCAGTTCCTGTGCTTTTCCCAATGACATGGTGAAACGCAGATCTGGTCTGCGAGGACTGAAAATCCTTACCTGATGACTGTTGAGTGATCTGCATGAAATGAATGTGGTGATCTCAGACAGTTCCTGATTGACTCGTGTTTACATCACAACCGCCCTCACTGCTGTTACCCCAATTGGTACCCTTGTCTGCATTTCCAGCAGAGAGGGCAAGGGCACAACAGACATGGAAAGTTCACGCCCTTGTCACACCTTAAGGCTGTTCTTTCAGCTCTGGGCTAAGGCAGAGTGCTCTGGAGAAGCTTGCGCTTCCAAAACCAATGCTGTACCTGTTCTGTGTGTAAACAGAAGACTTCAGTCTCCAGCGTTGCACCCCTGTCCCTGCTGGTTCATTTCTTGTTACCCATTTTAGCTTCTTTGGCCCCTCCCTCTTCTGAGGGGGTGGGTTTTTCATTGCTTTGATGGGCCCTGCCCAGCATCCCAGGATTTAAATGGGCTGGCACTTTTCCCTGGCATTGAATTTATGATAAAACTAGCAAAATATTTTGAGCCAGTTCTTCAGCTGGTATAAATTAGCCTAGCTGTGTTGGAGTCCATGGCGCTACGGTGACTTATACCAGTTATTAGGAAGAGGTTCTTCGTTTTGTGCATTTTTCTGAAGTTGAATAGCCGTTGGAATATGAAGAGCATAGTAACCGCAGCGCCACTTGGAAACTGTCCTGTCGGTAAGTGGCATTTGTTCAGTTTAGTCAGCTGTATCTCCAGTGTGTTCTAAGAGCTCCCAACAGCATTTGATCAAGCAGAAGTGGTGTAGCCTGTGGCTGTCTGATAATGAATAGTGCGTGCTTGAGTGACTGTAGTAACAACAGGCATGTCTCTGTTGTTCTGGTGAAATGCTCCCACTGTTTTAAGAGTCCAAAGGCGTCCTTCAATACATACATTTTAATAGTTTTAGCAAACAATTAACTCAAAAAAGGCTGGGGAGTGAATGATTAACAAAGTCAGCAAAGTGTTTCCATATGGCCCAATAACAGACACTGCTAGCTGGAAACAGAATGGCCTTGAAGGAATGACATGTACTTTGTATAGCTTTGCTCCAGCCAAACAGGAGACAGTGCTATTCTGGATTAGCTCGATAGTCTACTGGCAACAAAACACTGGATATGTCCACTTCTCCTTGCACCAAAACCTTTCTTCAACCAGAGGGAGTATAGTTGCGATACAGGCTTTGAAGGATGTTGAGGACAGAATAAAAGGTAGAGATGTGGAATATCGCAAAGAAAACTCCCCAAGCCCCAGCTGAGTTTGTAGTGGTACAAAGATTCTCCTTGTGACAGCCAGAAAAGCGTTTCCAGTTGTGTCTGTTCTCTGAAGTTGAGCAATAAGACATTTTGCTAAAATATTGCCATTTTCTGGCATATGGTATCCACAAAGCTCTATGTATTTTACTGGATCTTCCCCACTGAGGGTCAAATTCTGAGAGTAGTACCAGTGCAAATCCAGAGTAACTGCAACAGACTTATTCTATATTTACACGAGTGTAACTGAGAACAGAATTTGGTCCCTAATGCCTAGCAGCATATAGCAAATGTGAAATCAGTAGTACAGAGTGTCACAAAATAATCAAGTCTGGCCAGTGTCCTAAGAGAGAACTAGCCTATGTACTGAGAGTATGATCCTAGTAAGCAATAAATAGCCTTTGTTTAGAAGGAGCAACCTTGCTGTTGATCTCACTTGGCCTTATTTGAACAGCAAGCAGCAGAGTGAACTTCCCTAGATCCAGAGGAAAAATGGGGTATTAACAGGCGTGGAGCAGCAGCCTAATTAAGAGCTCTTTTACTGCAGAACAAATAAAGATCCTCTTTGCTTTAGGGCATAAAGAAGCATTGTCAAGTTGGTAGATTCATTGACTAAGTGGTAAAACTTGAGTTTCCTGTGATGAACGAATGACAGACTCTCAAAATAAATAAACACAAAGTGTAAAATACTGCTTAAAATATACAAAATACTGAATAGTATGCGGAAAGCAGATCAGGAGCTTCTGTTCACCCTGTGTCAAAATACAAGAACTAGGAGACAGTCAATGGAACCTAAAGGTGGCAAATAGTAAATAGATACAATAAAACACCGTTTCACTCAGTGTCTTATTAGACTGTAAAAACAAAAACGAGGAGTATTAGTGGCATGCCCAAATAAATTTGTTAGTCTCTAAAGTGCCACTATTACTCTTTGTTGTTTTTGGTTTTGCTGTCTAAAAACAGTCTATTTACTATTTGCCACCTTTCAGTTCCATTGACTGTCCCCTAGTTCTTGTATTTTGACACACGGTGAACAGAAGCTCCTGATCTGCCTTCCGCATACCATTCAGTATTTTGTATATTTTTAGCAGTATTTTAGTATCTTTTAAGAAGATATAACAGTTGACTGTTATATCTCTCCCTACTGTATTTTCCACTCCATGCATCTGATGAAGTGGGTTTTAGCCCACGCAAGCTTATGCCCAAATAAATTTGTTAGTCTCTAAGGTGCCACTAGTACTACTCGTTGTTTTTGTTTTTGCTGATACAGACTAACATGGCTACCACTCTGAAACCTGATTAGACTGTGGAACTTATTGCCACATGATACAGAATCACAGAAATATAGGGCTGGAAGGGACCCAAAGAGGTCATCTCATCCATGTCACTGAGGCCAAGAACCAAGCAAGACTGAATAGAGAATTAGACATTTATATGGATTAAAGAACATCCATATTTACCATAATGAATATTGAAAGAATAAACAAGAGTTTGAGAAGGGATGTAAACTCTCATGCTTCAACCTCTACCTCTTGAAGGTCAGGTGGAAATTTCTCTGGAGACACACTATCTTACACCTTCAGGGGCATGGGATACGCAAAATGCTCCATTCTGTATAGGGGCAGGTCTACGCTATGGGGCTAAATCGACCTAAGTTATGCAATTCTCCCATCAACTTACTTTATACTTCTCATTTTGGTGGAGTACCAGCATTGACAGGAAAGCAATTGGCAGTCAATTTAGTGGGTCTTCACGTCAATCCCCCGGTAAGTGGAGACAAGCCCTAATATTGCACAGTTAGGTACTTTTCCTCCAAAGCATCCAACACTGGCTGCTTCTCAGAGACAGGATACTGGCCTCAGTGGGTAATTGGTCTGTTCTTGGAATAGCAGTGTTTTTTCTGATCATTACAAAATCTTTGTATTACAAGAAGGAATTAAAATTTTCCAGTGTACTAGTGATGGAGGGGTGGGAGGGACATGTTCATTAAAAGGGCTTTGAAAGGCTAGCAAAGTCTCAGTGGCATTCCTCTAGTAAATTATTCATTGCGCTTAACACCCTATTAAGGGCTACCTGCTGACTTCTGGTGCTTAGATGTGCTTATTTCTTTTCCCATTGCTGAACCTTTATGCTTTTTGGTGATAGCATGGGCTGATTTTCAAGCTATGGCAGGTTTTGCCTAGTAAAATGCACCAGATTTTTCGTTGCTTGTTTTAATTTTGAAAACATTCAGTGTTGGAGAGAGGAGACAGACCAGGTGTAAAGCCAGATTTTCCTGGCAATGTTGTTCTTTTTATCCTTTTGGTGTATCCCAGACCCACCCTCTTCAACACATTAAACCTCTCGCACACACCAAAATGTAGGTGGAAGATCCCTCTGGGTTAGTGTCATTTGAATGGCAGCCAGAGTGTCATTGGCTGCCTTTGTTTAGTTCAGTTATGAGCAGCCAGGTCAAAATAACTCCTGGCATGACCTCTTCACTTTACGCTGGAAATCTCCTGAGAATGCGATTTTGTCTGGAGAGACCCAGGACTTTCTTCTTCTGGTCTGGCCAGAAATTCCATGAGAACAGCTGTTCAGAAAGCAAAGCCAACCTTTCAGCCCTGTGACAAGGTTCCGCTCATGTTTAGTTTGAGTGGTAGGTAGAGCTTGGCCCCTCTTTTAGGGGTTGTCTGGATTAGGAAAAGAAGTTAAGTATAAGTCAAAATTAGTTAATGTGTTAATGGATTGGTCACCCAAGTCTTTCACTTTGATTAGCTAAAAAAATTAACCCTAGGCTCCTCCCACCAGCTAAATCAAGGTTAAGTGTGTTAATCTGTGTCTAGCCTAGGGAAAAGGTCTCTAAAATCTGTTTGCAAACCCCAGCCTAACCAGAACCCCTTGACCTAACCTAGACAGATGCACAGCCAGATCACCCAGAACATGAATAGATCCTAAAGCTGCTCAGAGTCTGGGGCGTATTGCTAGAGCCCTGGGGAAGCTGGCATTGCCAGCTGTATTGTGCCCCTGACCTGTGCATAAATGGTCTCCAAGGATTCAGTCTCCAGCACTGTTAATATAACGTCCTCCAGGAGTTCAGCATTCACGCAGCGCAGAACATTGCTGTCCTATGATGCTCTGAACCAGTGTAGCATTTAACTACATGGTTAACTTTAAGCACATGCGCAATCCCATTGAAGTAAACGGGAATACTCACATGCTTTGCTGAATCCAGGTCTTAAAGAATCACCATATATACAAATGCAGTAGCCAGGTCATAAAGGATTCTGTGGTGCATAGTATCAACCTCAGTAAGATACAGATGAAAAACAGTTTGACATCACATTGGGCATCAGAGCCTTGGTGTTAGAGTGGAGACCTGCGGTAGGATTTCCTCCACAGGCATTTGTGATTTGGCACTAAAGCCGAGTGGATTCCCTGTGAGCCCTTCCTCTCCCTGAAACACAGGCCTACAAGTCCCCATGGCCTGATTTTCAGAGCTACAGCCTCTAGTATTCCCAAGAGAGGTCTCCCCGCCAACTACTCACCAGGCCTGACCCTGGTTAGCCTTTAAAATCAGAGGTGATCAGGCATGTCCAGGGTGGGATGGCCATAGAGAAGGGGTGGGCAAACTATGGTCCACGGGCCAGTCCTGTTGGCCCCCCAGCTCCTGGCCTGGGAGACTAGCCCCTGGCCCCTCCTCTGCAGTCCTGCCTCCCCCGCGGCCTCAGCTCACTTGCTCCACTGCCGGCGCGATGCTCTGGGCGGTGGGGCTGTCAGCTCCTGGGGCAGAGCATCCCCCCCCATTCCCTGATGGCCCCTCTGGGACCCGTGACCCATCCACATACCCCTGCTCCCTGTCCCCTGACTGCCCCTGGACTGCTGCCCCATCCAACCCCTCCTCTCATTGCTGACGGCCCCCCTGGAACTCCTGCCCCATCACTGTCACATCAAAAGACTCTTGGTGTCTTGGTAGTACGTAGAGCCTTCATTGGGGAGCAGAGCCCCATTGTGCTAGACACTGTGGCCCAGATCCTCACAAGTATTTAGGTGCCAAACTCTCATTGACTTCACTGGAGCCAGGATTTCACTCATTAATTTTTAAGGCCAGAAGTGACCCTACTGATAACCAGTGCTCTGACCTCCTGCACAAGATAGCCTATACAATTTCACCCCGGGATTCCTGCAGTGGGAGGAATTATACTTCTGCATCACGGATTTTAAAAGCTCTTAGAAGACACTGATGCTTTCAGCTAGACTCGAGTGAGTGGTGCAGAAGTAGCTGGAGTGGATCCCTGGGATTAGGCAGTCGGTTATGGCAGTCAGTGCATTTGGGGGCATTATCGCTCCCCGCAAGTGCTGTGATTTCAGATAGTGACTCTAACTGCCTGAGAATGAAGTGGAGTTTCCCAGCCGGTGGGAAGTTCTATCAGTGCGTTTACTGGGTATGACAGCATTGCCATCCACACTCCACTGAGTCTCGATACCGCAGTTAATAGATGCTACAGCAAAATAATTAATACTGTGAGAGCACAGTGTCTTCCATCAAAGAATCACAACGCACTTTACAAATGCGAAGTACAGATTCTCTGCTGTGCTCAGGGTTAAGGGGCTGTCAGGAAACTCCTGATTCACTGTCTAGTCTTGGGCTCAAGGGGAAGCAACCAGGGGACTGCGCTAAACTGCATCTTCTGACTGTTTCCCTCAGGACCATAATCTGGCTAGGGATTGCCAGAGTCCATGGGACTCCACATACTAGGTCGGCCACCACCTCTACTGGGGTCTGCAGGGAGGGAGGCATAGGAGCCAGATGATGTCTCTGCACCTGCAGGAGGTTTCCTCTCCCATTCTGAGTGACACAAAGGAAACCGAGCAGAGCAAGCATTGAGCCCTAACTAATTCAGCCTCATGACAGTCCTGGGAAGGAGGCATTCTCCCCAGTATGTAGATGTGGAATCAGAAGCACAGAGGGCCAGATTTTCAGAACACCAGATGCACAATTGCATGCACAGCAACTATAACTCTGTCTCTGTGTGTGTGCGCGCGCACGCAATTATGCTGCATGCACCATCATGATGAATTGTGTGGACATGTTCAGCAGACTCACATGCTGTCTGTCATACCATGTGGGCCCAAACTCCTGAAAGCTTGGCTCTTAGTGTTTCGCTCATGACCACACAGGAAGTATGTGGAAGAGCCAGGAATTGACCCTGTTTTTTCACCCTGTCCTGTGCTTTAGCCACAAAAACCATCCTTCCTTCCGTATCGTGAGCATCCAGGATTCTCTTCATGCGGTAAAGCCAGCCTGCCACTCCTGAGTTATTCAAAATGCCCTTGGATTCCCCCAGGATCGGGCCCATAGTCAAGTGATTCACTCAGACTCAGAGGGCTGAAATGGATGCAGATCGCTGGGCCTCTTCTCCACCAGGCTCAACTTAATTAGGGGGTAGCCCAAGCCACAAATGTTCTCACAAAAGGGGGTGGAGACTGAAAGGCTCTGACTGCAGCTCTTTGTTGCGAGTCACAAACATCTGGTGCCTGGCCAGTTAGACTGCTCCTTGGAACAATTTCTGATGAGAAAAATCTCCTAATTTGCACCTGAACGCTCCACAGCGTGCTGTGCAACACTGAAATCCCTCTCCCGGCTCCTTGTCCAAGCTGCCAACTTTTGCAGAAAAGCATCGTACCGTTTCCGACACCAGCTTCTTACCAGAACCACCACCCACACCCCCGAGCGTGGACCTGTTAATAAGGCACTAGCCAGTTTCAAACTGCACATGCTGCCTGATGTGAATTTATTATTGCCATGCAAATACTTCTGCTTAAAGGTTAACATCATTTACACGCAATCTTGCAAACTGGGGCTGATTGCTTTGTTTTAGCTTGTCTTGGAGCAGTGGGCCAGAGGTCACAATGTGTGTCTGAGGTTACTAGGATAAATACTTGGAGGGCAGAGTTGTTTTGGTTTGGATTTTTGGGGGGAGGTTATTGTTTTCTTTTGTTTTCGGGGGGTGTTTTTTAGTAGCCACTTTTCTTTCTCACTCTTTTAACCACGTAACTGCAGGTGTGCTGGAAAGCCAGACTTGGTGAGCCTCCTTCAGTATCCATTGGAAGACTAGATGATCTTATTACATTCAGTGCTCACCAAAAATTGTTACCATCTGAAAGCAGCTGAGTGCTGTGCTAGAAGGAACAGGCTGGTGACCTCAGCATAGTTCCCAATGGAACTGTGTCCATATCAGAGAAACCACTGCCACAATTACCATTGCTGTAATTGGCACCCTTGCAGGCAGTCTCAAGAGTGATGCCTGTAGTTAAATGGGCATTGAAATTGATCTGTCCTCTTACATTTCAGAATGACCCTCTTCCTGAGCTATATTGGTGGAGTGTCACTGCCACAATCCCAGCAGTACCTAGTTTATGGATAGATGCAGGTTTTCAGTCTCCGGGGCTGTCACTTTCACAAGCCTGCTAAATATACTATGGGCCCAATCGAACTTCCACAGATGTCCATGGGAGTCTTTTCATTGACTTCTGTGAATATTGGATCCGAGCCTATAAATAACTGAGTTAAAGGCTGAACCAAATTCTGTCATAGTGTAAAACCAGGCAAACACATAACTGAAGTCAGTGCATCCCCTTATGCTTGGTCCAAAAATCATACTGAGAAAAAGAAATAGTCCTGCCTGTTATGACTGGATTTCTGCATGATTATGTCAAGCACATGGTCAGTTTCTTACTGTGTCTCCTTCCCCTGTGAAGATTTAAACAGCAGCATGATAAATGGCTCTTCATGGGGTAAAGCTATGCTCTCCATTAAAAGGTCAGGCTAATGACACCCTGTGCATATGTCACTGAATAACCAATATTGATTTGAAACAATAATAAAGTGGCGAACAAGTGAAGGAAACATCTTGGTTACATTACATTGGGTCCAGTTGAAGAAAGAAATTAGACATAGTTTCTCCTGCTGGTTATGTGATCAGCCAACAGGAAAGTTCTGAGGATTAAGATTTTTGTATACTGCATTCCCTATTGGAAGAGTGAAACCTCTCAGATCAACACGGAGCACTAAGTGGGAGGTGGCTGAATAGCATCTAGGAATTTGATGGAGAGCAGCCTCATAGCAATGGAAAAATATGTACAAGTTCAGGAAATGAGCATCTTACAAAAAGAAAAAGACCCTAAAAATCAGATTGTAGCATCACTTTCATCCTCTTCCTCCTAAGGACCTGGCCTTGTCTCTTTCTGTGCACAACCAAAAGGAAGCAGAGACAATAGAAACACAGTACAATGATTTGGTGTGGTACAGGTTAGACTTAATCACAGCAATTTAGCTGTAGCAAACGTACTCAAGCCCCATTGATTGAGCTGTTCAATAATGGACTAGAGAAAGCATCAAGGGAATAGGTGGTAAGGAACAGTTCTGCACTGGTCCAGGGGGATGGACTGGATGATTTAATCGGATGCACATTTCTATCTCTAGCCAGGTTGGCTCTGTGACTGCATATGAACAGACTTAGAGAGCAGTTGCTGACGGACACTCAGATGAGGCTTTAAAGTCCCATTTGCACTGAGGGAAGGATCTGTTGTTTATCCACATAAGTCAACAGTGGGAGAAACACTGGAAAGCTGTGAGCTTCTGTTTATCCAGGTATTGATGTATCCCTCTGTGCGTGCCTCCCAAACATTTACTAATATATCTTCTCCCCTGCCCTATGAGAATGGGTACTTGGGTAGGGTTACTATACCCCCATTTTACAGATAGACAACTGGACGCACAGAGAGACTGAGGGAAATTTTCCAAGGCACAAATGGCTACCTACCATTGATGAGTTTGGAAATCTGCCTCTTACGTGATTTGACTGAGGTCACATAAGAAGCCCTTGGCAGAGCGTGGAACTGAATTCAGATCACCTGACTCCTAGTGCTTTCATCATAAGGCCATCTTTCCCCTCTCCATAAGGTCATGGATGCTTCCATGCACCCATGTTATTTCTGGGTTATTTTAATGAGAGGAAAATTTCTCAGAAGCGGCAAGTTCATTTCTGTGTAGAGATTAATTTTTCCACCTGGGAAGCAAATCAGTTCCATAATGATAATGTTGCACTGCTGGGTTTTGCTTTTGGGATTGTTTTATTATTATTATTTTGCCAGCCTCAGCTGGATCACGGGGACAACTGCAGAGTGCAGTGTAACTGAGCAGCTTTTGCTGCACTGAAAGTGAGACAAGTCCTCAGCAGCTATTCCAGGCATCTGGAGTTTTATCTGGAGAGGGTGATTGTCTGCCAAGGGGTCAGGAGGTGCTGGCGTGTGATCTCCACCCTCCACCTCCTTCTCTACACCCACCGTATTAAAAAAAAAATCTCTTGGTTGGAAACTTTCACAACACAAACATCTGGCGGGTTTTGAATTCCAGCGCCACTGCAGTAGCAAGAAGGGAGAATACTTGTATCTATGCTGTAGATAGCTTTAGTTTTTAGATCTCCACTTCCCTCCTCCTCCATGGCTGATCACAGTCAGTGAAGATGAAAGCACATTTTCTGTTTAACTGAAACCTGAGTTATCTTTGTAACTTGGATATTGAGGGGTGGGTGGTTTTGCTTTATCTCAAAGTAACAAGCTACTGCTTCTTCCTTAGGATAGGAATTCAGCTGAAGCTGCTTTTATTATGAGCGTTTGCTTAGACAGGGTGGGATCTGGCGCTTCTGTTCAGCGGCAGATACGTAACCATTGCAGCCTTGCAATTTGTCCATGATAAATTGGCGACAGAGATGAAGGAATCCAAGATACCTATTCATGTTGCGGGTGACTGCTGCCTTTTCTCAATCAAATGGGAGAAAGTGTTGTTTAGTGGCTGGAACAAGTAGCCTGAGTGGCTGGAACTCCGTTTTATTCTTGGTGCTGTCACTGGCTCAGTATGTTGACCTCAGGCAAGTCAATGAACCTCTCTGTAAGATGATTGTAATAATCATAATCAGAGGATGCCTTGGAAACATCATGACATTTGCAGCCATTGTATTGTTCTTTCTGCTGTATGTTCTGTCCTTCTCTTCTGTCCTTTGTCTGTCTTGTCCATGTAGATTGTAACTCTTTAGGGGTAGGGCCTGTGTCATTCTGTATTTGTACAGCGCCTAGCACAATGGGGACTACCATACAGGGTGACCAGATGTCTTGATTTTATAGGGACAGCCCTGATATTTGAGGCTCTGTCTTATATAGGCATCAATTATCCCCCATCCCCTGTCCTGATTTTTCACACATGCTATCTGGTCACCCTACTACCATAATACACATAAACAATAAATTGTGAGGCTTAGTTCGTGTTTGTAAAAGCTGGGAGTTAATCACAGATGAAAGCTCGTCTATAAATACAAGCTCATCTGTAAACCCTCAGCTGGTGACTTCAGTTGAGGCAATTTATATTCGCTGGGGATCTGGCCCACAAAATATCACCTGGGCTCCTTTAAATCTCTTCTCTGAGAAGGCATGGCAAGCTGTAGTGCTGCGTGCTATGCTACAACGCATGCCAAATGCACATTCTTTGCAGATGAAAGGAAAGGCCCCTGCTTTTCCTTTGGTGGCTTTTGTGGCTTTCTATCTTATTTAGCCGTGTTAAAAAAAGAGAGAGAGAGAGAGCTAGGAATTCTGCAGAGCCCGTTGGGATGTCTTGATGCTGAAGGAATTTAGCTCCTCGACAGAGATTCCTCCTTTGCTCTCCCTGTTGTGCTTTCCCCTTCAGGGCCGAAAGACCCTCCCTGGCCCTGCCCAGGACTAGCATTGTAGCTGCTTTCGCTCCAGTGAGGAGAGGGGGAAGCCGTGGTGTGGCAGGAGCCATGCGGCTGCCCCGGCCTTTCCCTCCCGCCGAGCATGTGCCTGTAACTTTGCTAGCACGTAGTCGCTCCAAGAGCGAGGGCCCTTGGCTGCTTTGTCTGCAGCCAGCCCAGCCTACGCTGCTAGCTCCAGCTGCCTGCCCTGCATTAGGGTCACCCAAGCCGCCCCCGCCCTGTGCAGAGAGCCTGGTTGACCGGCTCCAAGCCCTGAGTCAGGGGCCAGCGCGCACTGGCGGGCAGGAAGTGGCGTCCCGGGGGGGCTGAGCGCCGGCCCGTTTCAGCACTGGGAGCGAGAGGAAGCGCAGTTCAGCACTACTCGCCGCTGGCTGCTGCTTGCTCCTGAGGCAGCGCGGGGTGGGGGTTGTGCAAAGCGAACAAAGGGGGGGGGCAGGGAAACCCGCACCCACGCAGCGCCCTGCCTGGCTACAGATTGCAGCTTTGCCCCTCTTGGAGCGAGGAGCGAGCCGAGAAAGCAGCGCAGGAGCTGCCGGTTGGCTAAGGGAGTTACCGCGCCGCTGCAATGAGCTCTGCGTTTCACCCGAGTCCTTTTCCCGGCAGATCTTCCAATGGAGGCAGCTAGAGAACCTGTACTTCCGAGAGAAGAAGTTTTCCGTGGAAGTTCACGACCCACGCAGGTAAGCCGGCCAGCGACATCCAGCCTTCCTGAGGCGGGTTTCCACGCGTGCTGGGTGTAATCCAGAGTCGTGCCCGTTCGCACGGGAGGGAGGGGAGCGGCTCGTTCTGTCTGTGGAATGGCCAGCAACGGTTCTAGGGGGAATTGAATGAAATCCGAGTCCGGGCCGCAGAGCTCTGTGCGGGGTCAGTTGTGACGGTGAATGTCAGTGGATGCGATTTTTATGGCTGACGATTGCTGTCAGTTTCCAGCATGTGCTTCGCATGTAGGGCGATAGACTATCCCATAGTTTACCCCGCGGTCTGTTTTTTTCTTTTCTTCCAATCTGCTGCTGAGCTAACGCCCTCTTGCAAATTGCTCGCAAAAGTTAGTTATCTGCAGATCTCAGTTATGCCTTTGAGAATCTTCCTGGCAGTGCAACGTGCTAATGTGAGGATCTCGGTGTACTTACACTTCAGAGACTGAGGGGCATATTGGGGACGGGAGTACCCCCGTGTGACTCCGGAGTAATTCACTGAAGGGAATGCAGGTAGAAGTGAGAGCTGGATCTAAGCCTAGTTTCCTTAATGAGATACCTTTCTTCCTTGCTTATTCCAATTTGGGAGATGGCTTGCAAATTAAGATGACTGTAACACTGTTAATCACTCTGGGTCAGAGTCTGCCCCACATTATGCCTGATCGAAAGCCCGTTGAAATTAGCAGAAAGGTTCCCATTGTGGGTAGCACGACTCCACAAGTAGCCTCTGTTCAAACCAACTTGCAAAGCAAGGTATTACTCAGCAAGAGCCAGGGTAGAAGAATCTGGTTCTGCCTTTCCAGCTCAGATTTATTTTAGGTGCTGCCCCGTAACATGTTTTGCAACTCCTTAGCCTGCAATCCTAGTTCATGTTACAACAAAGATCACTGTCTGTTGTGCCACCTATGTGATTTGTGCGGGGGGTCACAGTTAAGGGCAATTGCACCTGTATTCCACCTCCGTGGTCCACCAAGGGCACCCACTTTCAGGCTCCCAGCCATTAACTCTCTTGGGCAGAGACCCATGTCTCCCCCTCCTGACCAGGGGTTTTTCCAGGCTGCACAGTTCCTACACGGTGGTATTCCCAGCAAGCCAGACTGCCTAAGCAGGCCAGTGTCTGTGCTTCACTTTCTCTTTGAATGCTGTGAACAGCACGATTGTTACCACTCAGCCCTTCCTAAGCAAACACATTGATTCTTAAGATGAAAGTATTACAGAGGAAACAAAAACTAAGGGAAGTATGCACTCCTGCTAAACGCTGACCAGAGGTCACCCGGCAGTCTTATGGGGACTCAGTAGGCCAAAGCCTTGCGACCCTTCCCAGGATTGGGGTTCCTCCCTTGGACAGAAGGTCCCATCCATTTGCTGAATCACAACACAGGCCCTGAGTCAGTTTCAATGTTGATCCAAAATTCCTTTCTTTGGCTGTTGTTCACAACCTCTGTGAAATTGCTTAATTACCTCCCAGACTGTTCTCAATTCCTGGAGGAGCTGTGGTCACTCTCCGCCATGGAGTGATGTACAGTCCCTGGCTCACAATGCTACAACATAAGCCAGTGGTCCCCAACGCGGTGCCCGCCGGGGCGTCTATGTGCGCCCGCGTACTGGCCGGCAGACAAACATCCACCGAAATGCCACCGAAAAGCGGCATCATCAAGAGGTGTCGCCACCAAAATGCTGCCGAAAAACAGTGTCACCAAGAGGCGTCGCTGACAAAATGCTTCTAATTTTCGGTGGCACCACCTCTTGACACCGCCGCTTTTCGGCAGCATTTCGGCGGATGCTTGTCCGCCGGCCACGATCCTCGGTGGCTCATCGTCTGGCACCCGCCACCCGGGAAAGGTTGGGGACCACTGACATAAGCAATGCAGTGAGATCTCCCAAAGATTTTGCAGGAAAGTGCTGTATCTGTCACCTGGGGTAGTAATGGTTCCGGATCGGAGGCACCAGCTCTTAGCTAGAAGGGTGGGCAGCTCTGGTGTATTTCCCTTAGGGCTACACTGCATACAGTTTTTGTGCCAAAGGTATCTGTACAGCCACCCACCCTTATTAAGGGGCTTATAGCAGTATGGCTTATTTCTGTGCATTTGTTAAAGCAGTACAAAAACTGTGTGTAAACCAGACTGTCCTGTCCCATTGGTCCTGTTCCTGGCCCCAGTTCAGCTAGGTACTTAAGCACATGCCTAACTTTAGGCGCGTGGGTAGTCCCATTGAAGGCAACAGAGCTATGAATGTGTTTAAAGTTAGGCGTGTGCTTAGAAGCCCTACATTCCCTTACCCAGTCAGATCCTTGGTCAGCAGTGAGTCCTGCAGAAGCCCATACCTAGGGTGACCAGATGTCCCTATTGTATAGGGACAGTCCCAATATTTTGGACTTATTCTTCTATAGGCTTCTATTACCCCACACTCCATGTCCCTATTTTTCACACTTGCTGTCTGGTCACCTTACCCATACCACAAACAAATCAAAGACCCACAGACACTCTAGACCCTAAGGCAGATGGTGGCATTTAAGTTGGGACTAATCAGAGTTACTAAAAGAACAATCCAGAAAGGAAGGCAAGTAGTTACGAGACGTGAAGACAGTATTAAATTTGCAACTCAACAGCATGCAGGAAAATATGGTCACCCATTGTATGTGTGCATAGTCAAACTGCTCCTATCCCAAACTGCTTGCAATCTGAATGTAGATGGTTTGGATCCCTGACATGGAAAACCTCCCCTTTCTTTTTCCTGTAACCTTTATTGAACTGTATAAATGCCATGTCCTGTATTCCATGTGGACTAGGCACTATATTGTGCAAATGATTTTTACTCTGTTCATTTTTCACTGTGAAGCATGTTGAATATAAAAGACAGACTGCACAGGTTTAATTCTAATGCCTTGTATCAAACTGCCACTTCTGGTGTAAAACAGTAGCCCACATTGCACTGTCAACTGGGAGTCCTGGATCCCGAAGGAACATATTTCAGATTCTAGTCTGGCTGGGGGAGTGGGGTGGGGTTACTTTTTCATGCTAAGTTGCGTAGCCTGTGGGAGTGGGGATATAGCCAGAACAGTGCACTCTCGCGTTCCTTTTGAGTCAAGCTGAACCAGAGTCTGAGTCAGCTTACCCACGCTCACAAGCAGCATAGTGAGGAAGGAGGGGTGTGTGTGGGTGAGTGGTTAATGCACAAGACTGGTAGTCAGAAGGCATGAGTTCTAGTCCTTGCTCTGCAAATGACCTCCTTTGGGCAAGTCATGTAACTGGGTCCCAGGCTATATCTACACTAGCATAGTAAGTCAACCTTAGTTACTTCTTTCTAGGTATGAGAATAATGTAGCTGAAGTCAGTGTAGCTTCAGTTGATTTATGGCAGTGTCTACACTGTGCTGGGTCAATGGGAGATACTCTCTCATCAATTTACCTTATTCTTCTCATTCAGGGTGGAGAACCAGAGTCGACCAGAGAGCAATCTGTGGTCGATTTGGCATGTCTTCACCAGACCCGCTAAATCGACCCCTGGTGCGAAGATCTGGCTGTCGTGTAGACATAGCCTCAGTTTCCTCATCTGTTGATTGGGGCTAATAATACTTATTGAGGAAGAAGAGAAGCATTGAAAGGATTGGTTCATTCATAATTCTAGAGTGCTTTGAGATCCTTGGATGAAAGTCACTACAGAAATGTAAGCTGTTATTCTCTACCATAAGAGGAGGGAGAAATTAGGAGAATCATCTGAGGAAGACATTTCCAAGAGGTCAAAGCAAATAATTAAATCTGACCTCAGTAGAACAACTCAGTGCTTAGAGTTAGGCACACGCTTAAGTACTTGCTGAACTGGTCCCTAGGCCCTGGGTATATAAGGGGCTCAATTCACAGTGCGCTGTGGCTGCTTTGCATTACTAGACCAGCACAAAGCCTCTGGAGTGCGCCAGTGTGTCTGGGCCAAGGAGCTTAAATATAAAGCTACTAACGATAGAGGAGGGGCTCTCAACTCTGGATGTTTCAACTCCCAGGTAATCGTGAACTGGTGGGAGAAGTTGTGACCACACTGCTAAGTGGGAGGGCATTTCCAGCTAGCTCCTGGCTCTGTGCAGGGGGTGGGGGGAAGCGGTGGCAGTATGGAAAAGGCTGAGAACACTGGAATATAGGATAACACCGAAACATGATACCAACAGTCACAGCCTTTCACCTGGTTCATGTCTTCCACCCCTCTCCCCCCCATTACCTTTCACTGGGTTCTTAACAGCGACCATGTGCCTTTTCATCGGCACATTTAGTTGGAAAACTTTTAATCCTGCATTGTTTAATGCTTCTGATTTGGTTCTGTAAGAAAAGTGTGCAGTTGAAATGGCCCCAGACGCAACGGTTGCTGTGCTCTCCAAAGCCAAGCCTGGGCTGGCAGTTTCAGTTCTGGATCCGCAGAGTTTGGGATTTGGGGGTTGTTGTTTTTCTGTAATTGTTCTTAGCTTAGTTTCAATTTCCCTTTGCAATTTGACTTTTTCTTTTCTGTGCCAATTTCTCAAGCTCTCACTTACACAAAAAGAAATGAAATCAGGAGCACTCGAACACCAACAGATTTAATTGGAAGTGAAAGTTAGGATGCTGAAGAGCCAGTTGAAGCTGTAGCCAAGAGACGATGGAAGAGTGGGGGTCAGAGTGTGTAGGGGGGAACCTGTGCTTCAGCAGAGAATCTTATCACCTCTGGGCATCAGAGAAAAATGCCCTTGCTCACACTTGTCCATTGCATAACTGCACGCCCTCCCCAATCCTGCACACTTCACCACCCCATGTGTAGCACGGCTATACCACCTCACTACTCCCTGCGCTGTGCATTGTCACCTTCCACTACTGCACTACCTCGCTACCACTCTGCATTGCCCAGCCGCACACCATAGGCAAAAGTCCATGACAATTAGTATCAGGTTTCTGTGTTATCCTAAAACAACGAAGAGTCCTTGCAGCACCTTAGAGACTAACAAATTTATTTGGGCATAAACTTTTGTGGGCTAGAACCCACTGCATATGGTGCATGAAGTGAAAAATACAGGAGCAGGTATAAATACATGAAAGGATAAGGGTTGCTTTACCAAGTGTGAGGTCAATCTAACAAAATACATCAATTAACAGTAGGATACCAAGGGAGGAAATACTGGTTTCCCTCACTGCACTCAGCCAGTGTCAGGTAAAGGGACCCCTTTGCCTGAACAAGTAGGGTTTTTGTCAGGGAGGATGCTGGACTTCATACGCTAGTGGCTTGATCCAAATCTTACGTCCAGGGAAGATGGAGATGCATCCTTGTAAAAGCTTTGGACTTAGTGACTTCCTAAGGATGTGCAATGCATCAAAAGCAGAACTTGGAAGAGAACCCAGGAGTCCTGACTCCAATCCAAACTCTGTCCACTAGGCCATATTACCCCTGAGATATTGTTGTAATCACTATTAGTGCTTTTCAGCTTTTGCAGCTTGCAAGTCGATGTGTAACGTAAAATGAAGGCTCAGTGACTGTAGGTGGCTGTCATTTCCCTTCTGTGATTTTCCCTTAGCCCAGAATAATAAGGGGAGCAGCTTTTTTGGCACGGTCCTTGGTTTTATTCTGCAGCCCGGCCTGCTGTTTGATCATTTTTCTCCTTCTCCATTTAGACTCAGAGGAGACCCTGGCATAAACACAGCTCATTCTATCCTCTTGTCTAGGGCGTCTGTGACCAGGAGAACGTTTGGGCACAGTGGCATTGCCGTGCACACGTGGTACGCCTGTCCTGCATTGATCAAGTCCATTTGGGCTATGGCCATTAGCCAGCATCAGTTCTACCTGGACCGAAAGCAGAGTAAGGTAAGATGCTCACTGGAAGGGAAGCGTGCCATAGATGGCTCCCGCTCACTCACCACATTTTTGACCTGCGGGTTCCAGTCCAGAACGTGGCTCCTGGACTGCCTCATTCTGTGCTTCTAACAAAATGAGGGTGGAATGGCTTAAAATATTGTTGGTTTTTGCTAGAACAAGGGAGATTTATTTCCCCAGAGACCTGTTGGGTGGGGTCTGGGGGCTTAGTTGGAACAAACCAGGGGAGCCAGACGTGACTGAATTCCTCTCCGTGTTGTTTCAGCGTATTCACCAGTTCTCAAAGGGATACCACCGTGAAGTCCGATCCATTTCGAATAAATCAGTTAAAAGTACTTTCACATTCTACATCTGCCTCTGAGTCCCGCCCTCCAGCTGCTCCCGCCAGTTCTGTGGTGTTACAATCACACTTTCTTAGGGGAATAGTTTGTCCTTCACACTGCAAAAGGAGGGAGAAAAACTGACTAACTGACAATATAAGTGAAACATTTAGGTCTTCTCTACACTACACAGTTGTTGTTGACAGAACAGTGGAGGTGTACACACTGAAATGCTCTTCCTGTCGATAAAAACAACAAGGAATCCAGTGGCACCGTAAAGACTAACACATTTATCTGGGCATAAGCTTTCGTTTTTTACCCACGAAAGCATATGCCCAAATAAATCTGTTAGTCTTTAAGGTGCCACTGGACTCCTTGTTGTTTTTGTGGATACAGACTAACATGGCTACCCCTCTGATGCTTGACACTCCTGCCTACGTAACTCCCCTGCTAGGCCGATGTAATGAAACCACCTCCACAAGAGACATAGGGCTTATGTTTGTGCAGTTAGGGTGATGCAGTGTCTGTGTAGACATTGTGTTCCTTACTTCGGCTGTTGGCTGTCATTCTTGTGAATTCCATGGCTCCAAACCCAGGCCCTAGGCTGCTGCCCGGTCTCTGTTCCAAGCCAGCTGCCAACCAGGCTCCCAGTGTGGGCTGCTGCAAGGGCTCCCTGCTGCAAGCCCTGCTGCCCTCTGGGGTCCCTGCTCCCCACTGGGAAGGGCAGCTGACTGGCGGATCCCAATGCGGATCTCCCCACTGGAAGGGTGTCGTCGTCACTGCAGTTCCAGGCTGAAAGCCAGATGTGAGACCAGCTGGGTTCCCAGTGCTTGGAGCTGACAGGCCTTGCTCTTAGCCCCCCCACACTGCCTCTCTTCAGTTGGTGGAAGCACTCTGGTGAGGATGTCAGCAACTGCAGTAATTAATGTGGTGGCTGTAAGTCAACCTAACACAGATCGACTTAACCTTTATAGTGCAGACATAGACTACAAAGTGCTGGCCAATGTACAATGGAATCAACCTCAAACAATAGAGAAGAGTGTATTTTCCCCCTCTAATCCCGTTCAGTTATAATTTTAGGTGTACCCATCCTGGAAGAGCAGCAGGGAGATCACTTTCAGACAGACGTATGATTTTTAATCGGGTGATGTCCCTTTAAATATGAACATTGCTGGTGTAACAAAGCTTTGAGGCGCTGTAGGAACTGTCTAGTTGGGGGCACCAGATTCTTGAACCCTCATCTGCTCTCCCCTCGTTCCCCAGGAAGTTCCAAACTTCATTCCCTTTGCGCCACATCCAAGGAGATGTGCTCAATGCTTTCATCTTCTGGTTTTATTTCCCCAACTTCCAGCATGAGAGCTTTGCCTTCCAGGCCAACATCATGGGCAGCTGCACTTTCCTCACCTCCCTATGCAGCTGTGAATAGGAGAAACCTGTATATAGCCTGGGACATTAGCGCCTGTGGGAACTTTCAAAGTGCCTAGCTCTTTTCAAAAATCAGAAGCAACCAACAAACAAAAGCAGATTCCCCTCCTCTTGGTGGGAGGGTCAGGAACTTCTCATGGCTAGCTTCTTTTGTTGCCAGCAGATTGTGTTTCAGATTGTGAGTGCGCATCTGATCTCTCTCTCTCAGGCCCACAGGCAACACCACCCACCAGTCATCATCAGTAAATCAGTCATGTTTGCGACCTTGTCAAAATGCTTTGTCACAATGATCCCAGTTGTCATGCTATTGCTTTGATGTTAATACACACAAATATTTTTGTCCTTTTCTCTTAAAAGGTTGGGATTTTAGCCTGTTGTCCCCATCTTTAAGGGACATTGCCAAGATTGATGTATAAACTTCTCATCTGGGCCCATTTAAGTTTCACTGATCTGTTTGATTAGTCCTGCTGATCCAAGTGTTGTTCCTGGGTGTGTTTGTTTTATGAAACCAGCAATGGACACCCCAAAGTGGAGCTGTGAGATACTTGATGTCTTCAGTTCTTAGGGGTGTGTGCAAATATTCTTTGTTCACATGGGTTTGCACCCCTTTAAAATTTCACGCAGCTTTAAAAGTCAGCGTGTGTACTTTTGCCGACAAAATACTTCCAGTGTTGCAAGCGGCGTTAGCACTGTCAGCAGGACAAAGCCGCGTTCACACTGCAACTTGCGTCAGCAAAACTTTTGCCTTTCGCTGCTGGGCTTTTTTAAGTATCTGTGAAAGACAAAAATTTTGTCTACAACTTTGCAGTGTAGGCAAGCCCTCAGCTGCCGCTTTAGATTAATCCCAATTTGAAAGCAAAACGTACAGGACTCCATGGTTTTGCATCCAAACTTGTCATTTCATGTGATTTTGACAAAAGACAATAAACCTGCTGAAACTTGCTCAAAACTGGGCCCAGATTGGTCCTAGCAATTGAGATGAGATTAGATGCAGCGCTGTATGACACAATACATTCTGACAAACTGGGCTTGAACTGAGTTCATAACAAAACCTGAAACCAAGCAAGTCCTGCATCTTTTCAGATGTTGCTCTGATGTTTGGCACAGCTCTGCTTGTAAAGCCAATCTACTGGATTTAAAAAACAAAAGAAATAATATGCATTGGTTTTGAGCCGCTTGCAGCAAAACCGATCCACATCTTTTGTTCACAATCCTATGCACAATTGAGCATTTTGCCAGTCCATGGAGACCCTGAACTCTTACTGCTGCTATTTCTATTTGCTCTGTTCTGGAATTCAAGCAGAATGTGGAAATTTACAAGACTTTCAGGACTCTGAATGAACTCTTCAGGGTACAAAATTCTTGTCCATTCTGTTTTCTGCACAGAGCAGACAAACTCAGCAAGGCAGAGAGCCATGTCTATGCACTGGTGACTACACTAAGTCACTCAAACGTTTGCCCTATTGGCCTCAAGAGATTTGTTTTTGTAGGACTTTCTGATAACACAGATGCTCTTGAATACAATAGGGCTCTCCAGTTGCATGGAGCTTCAATGAGTTAAATTGTCAGAAAAGGTGAGGAAGATTCTAACTGTCTCGTTGAAACACATACAGCACAAAATCCGTCAGCACAAGTGAGAAGGCCAAACTGATCCATGGTGTCAGTCCATCCCTCGTGCCACTGCAGGTTCCGTAGACTATCTGACCTCATTGGAAGGGCACCACTGATCTTAAAAACTGCTTTGAAATTAATCCCAAATGAGCAAGTCTCCCTCCAAAGAAATGAGACTTACCAGGTCTGTGCAATGATTCATTAAACATGTTCAGAATTGGGGGACTGAATGGCCCCGGGGAGTGGTAATGAGATATAGTCTAGCCGTGAACTGCTGGGCTGCCTGTACAAATCCATCCCAGGCCCCATAGCTAGCTGTTCAGTGGCCTCTGTGAAGTGAGTTAATTGATTTGAGTCTTGTTCTCTCCAAACAACAAAAAACCCATAAGTTAATCGTCATCATTGTAAGGCAGCCGAGAGGCCCAGGATAGAAGCAGTGTAGAAAACTAAACCCGTCTCCTTTATAGAAGTGTTCCCTCTACATACATTAGTGAGACTGTGGACCTGAGTCCTATCCAAAGCCTGTTCAAGTTAACAGGAGTCTTTCCTCTGACTTCAGTGGGCTTTGGATCAGGCCTTTCACTGGGGGAGCTTGCACTGCCCGTTCTCAGTTGTACTTCTCCTTGCTGTTGTCTGAATGAGTAGTGGACTTCAGGCTCCAGGAACTTCTGGCGAGGATCTTTATGAACACTAACTTTACACACGCACATACAAAGGAGGGCATGTTCCCAGCAATTACCTGGATCTGCATGCCAGTAAGGGACTGTACCATCCAATATTACTGCCTCTGCTCACCATTGTTCTATAAGTACATTAGCTAGGGCACAGTCTGATAGATGGGCCCAGTTTCTATTCTGATTTACATCCTGGAGATCAGTGGGGTTGGACCGCACTGCTTCTCACTGAAGTTGTAATGCAAATGCTGTATGAGGATAAGAAGTCACTAATGTGTGAATAGATCAAAGACTTGTCACTCCTGAAAATCAGACTTGTAGATGGCCAAATATCAAGCAGGTCCTGCCCAGGCTCATGGTCAGTAACTGGACAGCCTGATCAGACAAAATAAGAAGCAATTTGACCCACCAGCTAGAACTGAAATTGAACTTTCAAAAATTGTTAAAAATATTGTTCAGTTTCATGCGCCTCAGCACTCGTTGGTTTTGACCAGAAACAGCCAGACCAAGATGCTGAAAGACTGCTCCCCCCAGCTCCATGTTTCTTACCTGAGGTGATGCAGGTACTATTGGAGAGGAAGGCTGAATGGATAGGAGGCGTGGCTGAGCATTGAGAGGTCTAGGTTCAGTTCCATTCCAGAGGTTTTGTGTGACCTTGACAAGTCACTTAAGGCTGAATGCTCAGAAAGAGCCTAACTCCTTTTGAGCGTTCAGTCCATAATCTCTCTGTGCCTCTGGTCCCCTATCTGTAAAATGGAGTTAATAGCCGTTCCCTATCTCACAGGAGTGTTATGGGGTTAAATATGTTAAAAATTGTGAGGTGCTCAGATATTACAGTAGTGAATGTCACATAAAGATAGAGGATGTGTGACTAGTAATACTTCTCTAGCATCTTCCATCTGAGGATCTCAAAGCACTATGTTTACGTATAGTCATGAATTAAGCCTAAAACCCGCCATGAAATAGGGAGCAATTTTATCCCCTTTATTATTCCACAGATGTGGAAACTGAGGCAGAGAGGTTAAGTGACTTGCCCAAGGTCACATGGCAAATTAGTAAGAGCCAAGAATGGAGCACAGAACTCTCCTTTCCCAGTGTTAGACCATGCTTCTTTCCTTCACCTATCTAAACTATCTGAACTTTTTCAGAGTGCAAAGTAAGGCTGGATATCTCCTAGGAACACATTTTCTTGCAATATTTCTGTTATTCTCTGTTTTCATTCCAGTGGGTATAAGCAGCCTAGCTTTTGGGTGCCTGTCCAAATCAGACTTCCAAACATTGTGAACAGTTGCCACTTGAAAACATTAAGGCCAAACTATAGTACCCCTCCTAGCCTGGGGGAGGAATTACTCACCCAAGTAGTCCTACTGCATCAAATGGGTCTGCTAATGTACATGCCCGCCAATGGAAGTACAGGTTCCACAACTGGGAAAAATTAAACATGAAATGAAGGTTTTCAGGCCAGTGGCAAATCCCGGATTGTTCGGCACAGTGTGACACCAGTCTCTGAGTTAATAGAAACTCCAGGTTAACCAAAAGTCAGCATGTCTTTAGGGTTGCATTACTTGAAGCTCCACACAGCAATGGAGGCTCAGGTTCTTATGAGCTGGGCCCGGACACCCAGGTCTGAAACCAGGATTTTATGAAGTGTTCAGATAAGAAGCCTTCCTCGAGACCTTTATAAAACTGGGGGTTAGCTGTTAAAGCACATTAGGTTCAAAACCACAGTAACTCCTCGCTTAACGTTGTAGTTATGTTCCTGAAAAATGCGACTTTAAGCGAAACAGTGTTAAGCAAATCCAGTTTCCCCATAAGAATTAATATAAACAGGAGGATTAGGTTTCAGGGAATTTTTTGTCACCAGACAAAAAACGATATTGTATATAATACATACACCCACCCACCCACACACAGCGTATAAGTTTTAAACAATTTAATACTGTACACAGCAATGATGATTGTGAAGCTTGGTTGAGGTGGAGATGTCAGAGGGTGGGATATTTCCCAGGGAATGCCTTGCTGCTAAATGATGAACTAGCATTCGGCTGAGCCTTCAAGGGTTAACACGTTGTTAATGTAGCCTCACACTCTACAAGGCAGCATGAATGGAGGGAGGGGAGACAGTATGGCAGAGAGAGACAGAGATACACACCGTGTGTGGGGGGGAGAGAGCGAGAGGCGCATTGCCCCTTTAAGTACGCTGATACCACATTCAAAGTACATTGCCTTTAAAAAGATCAGGAAGTTGAGACAGCAGCTGCCGCCAGCTCTCTCTGCCCTGGGCCCTGTTGTGTCTCCCCCCTGCTCTATATGGAGAAGGGGTAAGTGAGGGGCAGGAGTAGGGGGAAGGGGGACACCCTGACATTCGTCCCCCCCCTCCCCACACAGCAAGGGCAGGAGCAGCACTTAGCAGTGGAGGGAGGGACAGATGAACTGCCGGCAATTGGTAGCCTGCTGGGCATCTGCTGCACAGGGAACTTCGGGTAGCAGGGAGCTGATGGGGGGCTGTTGGTCCACCCTGGTTCCAAGCCCCCACCAGCTAGCTCCAACGGCCTGCTCTTCCTGCAAGCAGTGGACAAAGCAAGCGGCTGCCAAACAATGTTATAAGGGAGCATTGCACAACTTTAAACAAGCATGTTCCCTAACTGATCAGCAACGTAACAACGAAACAACATTAACCAGGATGACTTTAAGTGAGGATTTACTGTAGTCCGAAAGAAAAAAGCAGTTTCCATAGCGGAGGCTGAATAGCAGTCAGCCCTCAGGTCCATGTCCAGCATGCTCAAATCACGTCCAATTGGGTTCTTTTTGGTGTAGGAATTTCTGTTTGCTTCGCCTGGCTTTTTAGTTTATTTAGTGGATTTAATAACCAACATACAGAATAGGGTTCAAGACATAAACCCAATACTGGGTTTACAATGGCGCCATGGTAGTGGGCCCACAGTCACAAGGGGCCCCAACGCCCAGACCGTGGCCCTGAACCCTGCACTCCGCCCACGAGACTCCACCCCTGCTTGGCCTCTTTCCCCCAAAACCCCACTCACTCCTCTCCACTCCCTTATCCCCTAGTCCCCTGCTTACTCCTCCCCTCCCCCTCCTCCCCATGTGAGTGGCAGGTGAGACCTCTAGGGGGAAGAAGCTAAGCAGGGACAGGGCCTCAGAGGGAACAGGCCGAGTGGGGGCAGGACTTCAGGGGGGAAAGCCCAAGGTGGGACGGGGCCACTCTCTGGGCGCCAGAGCCCACAAAAGATTAATCCAGCCCTGCATAAGCCAGTCCTTAATTGAAGGGGGGAAGAAACTTTCCACATGGACTGATTCTTCCATAACTGCCTAATACAGAGTTTCTTGCACATTTCTCTAAAGCAGCGGTTCTCAAATGGGTCCACGGACCCCTGGGGTCTGCAAGGGTACTCCAGGGAGTCCGCGAGTCATGTCCGGGGCCACCGGCCCTGCTAATCAACCCCTCTCTCAACTGTTCTGCGGCATGCGGGAGGGAGGTGGGGAGCAGGACGGGATTCGCTCAGGAGAGGGGACGGAAAGAGGTGGGGCGGGGATGGGACCTTGAGAGAAAGAGTGGAGTGGGAGCGAGGCCTGAGGCTGAGTGTGGGTTGAGCACCCCTGGGAAAAATTAGAAGCCGGCTTGGGGGGATGCATGAAAAATTTTAAATCAAAATGGGAGTCCTTGGATTACTAAAGTTTGAGAACCACACTACTCCAAAGCATCTGGAGCTGGGCCTGTCATAAACAGATAGCTAAGGGTTAATGTCTCTTTCACCTGTAAAGGGTTAACAAACAACACCTGACCAGAGGACCAATCAGGAGACAAGATACTTTCAAATCTCAAGGGAGGGAAGTTTTGGTGTGGGTCCTTTGTTCTGTGTCTGTCGTCTCTCTGGGCTCTGAGGGTGATCACACTATCTCCAGGCTCTCTAATCTTCTGTTTCCAATTTGTAAGTACAGGTAGAAAGACAATATAGGCTTTTACATTGTTTTTCGGTATTTGCAAGTGTGTAGTTTGCTTTCTACCTGTACTTACAAATTGGAAACAGAAGATTAGAGAGCCTGGAGATAGTGTGATCACCCTCAGAGCCTAGGGAGCACACTGACCCAGAACAAAGGACCCACACCCAAAACTTCCCTCCCTTGAGATTTGAAAGTATCTTGTTTCCTGATTGGTCCTCTGGTCAGGTGTTGTTTGTTAACCCTTTACAGGTGAAAGAGACATTAACACTTAGCTATCTGTTTATGACAGGGCCCTATCAGAGACAGGATACATAGGGCTTGGCTACACTCACACTTTACAGCGTTGCAACTTTCGCGCTCAGGGGTGTGAAAAAACACCCCCCCTGAGCACTGCAAGATGCAGCGCTGTAAAGCGTCAGTGTAATCAGGGCGGCACTCCCAGCGCTGCATGCTACACCCGTAAAGGATGTGGTTTACATGCAGCACTGGGAGAGCCCTCTCCCAGCGCTGCCGCTCTGACCACACTCACACTTCAAAGCGCTGCCGCCTATACTGACCATTGGCGATCTGGCAGTTCCTATTGTAAGGTAGATGAGGTGGGTGTTCTAGACACAAGAATTGACTAAAACTGTCACGTACATACAAAACACTGCTAATATATAGGGCTTGTCTTCACTGCAGCATCACTCATGATATACTTCGAGTGTTGGCCCTAACCCACCTCCTGTCCACATACAGATATCTCCAGCTTGAGCTAAGTGGTGCTTTCAACTCCAGCTAGCTGGCCCATCCAGGGTGTGGGCGGGTTGAAAGCTCTAGTGCTGCTGACCCCAGAACTAGAAGTGCAGTGGGGATGCAGCTACCGGCTGCAACTCAAGTTAGCAAAACTCATCGGCTGCTAATCCAGCGACTCCGCTGATCCAGTCCCGCTGTGCTGCTAGTCAAAGCCCTCCATGTGGCTAACGTGTTGTTTCACAGTGTGACCACTCTCCGTGGAAGTGGACTAGAGGAGTAACTCCAGCTAACCATTGCAGTGAAGACAAGCCTGTAGTCTGCACAGCCGTTGTACAGGACTGAGGCCTTGCATTACTTTCTGTTGTAGAGCTTTATATAGCCCCGCAGGATGAAGTCCTCTGTTCTTAACATCATGGGCGCCACATTTTCCTACCAATGTTCCCAACCCTTATTATGTAGGGACCGTGTGGGGGCATAAGTAAATGTTTGTGCTCATTCAGGCCCAGATACAAAGCTCGCTGCCGCCAATGGAAAGAGTCCTGTTGACTTTAGTGGGCACTGGATGGCTTCTGCTCTGAGGCTACCCAGCAAGAAGGATGCTAATTATGTTGGCATTTTTAGTGGTTTTCTTACTGTAACTCTTAACATTAAGGTTCTCTGGATGTGGTTCTTTGATTTAAGGGCCAGGAATGGGGGAAGGGAGTTTCTGGCAATGCAGAGATACTAACGAACAAAGAAGCAATGGCGGAGTTGCCCCCAGATTCTAAACACAACAAGGGCAGTAGACAGCGTGGGCATTCTGCCGCCAGTTTCCTTCCATTCTTGGAAAATAATCTGAGTTGGCTTTTGAGGGTCTGTTTCCTGCTGCGGTGAAAGGATTCTTTGCTTCTGTGCCACTTAAAGAAATGCCAGACTGTAAAACACAGCTCTGTATCTATTCCCAGTCCAAGATTCATGCTGCGAGAAGCCTAAGTGAAATTGCTATTGACCTGACTGAAACTGGAACGCTGAAGACTTCAAAACTAGCCAACATGGGAAGCAAAGGCAAAATTATCAGCGGCAGCAGTGGCAGTCTTTTGTCATCAGGTAAGTCCTTTCCCTTGTAACTGCATGCGAAATATGGGTTCCTGCCCCTCTGCTGGAGAAAAGAGGAAGATGTAGCTTTGTATTAGGTAAGAGCTGCCAGGTGAGGTATGAGGCCCTTCAGAAATGAATCTGACAGTAACAAGATTCTTCCTTTCAGCTTCTGTCTCTCTGGGTATGTGATATCTGTCTCTCATGCCCCACCATCACCACCACCACCCAACAAGAGATCCAGGCTCCAGTGTGACCCCATTCCCATCCTCACTGCGAGTTTCCTCTTTCTCCCCAGGATGCCATCTCCAGTCTTCTCAGCTCCCTGCTGCTACCTGACCTATCCCCACACCCTGCTCCCCCAAATCCCTCACACACCCACCTCCCTACTGCTACCCAGCCTGTCTCTCACAACCTCCATCAGCTGTTGTGGCTCATTTGGGAAGCACACGCTGGAGGAGAAAGGCAGAATCTCCTCTAGAGATTCTGCACTGATTCTGCCTTGTCTCTTAGCCACTGAATTTCATTCTCCATCTTCCAGCTAGTGCTCCCTGCTCATCTGGCCTCTCAGCTCTCCAAAGAGCCAGTTTCCAGGTACCATTCACCTAGAAACTGTCTAGTGCCCCAAGTTTTATAAGGTTTCTTTGTGTGGAAAATGCTTAGATGCTTCTGTCAAGATGTTCAGTGTGTAATAGGCTGGAGGGCAAAGGGGAGCTGGAAGCTATCATTTCCAACTCAAGTAGACATGCTTGTGCTAGCTCTGATGGAGCTAGCGGGTTCAAAATAGGAATGTAGCGGCATGAGAGGCAGGAGGGATTAGACACCCCTTAGTCTGGCTTCTTTATAAAGTGGAATCATCAGTAGTTATGGCAGAAGCCAAACAGGGGTACCTGTCAAAGGGATTCCACCACTGGGGACTGGGAGTCCGGAGCCCGAGGTATATTCGTAGGCGACTGGTGAAAATATTCTTTGCAGGCAGCAGAGCCCACCCTGCACTCTCCATGCAGCTCCCTGCTCCAGCCCATTGGCCCTCGCTGCTTGGCAGTTCAGAGGAGCCCACCACAGTGTCATCTGAGGCATGTATCCACACTCAGGCAAAATCCTCCATCCGCAGTGCCCCACTCTGCCCCTTTCCTGGCCCTGGCACTGCCAGACAGACACAGGGCCTCAATATTTCTACCATCCCAGGGATTCCCCTTCTACCCTCCATCACCTCAGGGTCCGCCCCCTATCCTTGGACTCCCCTTCTCCTCCTCACAGATCTCCTCTCTTCTCTGGGACTCCCCTTCTCACCCCACCCATCACCTCAGGGTATCACCTCCTCCCCTGGGACTCTCCTTCTCCCACACCAGCAACAGGATCTCCCCCCTTCTCCAGAATTCTCCTTTTCCCACATCCCCATAGGATCTACTCCTTCCTCCTGGGACACTCCTTTCCCTCCATTTCCCTCAGGATCTCTCCCTTCCCCTGAGACCATAGGTGTTGAAACTAGGGGTGCTGCTGTACCCTCGGGCTAGAAGTAGCAATAACAACCAAATACATCGTTTCTGCCTTCAGCACCCCCACTATAAAAATTGCTCCAGCACCACTGCCTGGAATGCCCCTTTCCCCCCATCCCTTCAGGACCTCCCCCCATCTTCTGGAATTCCCCTTCCCCCCCATTCCCTCAGGATCTCCCCCATCCCCTCAGGACCTCTCCCCATCCCCTCAGTATCCCCATCCTTTGGTCTGGGACTCTCCCCTCCAGTCACCTCTGGATCCCTTCCCCATGCCTGGGACTCTTGCCCTGTCTCATCAAACCTTCCCTGGAGGCACCAGTCAGGAGCCAGCACCCCTTGGGGACTGAGAAATCTAGCTCCACCTTCCAGGAATCCAGCGAGCAGGCAGGACCCCACACCCCATGACACTCCATCCTGCCCCTGGACCCACTAGACATGAGGCTTCCCCTGTTTATCTGGACATGCACATGGGCAGCAGGGTGGCTCAAAAATAGATTTGGGAGGGTTGAGTCCACTCTAGCCCTAATCACCTGCTGCCTATGGGTCTATTCCTGGTTCCACCACTTCCTGTCTGCGTGAGGTGGGCAAGTCTCTTAACCTCTCTGTGCCTCAGCTTTACCATCTATACAGCAGGGATCACGTACCTCCTAGGAGTGGTGTGAGGGCTAATGGTTTGTAAAGGGCTACATACTCCTCGGAAGAAAAGCTCGCTGGGAGTGTAAAGCATTGTCATCACAATGAAGGGTCATTTAAGTGAAGTGTAGAAGACATCACTTAGACTCATTAAAATCCATAAGAATGGAAACATGCGACAGGGGAGAAGGATCTTTTCATAATTACAGAGGGAAATGTACCCTCTGAGGACCACAGGCTACAAAACCAAATCCATACTGACTCTGTATACCAACTATGCAGCTGTACATCCCTTGTGGCTAGCCTGAAATTCCTCAAAAACAGGCAATGAGAGTTACGTTTTAAGCTGGCTGCAGTCAAGAACAACTTGTTTTGGAATTCTCTTCCTAGCCTGTGAACAGAAATGCCTTTCTGTTTCTCCTGTCCCTCAGGACGCAGCGCACAATCCACTGTTTATGCCAAGTATCAGTTCAAGGAGTTGCAGTGGCTGGGCAGTTTCTGGTGTGGTGTTGGGTTGTTGGAGTTCTTTGTTTATTTGGCTCTCCCACTGCTGAAAGCAAACAACATCAAGTAGCCCAGAAAATGCTAAGAGCCCCTGCAGAGATCCCAGCCTTGCTGGCAGCATTCCCATGCCCAAAAGCTATTTGCCACCAATGCGGTGTTTGTGTTAGTATGCTGACTTTCAACCTCATCCCCATACCAAGGAATTCAGAGTGCCGGGTTCTGTGCCCACACCAGCCTGACTCCATTGACTTCACCGGGTTAGCCCTGATTTTCACAGGTGGAAGTCAGGAGAAGATCCAGCCCCAAAACATCTTGAGGCCAAATCCTGATCTCGAGTACACCAGTGTAAACCCAGAGCAACCCCACTGACAGCAGATCTTTGCCCACTATTTTTTACACCTGCTTAAAACCCAGTCAGCCTGGATAAGTTTGGAGTGTTGGGTTTACATGTTCAGTAGGCTTGCCATAGTAACGGAGAGCATGCAGAGTTAAATGGCCTGGGGCTGGGCAGGTGGTTCAGATGGATCCAGCCGCAGTTGAGTGCACACCTAAAACCCAGGCATATGTGAATTTGCTTTGGTGAAGGTTTATACTGTGCTCCCGGTGTGACAAGATGGAACGTCAGCTTCCAGCTGCCCTGTTAGAGACCCGTACTCAGCCAACTTTTGGGATCCACCAAACCTATGATCAAAGGCCACTCATATTCAGGACAGTCTCAGATTTAACAGGGGGCTGAAGCTTGCTACTGTCTGGTGACTGCAGCTGTGATGCCTTATCTAATGAAGGAGGGGAGACACAAAGGGGATCTGTAGGAAGGAGGAGTGCTTTAGAGGACTTTGGGTCCCCAAGAATGATCTAGCCCAGGGTTCCTAAGAGCCCATCAATGATCCCACGTGCACGCTGGGAAGCCATACCTGCTGCCTAGGAGGGAGGAGCAGGTTGGCTGCTTATGGCTGACCCATGAGAATTCTTTGTATTACTGTAGTACCTACTCATGGCACTGACCCCATTGTGCTAGATCCCGTACAAACACAAAGCTCCCCATGCTGCAGGAGCTTCATTCTTCTCTGCCAGGAAGAGCAGGCAGCTTGGGGCTTGGTCCAGAGCCCAATGTAGTGAGTGTGAAGACACCACTGACCTCAGCAGGCTCTGGATCAGACCCCTGGTTGCTTCCTTCTGTGCCCGTAGAGCCCATTCCATTAACAAAGGCTGAAGTTTGGGTTTACTCGACTTTTTGATAAGCACAGAAACTTTGCTGGGTTCATCTCTCCTTAGAGTCAAACTGATCATGCCCCTAAACATTGCTTAATGTGAGCAGACCAGAACTAGGAGTGTAACGGTCATGGATGCTCAGCATACCAGATCCTGGTGCACAGCTGGCACATTCCCCGGGCTCCCTCCAAATGTTTTGCATTTCCTCCCTTTGTGCTGACAATTATTAATACATGATCATAACAATGATGTGTTATTGTTGTAGCTGAGGGCTACCATTTATGGAGCTCAAGAGAATGAGAGTTGAGTGATTAAGTGGCCGCTGTAAATTTCCAGACTATAAATACATGAAGTTATCATGAATCACAGGGGGAAAATAGAAAATGTTTCTCTTTTTCACTGCTGGGCCATCTTTCCTGATCTTTGTTTTTCTCTCCTCTATTCCTTGGAGTTTCTTCATGTCTTCCCCTAAGTTCCCTCTCTTTAGCTGGCTCCTCCTAAAGGAAAAAACCAAAAACCATGGTGAGAAGCTCAGATTGACTCTGCCAAGTGTCCCTTGCTTTTATGTAGATGACACATGAAACCGCAAATTATTATTATTTATTATAACAACACGTAAAAGTCCCAACTGAGATGGGGCACCCATTGTGCTAGATACCATTAAAGACATTGTGAGAGATGCTCCCTCCCTGAACAGTCACAATAAACAGGACAGACAAAGGGTGAGTGGAGAAACAGAGGGCAAGTCAGCAGCGTCAGAAATAGAACCCAGGTCTCCTGACTCCCCAGCCAGTGCCCCATCCACTAGATCATGCTGCCTCTCTCCTTCCGTGTCTTTGCAGAACTGTAAGTTAAATCAGCAAAGAATCCTGTGTCACCTTATAGACTAACAGACGTATTGGAGCACGAGCTTTCGTGGGTGAATACCCACTTCGTCAGATGCATGCAGTGCACTACATGCATCTGACGAAGTGGGTATTCACCCACGAAAGCTCATGTCACCTTATAGACTAACAGACATATTGGAGCATGAGCTTTCGTGGGTGAATACCCACTTCGTCAGATGCATGTAGTGCACTGCATGCATCTGACGAAGTGGGTATTCACCCACGAAAGCTTCTGCTCCAATACGTCTGTTAGTCTGACGAAGTGGGTATTCACCCACGAAAGCTTCTGCTCCAATACGTCTGTTAGTCTGTTAGTCTGTAACAACTACGTCTGTTAGTCTGTAATGCCACAGGATTCTTTGCCGCTTTTACAGATCCAGACTAACACGGCTACCCCTCTGATACTGTAAGTTAAATGTCTGACTCCCATCTGCACCTTTAGAATCTCTCCCATGAACCTTGGCCCATCTTTTGAGAAGAGAAAGGCCTCAAAGAAAATCCTAGACCAACCAGTGAACAGAGCAGAGTTCAGGGCTCAATCCTCTCTCTGCAGCGCATCATGCTGAATCAGAATACCCTGGAGTTTGGGCCGAGGTCTGACCTGGATTTGGAACCTAACGTTTAGGACTGTTGGGATATGAAGTGTTAGTTCTGTCAGTGGTAGTGATGTGAAGTCTGGTTCTGATCTCACTCTGGTTTAAAGCAGGAGTAAATGCAGTGAAGTCAACAGGGATACAGCCATGTAAATGAGATCAGACAAGGCCCATGACCTTCAAATCAAGGGTTTTGATTTGGGTCTGTCACTGGGTTAACTCAACAGTTTGCAGTTTAACATGAACCCAGCTGAGCATGGCATGATTCTTGGGTTTTGTAGTGAAGGTTTGCACTGCTCTGACCATGTCTCCCTGTCAGTGTGCTACCATGCATCTGTGTGGGCCTGATCCTGCAGTCCCCTCTGCCTGTAGAAGGCCCATTCGTTTCAATGGGAAGTTGGTGAGCAGAGGAGAGCTTGTAGGAGTAGAGAAGAGGTATACTTTTGCTTTATCTTTGCACATGTAACTGTTAAAATAACCCATCTCCTTCCCTCATGGCATGGCATAGACACGGTCACTTCTGCAATTGTAGCTTTCCTGTAAATATGCCTGCTTATATTTGAAAATGCCTTAGTCCTGCAGATGGATATTTCCTTCCCAGTATGGCAATTCACCCCTCACGTCCACTACATCCGTAGAGGTGAACTTCCTACTACTCTGCACTGAGTGTTTTAGTTAGTAAACAGCAACTAGTCGTCTACGGAAGGGCAGATGAGCGAAGTGACTAATGAAGAGCAGTCTCTGTGCAGGATATCTGGGTGCATCCTGTTCTGAATAATTCCAGATGGACACTGGAAAGGCAGGAGCTGGTCTCTGGCCGTCGCTAAGGAGGATATCCTATTTGTTAGTCATCGCTGGGCGATAGTGGCTGTTTGTTGTCACTTTCAATCATTCCCCAACATCCTGCAGCCATGAATCATGCCGTGTTGTGGCGTGGGGAGCGTACTGTGCACTGTCAGTCCCAGCTCCACGTGGACTTGGATGAAATGCCTGCTTTGGGCCAGGGGGCTAGAGCTGGCAGCCAGGCCACAGGGTACAGCATGAATCATGGCCGTGCTTAGATTGTGTTTTGCTAGTGACATTAAGCTTGTGAAAAGCAAGAAATAAATGCATCAAAGAGCCATCCACAGTCACACATCTGGAACACAGGTAATGTCACTGGCCTATTGAAACATGGCTTTTTACTCTGGACATTTTTCCCCCTCTGCTGCTGGCTCCAGTCCTGTCCCTGACGGTCACTAAACCAGTCTCACTGCTCCTGCTCTCCATGATCCTCTACTTCCTTCTTTCTTTCCCCTCAATATCCCCTCTCCCTTCCTTGGTCTTTCCTTTGAGTTTAGCCCTTCCTGCCTTCCCTCCTGTCCCCACTACTAGCCTAGAAGATATTTAATGCAGAGAATGAATAAATAAAATTAAACTAACCCCGTACCTCCCCTCAGAAAAATCCTAAAACTAACATGGCATTGCTAAGCCATCGCTTTGTTTTTTATTAACCCCCTTTCCTCTCCCACCTTTGACTGTGACGTCTATCCGACTGTAAGTCCCTCAGGCCAGGGATTGTCTCTTGCTCTCTGTGTGTGTGCATGCCTGGCTCGCTGGGGCACTGATCGTGGTTTGGCCCTTTTAGAAGCTACTGGAATACAAATAATAATAATTAATAATATATTGAAAGCAGTAAACATATCTGTTCAAACTACCAAAGTATACCCTGTCTTAGTGGCAGTGGGGCACATGCACAGGGCTGGGAACTAGGAGCGCCTGAATTCTGATGGCAAATCTTCCTCTGAATCATTTGTTGTGTTGATCAGATTCCAATGCCAGAAGGAACCATTGTGATCATCTAGTCTGACCTCCTGTACCACACAGGCCATAGAACTTCCCCAAAGTAATTTCCAGAGCAGATCTTTTAGAAAAAATTCTGCTTGATTTAAAAATTGCCAGTAATGGAGACTCCACCATGACCCTTGGTAAATTCACTTGGGATCTGACAATCCCAGCTCTCTCATTCGTTTTATACTAGTGTAACACCATTGGAGTTGTTCCTGATTTGCCTAAGCAAGAACTGAATCAAGCCATTAATCGCTACAAGAAATGTTCAGCAGTGATGAAAGGGGTTGTGTAAGTTATGCATTGGGTGTAAATTGTTCAGAAAGGACCAGACTCTCCTCCCAGCTTCGCAGCTGTAATTCCCATTGATGTCTGTGAGACAAGTAGTAATCAGGTAACTGAGAGCAGAAATTTGACCCAAAGTTGAATGTAAGAGACATAACATGAACCAATCTGGCATTCCTTGTGTGTCAAAATGCCATGACTTATGCCGGTCACCATATAATTGGGAGAAGAGGCATGTAGGATTCAATAGGAATTAAACCATAGTTCTGTATATAAATGTAAGTCCCATTCTGCAAAGTATTTAAGCATGTTAATGGAGCTATTCCCATGCTGAATACTCGATGATTACATCTCTTGCTGAATCAAGGCCTTAACAGGATTCTAAAGGAATTACTGTAGAAACCTTTTAGAATTTAGTGAGTCCTAACCTTCAAAAGGTCTTTTGAACCGTTTTGTATAATTTTCTGATAAATTCCATAGGACAGTCCAAAAACCATACAGGAAATTTATGGATTTCTGTTGAATTTCAATGTGACTGTTCCATAAAGGTGTAGCTCCTCATGTCAGGTAAGATCAATAGAAAGCACCTTCTCTTGGTTTGTACAGTGGAAATTAGTTTGCAAGTGATCTTTTCTCAGCTAATAGTCCTCTTTGGAAGGCCTTAGTGGGCCTGAATTCAGTGGCATTAAGTAAGGCTGATCTATTTATTTTGTGTAGCATCTAGTTGGTTGGTTTGGTTTAGTGTTTGTTTGTTTTATGGTCTCTTGCTTTGTTCTGATTATGGGTTCTTCATTTGCGTTTGGTCTGACATTTGGGGCTGTGGTCACAGGTTTGGTAGCATCAGTAATTGTCTCAGTATATACAGAGCTTCTCGTGGACACTCTAGGCACACAAAAATACAGAGCTGAGTGAGTTCTCTCCCTGGCAGCCAGTGAGATGAGAATCAGGCTCACAAAATCCTAGGAAATGCAAAAATAATCCAAACGTTCATTAAGAAAAAAGTGGGGGTTACGAAAGAGAACTCAAACAGAAAGCCCAGCTCATCCCATCTCTTCAGAAAAGGGCTGTGGTAATAGATAGATCTTGCAACATGCCTGAGAGATTAACAGATATGGACTCTATCAGACCAAACAAAGTCTAGCATTGAGGGCCCTGAACTGAGAACTCCCTGTCCTGAGTCATACGAGGCTTGTCTGTGCTACACAACTTTTACCATTTGAAGACCTGGTTGGAGCAGATTAGTCTGATAACCCATTTCATTCTGAACTGGTTTAGTGCCAATGTGAATGTGGACAAACTGAAATAGTTCCACTAGTTCTCCCCCTACTTATCCCACAGTGTATCGGTGGCCTTTTGAAGTCTCCCAGAATCCATTGTTTCTAGGAGCTATACCAGGAACTGTGAGATGGGTACCCAGAAAGCATTGCAACTGAAAGGGTTTTGAACAAGACTTGTATGGCTTTTAAACTGATGCAGCACAGCTAGTGTGGATGCAATGAACTGTGCTTAAATCAGTTCAGTACAACTAGTTCAATTACACAAGCGGTTTAATTCTCTAACGTAGACACACCCATAATTAGAGGTGTCAGGTCAAGCATCCAACTGCTGGGTGTGGTGCATATCATTTGTGTTTTTAAATGTTGCAGTGGAAGCATCCGTCTAGCTGCTGTGGTGATAGGTGGTTTTATATATATATAAAATTTAAAAATAAATTAAATTTGGGTGGGGAGAAGAGCGGAAGGAGGAAGGAAAACAGAAAAAGGAAAAAGGGCTCCAGCCAGTTACTCTAAAAAAAAAAGAAAGGAGTGAAATATCTACCAGAATCATGAGCAGCTTGTTGTTGGAGGTCAGCAGTTCATCAGCAGTTGAGTAGGAGTTCAGCAGTTCCCCCGCTACCAGTAAGTGCTCGCTGCAGTTATTATTAAGGAGGTGCTAGAGAGGATTTGCCCTACCAGTTCGAATGCAAAATGGAAATTCTTCTTCGAGTGCTTGCTCATATCCATTCCAGTAGGTGTCAGTGGTGTATCGCGATCCGCGCCATTGTGGCACGTTCGTCGCGATACTTTTACCATAGTGCAACTCCAGTGGGCGCAGATCGCCCCTAGAGTGGCGCCGCCATGGCGGGGTGATATATCCCCCTGCCAGCCCCGCCCTCTCCTTCAGTTCCTTCTTACCGCCGTGTCGGTCGTTGGAAACTGTTGGAGCGCGGCCATAGCTGACCTCCACGTCCCTAGCTTCTCATGATTATCGTCGTATAGTTCACAGTTATTTGTGTTTACTTGAGCTTATTACTTTATAGTTATAGTTGTTGTGTATATATAGTTTTAGTTAGTTAGCCGGTGTTCGGGGCTTCTAGCCCTCTCCCGCACCCATGGCCCGGCCCCGGCGCGGATGCCTGGTTCACCGGATTCAAAGCGATGCTCGGCTTGTAAAAGCGATGGCCACCAGTGATCCCATGACGCCTGCTTAAAGTGCCTGGGAGATCACACATTCAGAGAAGATGCCAGCATCTGCAAGCCTTCTGACCGCGAACTAAAGAAGGGAGCGAAGACCAACGCCTCCGGACGCCTCCTT